>NC_069502.1:626939683-627262183 GCF_027579735.1 Bombina bombina
TCTAGAAAGATTAAGGGCAAATTTTAATGCCAATAGCAGCACCCCATTTTTGTAGATAATTTTTTATTCAAACTGAAAATGTTTTTGTAAAGTTAAATTAAATGCTTTAGCAATACATTTCACTTGCTCATTTCTTTGTTTTGTTCAAGGAAGAACTTAATACCCCTTTGGGTGAAGTTACATCTAATGAAGCAAAAACTTAACTTGTTTAAAATGGTTAACAAAAGTGGGTTCTCTATCAAAAAAGATTGAAGAGTAGTCACTATGGGTTGGAGGAAAAAAATGCCCTGTGAGAGAAGGCTAGTTAGGCAATTTATGCTTGATATAATTGGTCTCCCCCGGGGGAACCTTTTGATCTTTGGCAAATGATAGAGACAAATCCTCAAAAATTGGTATTCATCTTCAGTCAGGATAGATTTAGTTTTTGCTTCTGTAATTAGATGTATGTATTCCGCAAGATAAGCATTAGTTGGGTCTTCTTAATACCTCATAGGCAGCCTCAGATAGGCGTCTATGGGCTTCTGCTATTTAGTCAGCATGATTTTGAATCACTATAGCTCCACCCTTGTCAGCCTTCCTAAAGACCAGATTATTGTTTTCACTGTATTTTTTAATGTATCCTTTCTTTGAAACTAAGATTTTTTGTTTAAGGGAAAAACTGGCACATAAGGTTTCAAACTCGTAATACCAAATCTTCAAACAAAGACAAGACAAGACTGTAGGATAAAAGCGATTTTTGTTTATACTTACTGTGCTTAAATGGTAAAACCTCTTCTGTATTAATTGTTTGGATGGATAGAATTTCTAATGAAGTGAGAATCTCTAATGTTTCCTTATCTTTAGTCAGAATGGTGTGTTTGGTTTTTTTTTGGTTTTTTTTACTCTTTTTTTTTTTTTAGAAAAAATGTCTTTGTAGGGTGATTTTACAAAAAAAAAACCCCAAAAAAAACAGAAATTATGCTTACCTGATAAATTACTTTCTCCAACGGTGTGTCCGGTCCACGGCGTCATCCATTACTTGTGGGAAATGTTCTCCCCCACAGGGAAAGGCAAGGAGAGCACACAGCAAGAGCTGTCCATATAGCTCCCCCTCTGGCTCCGCCCCCCAGTCATTCGACCGACGGTTAGGAGAAAAAATAGAAACTATAGGGTGCCGTGGTGACTGTAGTGTATAAAGAATTTTTTTTTCAACCTGATTAAAAAAACCAGGGCGGGCCGTGGACCGGACACACCGTTGGAGAAAGTAATTTATCAGGTAAGCATAAATTCTGTTTTCTCCAACATTGGTGTGTCCGGTCCACGGCGTCATCCATTACTTGTGGGAACCAATACCAAAGCTTTAGGACACGGATGAAGGGAGGGAGCAAATCAGGTTACCTAAACAGAAGGCACCACGGCTTGCAAAACCTCTCTCCCAAAAACAGCCTCCGAAGAAGCAAAAATATCAAATTTGTAGAATTTGGCAAAAGTGTGCAGAGAAGACCAAGTCACTGCCTTACATATCTGGTCAACAGAAGCCTCGTTCTTATAGGCCCATGTGGAAGCCACAGCCCTAGTAGAGTGAGCTGTGATACGGTCAGGAGGCTGCCGTCCGGCAGTCTCATAAGCCAAGCAGATAATGCTTTTCAGCCAGAAAGAGAGAGAGGTAGCAGTAGCTTTTTGACCTCTCCTCTTACCAGAGTAAACGACAAACAAGGATGAGGTTTGTCTAAAATCTTTTGTTGCTTCTAAATAGAACTTTAAAGCACGAAGAACATCTAAATTGTGTAATAAACGTTCCTTCTTTGAAACTGGATTCGGACACAAAGAAGGAACAACTATTTCCTGGTTGATGTTCTCGTTGGAAACAACTTTTGGAAGAAAACCAGGCTTAGTACGCAAAACAACCTTATCTGAATGGAACACCAGATAGGGTGGATCACACTGCAAAGCAGATAATTCAGAAACTCTTCTAGCAGAAGAAATAGCAACCAAAAACAGAACTTTCCAAGATAGTAACTTAATATCTATGGAATGTAAAGGTTCAAACGGAACCCCTTGAAGAACTGAAAGAACTAAATTTAGACTCCAAGGAGGAGTCATGGGTCTGTAAACAGGCTTGATTCTAACCAAAGCCTGAACAAAAGCTTGTACATCTGGCAAAGCTGCCAGTTGTTTGTGCAACAAGACGGATAATGCAGAAATCTGTCCTTTTAGAGAACTAGCTGACAATCCTTTATCCAAACCTTCTTGGAGAAAGGAGAGAATCTTTGGAATTTTAATCTTACTCCAGGAGAATCCTTTGGATTCACACCAACAGATATATTTTTTCCATATTTTATGGTAAATCCTTCTAGTCACAGGTTTTCTGGCTTGGACCAGAGTATCAATCACAGAATTTGAAAACCCACGCTTGGATAAAATCAAGCGTTCAATTTCCAAGCAGTCAGCTGCAGAGAAACTAGATTGGGATGTTCGAATGGACCTTGTACTAGAAGGTCCTGTCTCAAAGGTAGCTTCCATGGTGGAGCTGATGACATATTCACCAGGTCTGCATACCAAGTCCTGCGTGGCCACGCAGGAGCTATCAGAATCACCGAGGCCTTCTCCTGTTTGATCCTGGCTATGAGCCTGGGGAGGAGAGGAAACGGTGGAAACACATATGCTAGGTTGAACGACCAAGGCGCCACTAATGCATCCACTAGAGTCGCCTTGGGATCCCTGGATCTGGACCCGTATCAAGGAATCTTGAAGTTCTGACGGGACGCCATTAGATCCATGTCTGGAATGCCCCATAATTGGGTTAACTGAGCAAAGACCTCCGGATGGAGTTCCCACTCCCCCGGATGGAAAGTCTGACGACTCAAATAGTCCGCCTCCCAGTTGTCTACTCCTGGGATGTGAATAGCAGATAGATGGCAGGAGTGATTCTCTGCCCATTGGATTATCTTGGTTACTTCCTTGATCACTAGGGAACTCTTTGTTCCCCCCTGATGATTGATGTACGCAACAGTCGTTATGTTGTCCGACTGAAATCTTATGAACCTGGCTTCCGCTAGCTGAGGCCAAGCCAGGAGCGCATTGAATATAGCTCTTAGTTCCAAAATGTTTATCTGGAGAAGCGACTCTTCCCGCGACCATAGGCCCTGAGCTTTCAGAGAGTCCCAGACCGCGCCCCACCCCAAGAGGCTGGCGTCGGTCGTGACGATGACCCACTCCGGTCTGCGGAAACTCATTCCCTGAGACAGGTGATCCTGGGTCAACCACCAGAGAAGTGAGTCCCTGGTTACCTTGTCTACTTGAATTTGGGGAGACAAGTCTGTATAGTTCCCATTCCACTGATTGAGCATGCACAGCTGTAATGGTCTTAGATGAATTTGAGCAAAAGGAACCACATACATTGCTGCGACCATTAGTCCTATTACTTCCATGCATTGAGCTATGGAGGGTTGAGGAATAGAGTGAAGAACTCGACAAGCTTTTAGAAGCTTTGTCTTTCTGACGTCTGTGAGAAAGATCTTCATTTCCACAGAATCTATTATTGTTCCCAGAAAAGGAACCCTTGTGGACGGTGACAGTGAACTTTTTTCTATGTTCACTTTCCACCCGTGAGATCTGAGAAAAGCCAACACAATGTCTGTATGAGCCCTCGCTTTGGAAAGAGACGACGCTTGGATTAGGTGCTACAGCGATGCCCCTCGGTCTTAGGACAGCTAGAAGGGACACTAGCACCTTTGTGAAAATTCTGGGAGCAGTGGCTAAACCGAATGGAAGAGCCACAAACTGGTAATGTTTGTCCAGAAAGGCGAACCTCAGGAACTGATGATGAGATTTGTGGATTGGGATATGCAGATACGCATCCTTCAGATCAACGGTAGTCAAAAATTGACCCTGCTGGATTGTTGGTAAGATTGTCCGAATGGTTTCCATCTTGAAGGATGGAACTCTGAGGAACTTGTTTAATATCTTTAAATCCAGAATTGGCCTGAAAGTTCCCTCTTTTTTGGGAACCACAAACAGGTTTGAGTAAAACCCTAGACCTTGTTCCCCGGAGGGGACTGGGTTTATCACTCCCATCTTTGATAGGTCTCTTACACAATGTAAGAATGCCTGTTTCTTTATCTGGTCTGAAGATAAGCGAGACAGGTGGAACCTTCCCTTTGGAGGAAGTCCCTTGAATTCTAACAGGTATCCCTTGGAAACTATCTCTAGTGCCCAGGGATCCAGAACATCTCTTGCCCAAGCCTGAGCGAAGAGAGATAGTCTGCCCCCTACCAGATCCGGTCCCGGATTGGGGGCTACCCCTTCATGCTGTCTTGGTAGCAGCAGCAGGTTTCTTGGTTTGTTTACCCTTGTTCCAGCCTTGCATGGGCTTCCAAGCGGGTTTGGGCTGGGCCGCGTTACCTTCTTGTCTAGCGGCAGTGGAGTTATTAGCCGGTCCGTTCCTGAAATTGCGAAAGGAACGAAAATTAGACTTATTCTTAGCCTTAAAAGGCCTATCCTGTGGGAGGGCATGGCCCTTACCCCCAGTGATGTCTGAAATAATTTCCTTCAATTCCGGCCCAAAAAGGGTCTTACCCTTGAAAGGAATATTCAGTAACTTAGTCTTGGACGACACGTCTGCCGACCAGGATTTAGCCAAATCGCCCTCCGCGCTACTATTCGCCGCCAATTTCGTTATTTGAAAGGCGGCATCCAATATAAAGGAATTAGCTAACTTTAATGCGTGAATTCTGTCCATGACTTCTTCATAGGAAGTCTCTTTCTGGAGCGACCTTTCTAGTTCTTCGAACCAAAAGGACGCAGCTGAAGTGACAGTAATAACACACGTAGCTGGTTGAAGGATGAAGGATGAACCCTTGCTGAACAAAAATCTTTTTAAGCAATCCTTCCAATTTTTTTATCCATAGGATCTTTGAAAGCGCAGCTGTCCTCTATAGGAATAGTTGTGCGCTTCGCTAGTGTTGAAACAGCTCCCTCAACCTTCGGGACAGTTTGCCATGCGTCCCTTCTAGGGTCTACTTATGGGAAACATTTTCTTAAATATAGGAGGTGGGGCAAAGGGTACACCTGGCTTCTCCCACTCCTTTTCCACTATGTTCGCTACCCTCTTAGGTATTGGAAAAGCGTCGTCCTGCACTGGGACCTCTAAAAATGTGTCCAATTTGCACAACTTCTCTGGTACTACCATGGAATCACAGTCATCCAGAGTAGCTAATACCTCCTTAAGCAAAGCGCGGAGATGTTCTAGCTTAAACTTAAATGCCACTAGATCAGGTTCTGCCTGTTGAGAAATTTTTCCTGAGTCTGAAATTTCACCCTCAGACAGCCCTTCCCTCACAGCCAATTCCGATTGATGTGAGGGTAAAATAGATAAGGCATCGTCAGCGTCTGATTGTTCATCCTTTTTATCTGTATTTAAAACTGAACAATCACGCTTTCTCTGAAAAACTGGCAGTTTGGATAAAAGATTTGCTATAGAATTATCCACTACTGCTGATAATTGTTGCATAGAAATAAGCACTGGCGCGCTAGGTGTCGCCTGCGCGGGCAAAGCTGGTGTAGACACAGAAGGAGAGGATGTAGAGCTATCCCCACTACCTTCATTAGATAAATCATATTGGGCAACATTATGAAAAATAACAGAGCTGTCCTGATTTTGTTTGGACGCTATGGCGCAATTATCACAAACACTCGAAGGGGGAACCACATTTGTCTCTATACACACAGAACATAGGTTATCTGATGGAACAGACATGTTAAACAGATTTAGGCAGGCAAAAAATGCAATAAAAACGATTTTAAACAAAAACGTTACTGTCTCTTTAAATAATAAAATGACACATTTATTTCTGAATGTTCAAAAAACTATGAAGGCAATATCCGATTTTTCTGAAATTTGGACCCCAGTGTCTTAATGCTTAGAAAGTATTGCACAGCAAATATGGAGACTCTAGCTCTTAAAACAAGCAAAACGGAGCCAATTGTTGGATTTAACCGTTTTTACACACCACAATCCCAGCTACAGCCTTGCTGCAGCTTTTTACCTTCCTTAGGGGTCACCATTCACAGAAAAAAGCCTTTTGGAGTCACTTTCTGAACCACAGGACCCTCTCACATGAATCTGCATGCACTGCCTTGAAATTCAACTGCACAGCTGAAGTGCCAAAATGAGGCTTCCTCCCTCAGCACACTAGAGTGAAGGGGCCTTCCTGACTAGATTTAGGTGTCTAAAACAAGCCAGATCAATAAAAAACGTTCCCAAGTGTATGTGAGCTTATAAAATATTTCAAATGGTATAATATTGTAATAAAAACCAATCGATTTAGCCCCTAACAGTGTCTACCAGCATAAAAATCAAAAAGGGGAAGCCTGTTATCTTTTTTGCGGAGGTGAAAGAAAAATGGCTTACCGTTTCCCCGAGGGGAAAAATGACTGTCATCTAGCATTAGCCTGTGTTGTTAGAAGGAGACTAGTCATACCTGAAGCAGATGAGTCTGCAAACTGTTACCCCCAACTGAAGTTCTCTTGTTTCAACAGTCCTGCGTGGTAACAGTAATGGATTTTAGTTACTTGTGCTAAAATCATAGCCCTCTTAAACAGAAATCTTCATCACTTTTCTGTTATAGAGTAAATAGTACAAGCCAGCACTATTTTAAAATAACAAACTCTTGATAGAAGAATAAAAAACTACAACTAACACCACAAACTCCTCGCCATCCCCGTGGTAGAGCGGCAAGGAGAATGACTGGGGGGTGGAGCCAGAGGGGGAGCTATATGGACAGCTCTTGCTGTGTGCTCTCCTTGCCTTTCCCTGTGGGGGAGAACATTTCCCACAAGTAATGGATGACGCCGTGGACCGGACACACCAATGTTGGAGAAATTGTATCAATAAAGAGGGTATTTTTTTTATTTTTATTTTTTTTGGTGCAAAAGACAACACTTTCTTTAAAAGGCTTTCTTCGTTACCTGTTAAAACATGGTCTGATAGTTTATCTTTATCTACCATCTTGTGGTTTTTATTTGCTTTTTCTTTCCACCTCTGCAACCTCATCTAGATATTCTAATTGTCTTTTTTCGAGGG
This sequence comes from Bombina bombina, assembly GCF_027579735.1. Taxonomy (NCBI): domain Eukaryota; kingdom Metazoa; phylum Chordata; class Amphibia; order Anura; family Bombinatoridae; genus Bombina; species Bombina bombina. The sequence goes on from NC_069502.1 coordinate 626,946,747, forward strand.
GGTACTAGAGTGTAAGGTGCTTTTTGGTATTAAAAGGAGACTTCTTTCTCTTTGATCTTCTTGTATTCTAAAATTATTCCCATGCATTCTGGCTTTGATGGGGTTGCATCTAAAAAGGATTTTAGCAAACATGAGATGGAGATAATGTATTAGATTACTAGAAGATCTAAAGCTTTAAGCATTAGGCTAGCCACATTCACCCATGTGATTTAAAACTGTCTTTTTTAAACACAAACTTTACCAAAACATTTGCATTGATAGGATTCAACAGCTGGATTCCTAAGTCATCATGAAACATCTCCTTGCCAGCTTTTCACATGAGTTGGACATTTGAATTTCAAGAGCCTTGACCTGTTCAAAACTCATTATGTTATCTTTTGAACTACATACTCCCCCACACACTAATATTTTTCACATTTGCAGTCAACATATAAAATAAACACTATTGTCATTGGTCTTACAAATTATGAAAACTATAGCTTAAAAACACACTTAAACTATGAAGCATGTATTGAGCTTCAAAGAAAAAAAAATATGAAGGGTTTGGATGTTTTAAATGCTATAAAACTATGCAAAATTATATAAAAATGTTAAAGGGACACTGAACCCAAATTTTTCTTTCGCGATTTAGATAGAGCATGACATTTTAAGCAACTTTCTAATTTACTCCTATTATCACATTTTCTTTATTCTCTTGGTATCTTTATTTGAAATGCAAGAATGTAAGTTTAGATGCCGGCCCATTTTTGGTGAACAACCTGGGTTGTTCTTGCTGATTGGTGGATTCATTTAACCGACCAATAAACATTGTTCTGAACCAAAAAATAGCTTAGATGCCTTCTTTTTCAAATAAAGATAGCAAGAGAACGAAGAAAAATTAATAGGAGTAAATTAGAAAGTTGCTTAAAATTGCATGCTCAATCTGAATCACAAAAGAAGAAATTTGGGTTCAGTGACCCTTTAATTTTGCATAATAAAAACAATTCAGTTATTCATCATTAGTATTAAATTACACAAAATGGATCCACAATTATTAAACCATGTCTCAAAGCAAATATAGAAAAACATATTTTTGAATGTTCAGAAATGTATCGCATAGATGTATGAAATGTCAAATATGTTTATATGTTATAGGCAAAGTGTGAAATTTAGTCATTATATAGAATACCGAGCACTTTTTGGCAAAGTATTGGAATGAGCTAATTTCAGTCTGATCTTATATACTTTACCTAGGCATCTCAAAGCATACCTAGCCTTTTTTCAGCAAAGCATAAAATGAGCTTATATCATTCTGATCTTATCTTTCGTTAATAAAATGTTCTCATCTGAGAAGACGGAAACGATAATGCAATGTTCATCAGAAGATTTTCCTTTTGTTTAAGTTTTAGATACCAGTTCAATCATCGAAATGTCTCCTCTGTGCGTTTTTTTTTATTCTGTTTGAAATGGGTTTGGGTTTATTTCACAGGTTTTGATTTATTCGTAAAAAGTCCCCCCCTGTTGTCTGTTCTATTATACTTTGCTGAAAAAAGAGCTAGCCGTTCTAAGAAGTCCCTAGGTAAAGTATATAACAGAATGAAATAACATAATTTATGCTTACCTGATAAATTTATTTCTCTTGTAGTGTGTTCAGTCCACGGGTCATCCATTACTTATGGGATATATTCTCCTTCCCAACAGGAAGTTGCAAGAGGATCACCCAAGCAGAGCTGCTATATAGCTCCTCCCCTCACATGTCATATCCAGTCATTCGACCGAAACAAGACGAGAAAGGAGAAACTATAGGGTGCAGTGGTGACTGGAGTTTATAATTTAAAATTTAGAACCTGCCTCAAAAAGACAGGGCGGGCCGTGGACTGAACACACTACAAGAGAAATAAATTTATCAGGTAAGCATAAATTATGTTTTCTCTTGTTAAGTGTGTTCAGTCCAAGGGTCATCCATTACTTATGGGATACCAATAGCAAAGCTAAGTACACGGATGATGGGAGGGACAAGGCAGGAACATTAAACAGAAGGAACCACTGCCTGTAGAACCTTTCTCCCAAAACCAGCCTCCGAAGAAGCGAAAGTGTCAAATTTGTAAAATTTGGAAAAAGTATGAAGTGAAGACCAAGTTGCAGCCTTGCAAATCTGTTCAACAGAGGCCTCATTCTTAAATGCCCAGGTGGAAGCCACAGCTCTAGTGGAATGAGCTGTAATTCTTTCAGGAGGCTGCTGTCCAGCAGTCTCATAGGCTAAGCGTATAATGCTACGAAGCCAAAAAGAGAGAGAGGTAGCCGAAGCCTTTTGACCCCTCCTCTGTCTAGAGTAAACGACAAACAGAGAAGAAGTTTGTCGAAAATCTTTAGTTGCCTGTAAGTAGAACTTCAGAGCACGGACCACGTCTAGATTATGCAAAAGACGTTCCTTCTTTGAAGAAGGATTAGGACATAACGATGGAACAACAATCTCTTGATTGATATTCCTGTTAGAAACAACCTTAGGTAAAAACCCAGGTTTAGTACGCAGAACTACCTTGTCTGAATGAAAGATCAGATAAGGAGAATCACAATGTAAGGCAGATAACTCAGAGACTCTTCGAGCCTAGGAAATAGCCATCAAAAACAAAACTTTCCAAGATAAAAGCTTAATATCAATGGAATGAAGGGGTTCAAACGGAACACCCTGAAGAACTTTAAGAACCAAGTTTAAGATCCACGGAGGAGCAACAGCTTTAAACACAGGTTTAATTCTAGCCAAAGCCTGACAAAAGGCCTGGACGTCTGGATGCTCTGCCAGACGTTTGTGTAAAAGAATAGACAGAGCTGAAATCTGTCCCTTTAGCGAAATAGCGGATAAACCCTTTTCTAAACCCTCTTGTAGAAAAGCTAATATCCTAGGAATCCTAACCTTACTCCATGAGTAACTCTTGGATTCGCACCAATATAAATATTTACGCCATATCTTATGGTAAATTTTCTTGTCACAGGTTTCCGAGCCTGTATTAATGTATCAATAACCGAATCCGAAAACCCACGCTTTGATAGAATCAAGCGTTCAATTTCCAGGCAGTCAGCCTCAGAGAAATTAGGTTTGGATGGTTGAAAGGACCCTGAATTAGAAGGTCCTGCCTCAGGGGTAGAGACCATGGTGGACAGGACGACATGTCCACTAGGTCTGCATACCAGGTCCTGCGTGGCCACGCAGGCGCTATCAGAATTACCGATGCCCTCTCCTGTTTGATCCTGGCAATCAGCCGAGGTAGCAACGGAAATGGTGGAAACACATAAGCTATGTTGAAAACCCAAGGGGCTGCTAATGCATCTACCAGCACCGCTCCCGGGTCCCTGGACCTGGATCCGTAACAAGGAAGCTTCGCGTTCTGGCGAGATGCCATGAGATCCAGATCCGGTTTGCCCCAACGACGAATCAGTTGAGCAAATACCTCCGGGTGAAGTTCCCACTCTCCCGGATGAAAAGTCTGGCGACTTAGGAAATCCGCCTCCCAGTTCTCCACGCCTGGGATGTGAATCGCTGACAGGAGGCAAGAGTGAGACTCTGCCCAGCGAATTATCTTCGAGACTTCCAACATCGCTAGGGAACTCCTGGTTCCCCCTTGATGATTGATGTAAGCCACAGTCGTGATATTGTCCGACTGAAATGTGATGAACCTCAGCTTTGCTGAGGCCAAGCCAGAAGAGCATTGAATATTGCTCTTAATTCTAGAATGTTTATTGGGAGGAGTTTCTCCTCCTGAGTCCACGATCCCTGAGCCTTCAGGGAATTCCAGACTGCTCCCCAGCCTAGAAGGCTGGCATCCGTTGTTACAATCGTCCAATCTGGCCTGCGAAAGGTCATTCCTTTGGACATATGAACCGGTGACAACCACCAGAGGAGCGAATCCCTGGTCTCCTGGTCCAGATTTAGCAAAGGGGACAGATCTGAGTAATCCCCGTTCCATTGACTGAGCATGCATAGTTGCAGCGGTCTGAGATGCAGGCGCGCAAATGGCACTATGTCCATTGCCGCTACCATTAAGCCGATTACCTCCATGCACTGAGCTACCGATGGGCTTGGAATGGAATGAAGGACACAGCAAGCATTGAGAATCTTTGATAACCTGGACTCAGTCAGGTAAATCTTCATCTCTACAGAATCTATAAGAGTCCCTAGAAAAGGAACCCGTGTGAGTGGTAACAGAGAACTCTTTTCCACGTTCACTTTCCACCCATGCGACCTCAGAAATGCTAGAACTATCTCTGTATGAGACTTTGCATTCTGAAAATTTGACGCTTGTATCAGAATGTCGTCTAGGTACGGAGCCACCGCTATGCCTCGTGGTCTAAGTACCGCCAGAATTGAGCCCAGAACCTTCGTAAAAATTCTCGGGGCCGTGGCTAACCCGAAGGGAAGAGCCACAAACTGGTAATGCCTGTCTAGAAAGGCAAACCTTAGGTACCGATAATGATCTTTGTGAATCGGTATATGAAGGTAAGCATCCTTTAAGTCCACCGTGGTCATATATTGACCCTCTTGGATCATGGGTAGGATGGTTCGAATGGTTTCCATCTTGAACGATGGTACCCTTAGGAATTTGTTTAAGATCTTTAAGTCCAAGATTGGTCTGAAGGTTCCCTCTTTTTTGGGAACCACAAATAGATTTGAGTAAAATCCTTGTCCCTGTTCCGACCGCGGAACTGAGTGGATCACCCCCATGATTAAGAGGTCTTGTACACATTGTAGAAATGCCTCTCTCTTTACTAGGTTTGTCGATAACCTCGAAAGATGGAACCTCCCTTGTGGAGGAGAGGATTTGAAATCCAGAAGGTATCCCTGAGATATAATCTTTAACGTCCAGGGATCCTGCACATCTCTTGCCCAAGCCTGGGCAAAGAGAGAAAGTCTGCCCCCCACTAAATCCGTCTCTGGATAGGGGGCCCTGACTTCATGCTGTCTTAGGGGCGGGAGTAGGCTTTCTGGCCTGCTTGCCCTTGTTCCATGACTGGTTGCCTTTCCAACCTTGTCTGTAACGAGCAGTAGTTCCTTCCTGTTTTGGAGCGGAGGAAGTCGATGCTGCTCCTGCCTTGAAGTTACGAAAGGCACGAAAATTAGACTGTTTGGCCCTGTCCTGAGGAAGGGCGTGGCCCTTACCTCCCGTAATGTCAGCAATAATTTCCTTCAAGCCGGGCCCGAATAAGGTCTGCCCTTTGAAAGGAATGTTAAGTAGTTTAGACTTGGAAGTTACATCCGCTGACCAGGATTTAAGCCAGAGCGCTCTGCGCGCCTGTATGGCGAATCCGGAATTTTTAGCCGTAAGTTTGGTTAGATGTACTACGGCATCTGAAACAAATGCATTAGCCTGTTTAAGGGTTCTAACTTTGCTCAAGGCCTCATCCAACGGCTCTGTGCGAATCGCCTCTTCCAGAGGCTCAAACCAGAATGCTGCTGCAGCCGTGACAGGCGCAATGCATGCAAGAGGCTGCAATATAAAACCCTGTTGAACAAACATTTCCTTAAGATAACCCTCTAATTTTTTATCCATTGGATCTGAGAAAGCACAGCTATCCTCCACCGGGATAGTGGTACGCTTGGCTAACGTAGAAACTGCTCCCTCCACCTTAGGGACCGTCTGCCATACGTCTCGTGTGGTGGCGTCTATAGGGAACATTTTTCTAAATATCGGGGGAGGGGAAAAAGGCACACCGGGTCTATCCCACTCCTTACTGATAATTTCTGTAAGTCTTTTTGGTATAGGAAAAACGTCAGTACACACCGGTACCGCATAGTATCTATCCAACCTACACAATTTCTCTGGAATTGCCACTGTGTCGCAATCATTCAGAGCCGCTAATACCTCCCCTAGTAACACACGGAGGTTCTCAAGCTTAAATTTAAAATTTGAAATTTCTGAATCCGGTCTCCCCGAATCAGAACCATCACCGACAGAATGAAGCTCACCGTCCTCATGTTCTGCAAGTTGTGACGCAGTATCAGACATGGCTCTCGTGTCATCAGCGCGCTCTGTCCTTAACCCAGAGCTATCGCGTTTGCCCCTTAATTCTGGCATATTATATAATACTTCTTTCATAACATTAGCCATATCATTTAAAGTGATTTGTAAGGGCCGAGATGTACTAGGTGTCTCAATCCTATGCATCTCCCGAGCGGGAGACGCAGGTACTGACACGTGAGGAGAGTTAGACGGCATAACTTCCCCCTCGTTGTCTGGTGATAGCTTCTTTATCGGTACAGATTGACTTTTATTCAAAGCAATATCAATACAATTGGTACACATCGTTCTATTGGGCTCCACATTAGCTTTTGAACATGATGAACAAACAGTTTCCTCTGAATCAGACATGTTAAAAGAGACTTAGCAATGAAAATAACAAGCTTGGAAATCACTTTCAATAAGTTTTACAAGCAATATAAAAAAACGCTGCAGCGCTTCAAAAATACAGATATAAACAATTCTTAACAAGAAGTGTACTATTAGCAGAGGATTGCACCCATTAGCAAAAGGATGATTAACCCCTCGATACCCAAAACGGATAAAACAGATATCAATTAAGATATAACGCTTTTAATCACAGTCAGCACACTGTCACAGATCTGCTGTGACTGATTACCTCCCTCACAAATGAAATTTGCAGACCCCTGAGCTCTCTAGAGACGACCTGGATCAAGGAGGAAGAAGCAGAAAGACTGTGCAATAATTTTAACTGCGCAATAAGGCGCTAAAACAAGGGCCCTCCCACTCCAATCACAACAGTGGGAGCCCTGATATAACGGTTTCCATGCAGAAAAATATGCTAGCCATGTGGAAAAAATCATGCCCAAAGCGATTTATCACCAAAGTACCTCACAAAAAAACGAATAACATGCCAGTAAACGTTTTATTAAAAAAACACATTTTTCAATGTCATGCAAAGCTATCACTAAGCCTGCTACCAGTCGCTACCACTGCAGAGAAGGCTTAAGTATTATTTCAGTGTTAACAGTATTTTCTCAGTCAAATTCTAGTCCCTAGAATATAACTCGACTGCGCATACATTTATCAGCCTGATACCAGTTGCTACTACTGCATTTAAGGCTGCACTTACATCATACGGTAACAGCAGTATTTTCTTAGTCAATTCCATTCCCAGAAAATAAAGTACCGCACATACCTCATTTGCGGAGGACCCCGCATGCTATTCCCAGTCTGAAGTTACCCCACTCCTCAGAATGTCAAGAACAGCCAGTGGATCTTAGTTACGCCTGCTAAGATCATAGATAAAAAACGCAGGCAGTTTCTTCTTCCAAATACTGCCTGAGATAGAAAAACAGCACACTCCGGTGCCATTTAAAATAACAAACTTTTGATTGAAGAATAGTTAATAGTTAAGTAAAAACTTCAGCTCCTCTCGCGACCTCCTTCTTTGTTGAGGGTTGCAAGAGAATGACTGGATATGACATGTGAGGGGAGGAGCTATATAGCAGCTCTGCTTGGGTGATCCTCTTGCAACTTCCTGTTGGGAAGGAGAATATATCCCATAAGTAATGGATGACCCGTGGACTGAACACACTTAACAAGAGAAAAGCTAATTTTTGCTTTGCCGAAAAATGGCTAGGCATTTTCACAGACTCACTAATAGTCCCAATATAGACTGCACAGTATGAGGGATAAAACAGAGCCACCGGAACATAGGAAAAACAAAATTAAAGGATTACTTTCTGTTATAATTTTTAAGCTAAACAACTAACATATTAAAGTTAATAAACATTAATTAAAACCTACTGACCTATATTTTCTACAAAACGAAGTTTCATAACTTTTAGAAAGTTATATCTTTTATTCGCCGATGATGTCACGTTATCCTGCCCACTATTTTCAGCACTGTGTGTTCAAAATACTTAAACCAATAACTTTGTGTTTAAAGCGCCATTTTGAAACCTAGGTATTGTAAACGGATTGGTACAGAGCAAAGGATACCCACGGAGTGGGTTTGGAAAACAATTAAATTTGCAGACAAGATTTCTGATATACGGTAGAGATATGTTAATGAAATGCTATTGATAAAAAACGTATTTGGGGTAGTTAGTTAGTAACAGGCATAGAAAAAATTTACTTACAGTGGCCCTTTAAGAGCCTGGGGAACACCACCAACAAGACACGAAAGGCTGCACTGCAGCGTCTTGGGTACCTGGCAGTGACAATCTTATTAGAGTTCTAGCTTAAGTTGCAAATAACAGTGAGTTAACCTCAACCTGTGCCCTAGAGAGCGAACTCTCTAAGTGCCCCTGCTCTATAATGTGCACTAATAGTGCTCCCATATTCAAGCTGCTCAGGTATTCAGGAAGCAGAAGTTTTAGAAGAGAGCTGTCCAGTTTGCAAGGTAGAGTAATTAAATGGGGCTACATCTAATGGCAGTATGTGTTAAAGAAGTATGGTCAGAAAATAAGAGGCTAATTGAGCAAAAACCCAAAGTAGTGTTTATTTTATAAGCAGGGTCAATCATGGGTGGTCAGGCAGCAAAAGGTGCTTAGCATAGACGTCCAGAGCTAGCAACATCATACACACAGGCTCAGGCAGCAAGCAGAGATGTTCTCCAAAAAGAGTAGAAAAAAAAAAAAGAGAAGAGAAGGAGGTCAAAAGCAGGTGACTGCCCATATAAGTAATGGAGTAGGGATAGACTGATATAATTTTTTTCAGGGCCAAAATAAATAGAATATTGACCGCCTTTCAACCGATAATCGTACATTTAAAGTTTTGAAAAATCAACAAATTTCTACACAAATCTGGTATAAACTAAACATGCTTATTAAAATTTTAAACATTAAAAGTAAACTGGGAAAAATAAAGTGCTTGAAAATTAAATTGCTTCTCAAAACATAGAAAAATGGCATAAATCCCTTTTAAACTGCACACTGATATAAAATTAAATTTAAGTCACTACTGCAAAGCTAGACACTACACAATTTCTTCAGTACTCCAAGTAGAAAAACAAAGCAGATAGAAATTAAACAGGATATTGTGTCATTAACCCAGGAAATCAGGCATTTTTCTAACAGAATACAAGAAGTAGAGCAAAGGGTCTCAGACTTAGAAAATCTAAACACATTACATAGGTCCAATATGGAAGCTACAGACATAAATATCCGGTAAATGCAGAGCAGACTAGAGGATCTAGAAAATTGCTCTAGAAGGAACAACGTTAGAATCATTGGAGTTCCAGAAGAAAATAAATATGAAAACTTATGTACCTTTATATCAGACACTTTAACTCAGGCTCTTAAAATTCCATCTGCTTACCAGCAGATTATAGTCGAAAGAGCCCACAGGATAGGCATACCTAGAACAAATAGCAAAGGAAGTAACAGGCCCAGTCCTGTGATAGCAAGGCTTTTAAATTACCAAGACAAAATTACCTTACTTCACTATTTCCGTAGAAATCAACCTATTACCATTGGAGGGGCTAAAATTCTCTTATTTCAAGACTTCTCTGCTGAAACAGCTACAAAGAGAAGGGAATTGGCCCCAGTCTGCTCTAAATTCATACAGTATGGGTATTGGGCTACTATAATTTACCCCTTCAAGCTTAAAGTGGTTGTTAAAGAGGAAGTACATATTTTGATACTAAAAAGATTTTCAGCCGCTTGGGCTGTAAGTTAGATTCACCATATTAATAGATTAAATTAGTTGAGTGACACATTTTGTTACAGGAGTAAAGGTCCCAAAATTGGGAACTCCCCCTTCACATGGGGGATGGGCTTTTTTTTCCCCTTTCTCTCTCTGTCCTCTCCTCCTTGGCTCTCCTTCCTTTTTATCTAAATGGTAAATAAGGTGGAAAAATGTCTTGCTCAGCTGGCAAAGATTCAGGCAAACATAGGATTCCTACAGGAAACACACCTAAACCTGGAGGATTCATTGAAATTGAAGGCATCATGGGTTAAGGAAGCCCTTGTTGCATCAAGTTCTGGAAGGAAGAGAGGGTTAGTCATATTAATAAGGAAAAGGATTAACTTGGAAATCATTAAAGGGACAGTCAACACCAGAATTTTTGTTGTTTAAAAAGAAAGATAATCCCTTTATTACCCATTCCCCAGTTTTGCATATCCAACACAGTTATAATACACGTTTTACCTCTGTAATTATCTTGTATCTAAGCCTCTGCTGACTGCCCCCTTATTTCAGTTCTTTTGACAGACATGCAGTTTAGCCAATCAGTGCTCACTCCTAGGTCACTTTACGTGCATGAGCTCAATGTTATCTATATGAAACATGTGAACTAATGCCCTCTTAGTGGTCAAAATGTATTCAGATTAGAGGCAGTCTTCAAGGTCTAAGAAATTAGCATATGAACCTCCTAGGTTTAGCTTTCAACTAAGAATACCAAGAGAACAAAGCAAAATTGGTGATAAAAGTAAAATTGGGAAGTTGATTAAAATTGCATGCCCTATTTAAATCCTGAAAGTTTTTTTTTGGACTTGACTGTCCCTTTAATTCTGAGGTAGACCCTGAAGGGAGATTTGTCATGTTGAAATACATTCTGCAACATTTACGCTCCCAACGTTTTTGACCCTAAGTTCTGGAATGCCCTTCAGTCCAAACTTCTTTCTTACTATGAAGGCTATCTGATTCTTGGGGGGACTTTAACATGGCCCCACAATGTCATCTAGACAGATTAAGACAAAACTTCAAACAGTTAAAGCAGAACAAAGATAATCTAGAAACTAAGATGTTTAAAAAAAAATCATGCAAAATCTTGCAGTAATGGGTCTATGGAGGATTCAGAACCCTGACGTACGGGACTACACCTGCCTATACAAGGCCCACAAAACACTCTCCAGGATTGATTTATTTCTGTTCGATGAACGATTACGTACAATGAAGGTTAAGGCAGGAATAATGCCTATTCTCTTATCTGATCATGGGCCTATTTTTCTAGAAGTTCAGCTTAATCAATCAAAATCTAAATCCTCTCGATTCTTCTTCCCTGTTTTTTTGCATCGGAAATAAAATTTAAAAAAGATGGCTTAAGGGTAAATTTGAGGAATATGTTTATTTCAATGGTAACTATTCGTACCGCCCTGCAATATTTTGGGAAGCTGCAAAAGCAGTGCTAAGGGGGGAAATAATATCTTATAGTGCCATGATAACCAAGAAGATGAAGTTAAGAGAAAAGGATGCACTTAAATGTATGACTAATTCTTATAATCATTTTTTGTTGGAAAAAACTCCTCTGAATTGAGCAAAAATGAAAGGGATACTTTGGTAATGTTCCAAGAAACTCAAAAGGAGCTAAGATTACAAAATAAAATGTATAGATATGGAAACAAATCCGGGAAGATTTTAGCTCAATTGGTTAAAAGTGATAGAAAGTTATCACTGATTGAGAAACTTCAGTATAAAGAGAAGTCCCTTTCAAAATCTGAAGATATTTCTAATGCATTTCTAGAATACCACCAAGAGCTTTATTCATCTAGAACTTCTGACATAGATAAATCTGATGATTTTTGGAGTAAAATCACATATCCCACAATAGCAGTGGAAGCGGTTGAAAGTCTCAACTCTCCTATCACAGAGAAGGAGATTGGAAAAGTGATCTCTGAACTGTTTTCCAATAAAGCAGCAGGACCAGATGGACTGAGTTCTAACAAGGGTGCCCCAATCCTAGAGAAGATTGCATTAGCCTGGAATTTATTAATATCACAGAATAGCATTGACTCAAAAACTCTTCAAATATCCATTAATAAACTAGCATTGACTACACTCTCAGCAACCTGGAGAGAATCGCATGTTAAATTTATACGCAAAGCATATTTCACACCTGAAAAAGGCTCCAAACTCTATAATTTATGCTTTAATAAATGTCCTAAATGTTCATTTCCTGCAGCTGATCTGATACATATGTTATGGAAATGTCCAAAAATTAAAAAAAAACAAAAAAAAAAAAAAACTCACTGAAGATCTCCCCTCTGGTTCTATCACTGTATCAGATTATATTCTGTCTGAGGAATAAAGCAGGCTACCAGCCTAGTGATAATTTAATCATTCTTTCTATTTTAGCAGCTAGATACTTAATCTTTAAAAAATGGAAAATGCAAACAATCCCAAGCATATTGGAAGTTAGGAACTGCCTGAAGGGAGACTTCCGGCTGGGGGCGGAGCGAACAGGTAGCTTGCAGGTAGCTGCTGTCTGCTTCGTCTCTATGAGTAAAGGAACGAAGTTACACGCCAGCCTGCCGAAGGGTGCCTTGGCCTAGGACAACCTAGTAGGACCGGCACACGATCTTAGGATCTCGGAGTAGAAGTCTGTACGAGGCATAAATTGCCCTTTTGCTAAGTGCACTCCTGCAGAGCCCCCTCGTTTTTGAGGGTTAATACGTTGCCGGCTGGAATACCCTGTGATAGTTGATGGGTAATTTCCGCAAGAAGAAGAACTCAATAGTGGACTCTAAAGCAAAGAGAAATGTTAGTGGTCCCTAGCGGATGCTATAAAGCTCTCAGATAACCGGTGAATTAACGTTTCTGAAGTGGCAGCGCGGACAAACCTATACAGGACCACGGGAGTTTAACACATGAGATCTGAGGTGGGAGCAAAAGTGGAGGGATGGGTAAATCCCACGGCCCTCCATAGATTTATGTCTGAAACGTCTCCTTACCTTGTCGGAGAAGTCCTGAGTCAGCGCTGGAACCTGGCTTGCTGGAAAAGAAGGTGTGTGCCCGGCATCTGCACGCTGGTCCAATCCGATTAGGATCTGCAGACACACCTTCCCATGTTGGTGGTGTTGCCCGGGGGGCTGTAAATCTGGATAGGTTGTACTCCAAATGGTGGTGTCTGACGGCTGGCGATCCCTGACAGCGCTCTCAGTATAACTGGGTCCGAGTCGCAGGTGACACCACGTATAAGGCGCTAAGCAGCTATTCCCACAGGGAAACGGCCTTATTTCATATGGGAGTTTGCCATCTGTTAAATACATCCCTGTGAGTGCCAAGTGCGGCAGGATTGCCCTGAATCTGGGGGAGAGGTACTACTAAAGTTGCAGTCTGGACTGGAGGAAAGAAAGGGGGGAGTCCAGCAACTACCCTTTGGTCCAAGCGGGTCATACTTTGTGGATACACCTTTTGTCAATAACACGGCCCGTGAACCCGGAACGGTTGTACGCCTACCTGGTGGTTTTCGAACACTGGTGTTTGGATAAGGGCTATAACCGGCGAACACGGACATTTCTTCTAGCACTATTTGAGCTGTATCGTAAGTAACTCTTAAAAAAAAAAAAAAAACAAGACGTTAATAAATTTTGCTTAAATTGATTTTCTTTTACATATCTATAGCCGAGCTATCATATCTCAAACCTTAGTTGGGCATTCACCAAATATAGCCCCTTTGGTGTTAAACTTGGCAGGAGCGCCCTGAAGGTGAGATTCATTGTGGACATTCATATTTTTGTTTAAAATGGACAGCATGTGTAATAGCTACCATTTGAGCCAATGTCTTTGGGTTGCAGTTTTTTGAGAAAGTGTAATGCTTGTTCAGATCATTGTTTTGTATGGTATCAAAATCTGTTTTCTGAGGCCAGGTTATCTTAGAAGCTTGCTGATTAAGGTGCAGCGGTGGGGAAGTGAGTAATATGTATCATGCTGTCATGAAACTAATATACTCAAATTAATGCTTTAAGTAACAGATTCTAAGTAGCAAGTGCCAGTTAAGTCATAGAGAAGTGATATTATTTGTGTTTTGAACAGCATGAAATAAGAATTTAAGAGATATTAGTGTAAATTAAGGCCTTTTAAACTATACCTTAAACGGTTGACTGCATATCTGCTTTAGGCGGTATTACAAACTCAGTATTGTGCATCTTAAGTACGTATTAATCACAGAAAACCACACAGGATTAACAAAGAATTATTATCAGTTCTTATGTATAAGATATTGTATATTTTCTACCTGTCTGAATGTAATTATCTCTTACTTAACCACTTGAGGGGCGTGCAACTTGGGTAAATCTTAAGAAAAGAGAGGGAGGGAACCGGTGAGAGTCGGAGGAGGTATTAAGGAAACAGAAGGGGAAAGGATGATAATGAGTATTAGTGTGTTTTAGATACAAATGTTTCTAAATGTCCCAATTAAGTATCAGCCCATAATCAGCAAGGTCTAGGTACGTTGTGAACTTCTGAACTTAAATTTTGTATTGTAACTAGGGGATCTCTGATTTAAGAAGTACAGAGGTTAATATAGGGCCTTCTATCTTAAAATTTAAAAATGTTGAATGTATGGTATTATTAGGTAAGAAACGCAACGCCAGATCCTTTTTGAGGGCATTTATTTTTTACACATACGATACACAGGGTCTAATTAAGATCCAATTTTTTTTTTTTATCTCCACGTAAAAGATTTCACCTTACTTGATATTTTTGGCTGTGCTCAGCCCGTATTCACTTTTTTTTCTTTCTTTTTTTCTTAATACGCACCTACAATTGTGCACGCACACACACACATTTTTAGCTATCTGCCCTTAGGGGACTATTTACACACTTTAAAGGCACTAGATAATAGTCTACACACTATAATTCACAACCCCACTGTGGTGAATGGATAGATTTATTTATGATCAGAAAGGTTCTTCACCTAATATGCCGCCTAAACAAAAAGACAAGAGAGGCAATACTAAAAATACAGATGTGATGGCCAGATACACTCCATACTTCAAATAACTGGAGACTTGATAACTCTCTCCTAAGTAACTCCACGAACATAGAGAATTTAACTAAAGTACTGATGGAATATTTTGAAATCAACACCAATTCAGTCACAGACCCCTATATACTCTGGGAGGCACACAAATGTATTAAACTTAAATCTCACATACAGAAAATAGCTAGACAGCTGTATAACACATTGACCTCTAAACTGACCCAAGCTGAATATGCCCATAAACAAGATCCCTCCAATCCCCAAATTTTAGCGGAAGTCACGTCCCTCCGTACCCAACTTAATGATTTCCTGTCAATAGAGCACCAAAAATCACATATGAAAACAAAACAGTTATTATTCTATGAAGGGAATAAGGCAGGTAAACTTCTGGCACATGCCCTTAAAAAGAAAAGATTGAAAACATACATTCACGACATTAAATTACCCAATGGCACAAAGGTTAGGACCACTCCTGAGATTTTGCAACAGTTCCAAGATTATTACTCTAAGCTGTATAATATTAATCCACAGAAAAGTAGGGACAAAGTTGACAACACGCTATTGGAATACCTCCACAATTGTAAGCTCCCTAAACTCAGACGAACAGATTAAAGAAATAAATTCCCCGATAACCCCTACAGAGATAGCTGTAGCGATAAAATTGCTGAATGCAGGGAAATGCCCGGGCCTAGATGGCCTCACAGCCAGATACTACCAAGCTTTTCAACAAATTCTCCTCCCCCACTTGTTGCATTTATTTAACCTTATGTCCAGTCAGGGTAAGCCACCAGACAGTCCACCTAATTTTAGACCAATTTCCCTATTAAATGTCGATATTAAGATATATGCAAAAATTTGGCGCACCGCTTGAACAAATTCTCCCATCCCTGATTGACATAAATCAAGCCGGATTTACACCGGGACGAGAAGCCAGGTATAACACCACGAAAATAATCATATTGTTAGAGTATGCGTCCTCACACAAGATCCAGTCTTTATTTGCGTCAATGGATGCAGAAAAAGCATTCGACCGGCTAGACTGGTCATTCTTAGACAGACCCTCATACAATTCGGCTTCCCCACTAAATTTATAGAAAAAGTATTTGCCCTTTACAGTTGTCCTAGCGCTAAAATTGCAGTGAATAATGACTTATCACCCTCATTCCCGATATTAAACGGGACCAGGCAGGGATGCCCGCTTTCCCCCTTGCTGTTCGTGCTGGCAATGGAAGTCCTGGCTTCTAGAATTAGACAAAACGCCAACATTAAGGGCATCCGAATAGGCCCAAGGGAATACAAAAATCACACTATATGCAGATGACTTATTCTTAACGTTGTCATCCCCGATCAGCTCTATCAGATTTCTCATGGAGGAGCTATTCCTATATGGAATGCACTCCAATTTTAAAGTGAATGCGAGTAAATCTGAATTCCTAGGTCTGGGGCTCTCTTAAGTGGAAGTCGATAAAATAGAAGGGACTTATGAATTTAAACATCAACAAATATCTACAAAATATTTAGGAGTTTTTATTTCCACCTCCGCCCATCATACTCTTACGCTTAACTATTCTTTGCTAATTAAAAATATTCAATAGGAACTATCACAATTGGGAGGGAGCTGTTGGATTCCCCCCCAAAGTCGACAATTAGGACAGAACACCTCCAAAATGACCTTAGAGACTTATAAAATTTGGGATAAGTACCTTATAAAGATCCTGCACATCTCCTCAAGCACCTCACCACTGACCCCATTGGTCAATAATCCCAGTTTACCAATACCATGGGTCCTGACTTCCAACCCTTTCACTACAATATCTGACATACCCAAATGCTATGATATATTACAAAACAAGAAAATTAGACCCAAGGCGGAATTGTCGGATTGCTTTGGTGGGATATTTTGTCACTGGTTTAGATACCACCAGATTACACACTACATTAATAATCATGTAGAAAAAGGTAACATACTTCGGCCTCTTACACCGTTTGAGACATTCTGCCATACAAACCCCTTTAAAAAAGGGCACTTTATCTTTAACATATAAATTACTATTGCAACATCACTGTGAAGCTACCGTCTTATACAAGTAAGTGGGATATGGAGTTGCAATGTCACCGTACACAAGAGGACTGGAAGCACATTTTCCAAAATATAAACAGATTCTCTTCTTCAGTACAAACACAGGAGATGAATATCAAACTTCTGTGTCAGTGGTATCTCACACCGTCTAGACTATCCACGATATTTAAAAATACAACAGCGGAATGCTGGAGAGACTGCAGAGGCATAGGCACATTTATGCATGTATGGTGGAACTGTCCCCTCATGACCTCATTCTGGGTTACTCTTGTAGGTGAAATTAAAAAGGCCATAGGAATTACCCTGCCACTGGACCCAGTTGTGCTCCTATTTAATAAATTCCCAAAGGTACACTGCAAACTCAGACTACAACTATTATATATCATGGTTAATAGTGCAAAAAGGTTGATTCCTCAAAACTGGAAGAAATCTAGACCCCCCCCACTATGGAGAAATGGAGAGCGGTAGTGTCCTCTACAATATTATTAGAAAAGTACCACTTTGTTATCTCCAAAAGACTCGATGACTACTTATCAATTTCTTTTCTATGGGAAGAATACTCCATATTATACAACATAAATTACATGCATAGGCGACGCACACAGCCTGTTTGTTAGTTAGTTTTTTACTGATAACTAAGTTAATTACAAGGAGCTTGTGGTGAAAAGATTTCACCATATACATGGTTTTCTATTTATATCTCATATGAATGCGGCCCATTCTTGTTATTGACCAATTTTCTTTTGTTTCCCTTATGATTTAGTCTTCCATTTACTTCATTTTGTTTGTTTGATGTTGTAAAACTGCTATATTGATTTTGATGCCAAAATGATGGCACCTCACCTGGATTTAATTAAACATGAAATAAAAGCAGAGATATCTAATTTGACGTATGAGATTAGACAATTTACAGTTAGAATGGAGGAGGTGGAATCAAGAGTGTCTGACGTAGAGGGCAAATTAAATAGTTATGGCTCGGGTAAAACTGTTCAGGGTAAGGCCATTGCCCAGTTACAAGCTCGGATAGAGGACCTCGAAGCATAACAATTTGAGGGTTATTGGCTTTCCTGAAACAGTAGAATTTCAAGACCTGTTGCTTTTCGCCTCCGTCACTTTGCCTCAGGCGCTTCTGATCCCCCCCCTCTACCTACACCCTTCTTGATCGAGAGAGCCCATAGAATTGGAGCACTTAGAGAAAATAACACTATGCTCAAACCAAGACCTATTATTTTTAAATTTGTGAATTATCAGGATAAGGTGTTATACTTGAAACATTACAGGAAACTTAATTCCCTATATATTGATACACAAATTTTGATTTTCCAAGATTTTTCCTCCAAGACTATCGCGAAAAGAAAAGTAATGTCTCCCTTTTTTGCTAAATTTTTGAAAGCAGAGTGTAGTGTCAGACTTGTTTATCCGGCTAAACTTTTAGTTGTTAAGGCAGGTACCTCCTATACATTAAATAATAGCAACAAAGCGATATATTTGTGTAAGGAGATGGGTATCCTATGACTATGTTTTGTCCTGGTTCTTCCCTTTTTTCTCTCTCTCCCCTCCCCCTTTCCTTCTTCCACCTTTTTATTTATGCTGTGTAGAATGGGATTGCTAGATTCTTTATTATGTATGGCTTATGTCAGCTTCTTTTAAATTGACCTCCCGGAATGTAGGGGCATAACTTCCCCCATAAAAAGAAAAGCAATAATTAAGCATCTAGCGAAAATGACACCAGACATTGCCTTTTTACAGGAGACACACTTAAAAGTAGCTGAAATACCAAAACTTCAGACCAACTGGGTCTTTAACAAGAACTTAGATTATAAAATAGAATCGTCTGTTATAGATCAGGAAGGATGTTTTATAATTATAGAAATAATATACAATAAAACACGATGTGTTGTGTAATATATACGGACCAAATAAAACTGATAAAGAGTTCTGGGATAAAATGGTGTTATATTTACACAAATTTACAGGCCAAAATCTTATAGTTGCAGGAGATTTTAATTTAATAGCGGACCCTATCCTGGGCAGAGCCAATAAAGTCCCTAGGTTCGCACGTGATAGGAAAACTCATATTTTGCAGAAATTTTGTTCATAATTGGGCCTAATAGATATTTGGCGCTAACAGAACCCTGACTTGAGATCTTATATGTGCCTGTCGAAGGGTAAGCAATCTTTGTCCAGGATAGACTAATACCAACTTTCTTAACTGGTTGAGTAACCAATGGAGAGAATAGGATAGTTACAATAATGCTTCTAAAGATAGACCCGAAGTGTTCTGGGAAGCAGCAAAAGCTGTGTTAAGAGGAAAGATTAAGGCATATATGTGTAAGCTTAAAAGAAGAACTAGAGAACAAGAATTCCAGATGTCTAATCAAATAAAGAATGCATATAGAGCGTATTTGGGGGAGCGGTCTACGGATAATTGGCGGAAATATACAAGTGCTAAGTCTGTATGTGATGTATTTATTAAACAAAAGACTACACTAGAGGTGCAAAGACAAAAAGCTCTCTATGGAGGCTTTGCTGGCAGATCTGCTACATTTTTGGCCAGATTGACTAAAGCTACTAATAGAAACAATAGAACGGCCATTAGAACTAGCACTGAAAGATTTACTAACAATGCGGATATTATTAAAGTCTTCTATGACTATTTTACTGAGTTATATAGAGTAGAAGAACAGGAAGTAGATAAAAGGAAAACTTTTTGGGATAAAATTAAGGTCCCTAAAATCCCTACTGAAATTTTGTCAGAGATTAATGTTCCTATCACAGTAGAGGAGACTCTTGCGGCAATTATGACAGCTAAAACCAATAAGGCAGCAGGTCCAGACTGCCTTCCTATCGAATTTTATAGGATTCTCCAACATCAAATTGCCCCATCGCTGGTAAAATGATTTAATCTTTATTTTATTAAGAACAATAAGTGTTCCCCATGTTTTGCAGCCGCTGTAATATCTTTAATACCTAAAAATAAATAAAGATCTAGAACTGCCAGGTTCATATAGGCCTATCTCCGTATTAAATGCGGATTATAAGCTGTTAACTTCTATTTTAGCAAAAAGATTAAAGCCGCATTTAGGCCTAATAATTCATGAGAACCAATCAGGTTTTATGGCCGGGAGGAATCCAGCCAAAAATATGCGTAAGATTATGACATTATTAGATTTCTTTTGGAACAAATTTAGAACATCAAGGCATAGAGACATGGTAGACCTAGCCTTATTAACTGTTGACACAGAGAAGGCGTTTGATCATATCTCTTGGAAAGCACCTATTTTTTTCTTTAGAGCAGTTTGGATTTAGTGGACATTTGTATGACTTTATTCGTATAATATATTGTGCACCGACTTTGTTACTTATTAATGGTGAGATTTCACAGCGTTTAGTATTACAAAGGGGCACTCGCCAAGGCTGCCCCCTATCTCCATTGTTGTTCAACATTTCTTTGGAACCATTGGCGATTTTGCTTCGCCAACAATTGGATGGGATACGGATAGGGGGTCAGAAACTGGTGTTATTAATGTTTGCAGATGATATACTTTTGTGTCTGAGTAATATAAAGAAGAGTCTCTCTCTTGTTCTGGATATGATTGAAACGTTTGGTTTAATCTCGGGTTACAAAATTAATCTGTCAAAGTCTGAACTTTTATGGTTAAACAAAAAAGATCAGGGTAACAAACATCCATTTAGTGAAACCTTACAGATAACCTATCTAGGCATTAAACCAAGTCCGAATCTGGATGAATGGTACAATTTGAATTTTAGCAAATGCTTTTAGAATGAAGGGGAAAAAAAATGGAAGACTGGATAAAGCTTCCCATTTCTTTAACAGCTAGGGTTATGCTTATAAAAACCATTCTCTTTCCGAAATTATTCTTATACAGAATATCCCACTGCCTATCCACAAAGCGGATATAAATAAATACAATAAGGCGTGTTCCAAATTGCTTTGGAAAGGCGCAAAAGCTCGTATCTGTGTCCCGGCTTATGAATAATAAAGAAGCGGCAGGTCTTACTCTCACTAATATACAATTTTATAGTTTGGCGGCGCGTGTCAAAGTTGCAGTGGACTGGTTAACAGAACAAGAACAAGTCTCTGCAGTGGCCTGGGAAGCTTCCTTGGCAGCACCCTTTCGTTTAGATGCTATCTTACACTGCCCAATTACTGCCCTTCCTTCAACGATTTTTCCACTTATAACTTTTAGATATATTATTATAGCGTGGCAAAAATTGTGTGTGGTTGCGGGTTGCTCTCCACATGTTTCTAAATAATTTACCTATTACAGGTAACCCAACCTTTTCTCTAGGGTTGACAGATGCAGTTTTCAGAATGTGGTCCACTAAAGGGATGGTATATGCAACTCAAATGTTAGATCCAGATCTAGTTTCGTTAACCTTCAGGGACCTAAGCAATCAATTTGGGTTCTCGAACAAAGATTTTTATGCCTATTTACAATTAAGACATTTCATATTTGAATTAAAGCAAAATTATGGGGTGGAATGGTCACTTCGAGAGCTATTATCCAGGATCAATATTTTTCAAAGGGGTTTGTGTTCCATTGCTCCGTTTTACTCTCTCCTCAATCAAGGGCCCTCCGCAGAGCAAGTTGCGTATATAGTCGCAAAATGGAGTATGTTTTTTCCAGAGATAGATACCCAAGTTATAGAGAATGCCTTTAAAGTGACTGAGAAAAGTTGGGTTCTGACTACATGGAGAGAATCGCAGATTAAATTATCTTTAATGACATATTTAACTCCGGCAAGATTATCTAGTTGGTATAAGACAAGGAACGTATGCTCCAGATGTAGTTCACCTATGGCAGATCTTTTACACTGCTTCTGGGCCTGCCCAGTTTGGACTAAGGTAATGTATTGGATGAATGTAAGCCTTAAATTAAAATATGACATGCAGCCGATGGAAATATTTTTTCTAGTGAAACCACAGGCAGCTCTGCAAAATTTCAAATTAATTTGATTATATTTCTTGGCCGCAAGCTTAATATTGAGAGCATGGAAGGCTAAAACAGCACCAAGTCTGAAAGAGCTTAAGAATGCATTAGTCTCACAATATACACTCGAACAATGTAGTCTACAAAGACCAACTGACGCACGGTTAGCACTTTTTTTTTAAAAAAACATTGGAAAGTGTTTATTTTATCGTTCTCAGCTGCGACTCAAAAGATTTTAGTTAAACCATTTAAGAAAACTGTTCATGTCCAACTACAAGTGCTTGCCAGACACTTTCCTAGTGCATGGCTTGATGATAGCGGAGAGTTGGGAGGGGAATAGGAGGGCCGAGGGATGTGTTATCTTTTTTTTTTTTTTTCCTTTTCTCTCTAATTCAATAACAGAGAAATGTAATTCATTAGATATTTGACTTAATTGTGTGTTTTGAGTATTAATATGTTTGAGTGTGGCTACAATTGTGACTGAAATTAGATACTATGGTAAAGAACATTTACTGTTGTGTATCAGAAATTAAAACCTTAAAGGAGGAAAAGGGAATACAGGGTTTTGGTATTTAGGTAATAATAGGAGAGATATTTGTTTGGTCAAAAGCCTAATGACTTAGAGTTAAAGACTTGAATATTGAGGTGTATTGGAGATATGTATTTGTATTTGCAAGAGATGTTTTAGCTTTTTTCCTTTAATAAAAAAAAAAAAAAAAAAAAAAAAAAAAAAAGGGAACTGCCTGAAGAAGCAGTGCATACTGGAACAAAAGGATACCAACATTGACAGCGAGACAGACATCAAAAGTTTCTTTAACAAATGGGCAGTATTTATAAAAACACTCTCAAGCAAAGAAATAGACTACTTGAGCTTTCCATTTAAAAATTCAAAGATAGTCCTGCTAGGTATTTGGTAAAATAAATCGGTGCGGGGGAGGAGAGGGGAAGTTTATTTAATTCTCTTTTTTTTTTTCTCTCTTTTCTTTTTGGGTGTTTTTTTTTTTTTTCTTTTCTTTTTTCTTTCTAACCTTTTGGGGTCGTATGTTTTCTATAATTGTTGATGTGAATATGTCTCCAAATAATGTGAACACTATATTTTGTTAAACAATGTATAAACCTAGTTTTTAATGCAATCAGGTATCTGAGAAGAAACTGAATAGAAGCTGAGATACAATAGTTATTTTCTTTTTTCTTTCTTCTGAAAAGTTCATAATGGCAGGGGGCTAAAACAGGAAAAATGTAGAATCTTTATAATTGTCTATTATATCTTTGATTCTTGGAACACTATGGTGTAATTGAAAACAGACTCTTAAGTTTAAAAAAAGAAAGAAAAAAACAAAGCAGAAAGTATAACATTTCAGCATGTTCTCCTGTTGAACAGCTTCTGTTTTTTTCATATATTGCTGCCACTTCACTAAAAACACGCTCACTTGGTACACTTTACAGATACGGGTTAAAAGTAAAGTAAAAAAAAATTATATATATATATTTTAGATATTTACTGGATTGCAAATACCTTCCCTGGTACTGAGGAGTAGACTATAAGTTTCTTTATTATGTCACTTATGGGCAGTTTTACACATGTGTAACAGCACCACCTAATGGTCAGAACATTGTTATCCACTGCTAGAGAATATTGATACTAGTCTCCTATACGTCATAGCTTTCTACTCAAGGTTTGTTGTCGTGGACATGTAATTGATGTGCCTGAACAATCATTTTTTTCTATGCCCATGAAAGTGGAAAATAAAATACTTAAAATTAAAAAATCGTCAAATATAGCAGCTTTAGTGAAATGTTTTGCAAATGTGTAAAATTTATCAGAATGCAACAAATAATGTTCTATTTGTGACAGCAATTAGCAAGCAGATTGATTTTATGTATTGCTGAACCCTATGAACAAATCAAAAGTAATTTAGCTCTGTGTACTTCAGGGAAACTATGTAGCTTTAAGTGTCACTTAAAGATCACATTTTCCATTTCACAAATCATATGTTTGTTTATGCAAGTCCATCTACAGGCCTGCCATTGGTGGTTTGGTAGTTGGTAACTGAGCTCCCAGGAACACCTGGGCTTGCACTCTTATCAGTGCTATTTATTATTAGATGCTATGTCCAGCTTATATGTGCTATAGATGATTTGTGTGATGATTTGTGTCACTTAAAACTGCATAGCTTCCCTGAAGTACACAGAGCTAAATTTCTTTTGATTTGCTCCATAATCGTTAAGTTTCTGGCCGATACCGGTATTTCAGAAATTCTAAATATTGGCCCTAAAAATTGGCTACTCCGATACATCGGTCTATCCCTATAACGGAGGTTCAGAAAATTAGGCAGATTCACACAATGAGTGCAAAGTGCACTGGATGTCCGTTAAAAGGATAGAAAGGCAAAATTAAACTTGCATGATTCAGATAGCGCATGTAATTTTAAGACACTTTTAAACTCACTTCGATTTTCAAAGATGATTTGCTCTCATGGTATCCTTTGTTGAAGAAGAAAAAATACACATATCCTACACTAGTGGGAGTTAGATGGTTATTGGGTCCTGCACACATTTGTCTCTTGTGATTGGCTAACTAGATGTTTTCACCTAGTTGCCAGTAATGTAATGCTGTTCCTTCAGCAAAGGATAACAAGATAATAAAGCAAATTTGATAATAGAAGTTAATTGGAAAGTTGTTTCTTTCATGATTTGGATAGAAGGTTAAATTTTAGAGTTTCATGTCCCTTTAAGTAAGACAGCACAAACAAAAACTTGGTGTGAACTCATATAGAAAAGACGAAGGCTGGCTGGTACGAGCGCTGTGGGACGAATGTATCCATCTTTATTCAGTTTTTTGACTGTAGTTAAAAATACATAAAGAGAGAGTATTCACAAAGCACTTATGGGCACGTCAAACTAAGCATCATTTCTACGTTTGAGGGAAAAAAAAATTGTTGGCTTAAAATTTGACGTTCACATAAGTTCATGTCAAATTTTAACAAACCCTTTTTTTTCTCAACGTAGCAATGATGCCTCTAGTAAAAGCTATCGCTGTTTTCAACAGAAGCATGATGTCTGAATTCACATGCATGGGACGTACGTGCATATGCTCCAAATGCCTGTGCACAGTAAACGCTAAAACAGCAACAGCTTTGATTAAAACTTCTTGTGGGAGTTAATCAAATTACTCACTGAAAAATTAATAACTTCTGAATAGTAAAACATGTTCAACAGGCTACAGCATTTGATGATGTAATTCAAGGGGGTAAATAGTGTATGCCAGTGTTTATGTTCAAACGCAAACAAGAATAACATGGAAAAACTGTTTTATCTGTCTATACTAAAAATATTGTGCTCCCCTCCATTAATATGCTGCATGCCAGAAAAAGTAGAAAATTAGTAAACCATCTTACTCAGATGATATTAAAGGGACATAAAATTGTAAAACGATAATTATCTTGCTAGAGCATTGTATCTATCTAGGGAAAATGTATCATAATAGCAAATAGAAAATCTGTCTACCTGCAATAACCACTTGCTGTGCATAATCACATGGCAAAACGTAAGACTGCAGAAGAGTTCTCTTGTGCAATACCGCTCACCCTGCTTTTGCTCAACCAATTGAGGCTAAAGAAGCACTTTTTTTTTACATCAAATGTGTTAAAGGGCTATAATAGTAAAAAAATATAATGCTCTAATTCATTCGAGCATGCAATTTTAAGACCATGGACCCTGCACCACAGTGAGTTTAACCCACGGAAAGGGGTTAAACACACAGTAGAAATACCACTCAGGAACCACAAAGCACTATGGGTTTAGAGTAGAAAATGCAGCTTATCCCATCAGCAGTGCTAGTCGCATGATTCAGATGTGGAATTAGTGCTGCTGATTGGATCAGCAGCGGTTTCTGCACTGAACAGCAGGCTGTGCAGGTCCCAAGTGGTAATTCTAATGTATGTTTAGCCACTTTGAGGGCTTTGTTATACTGTACCACTTTGTTCTTCTACTGTATTAATTGTAGACACCAACATAAAACTGTTATTGTCATAAACCTACATGCATTTGGTATCAAATTAGTTGTCAGAGTTGGTTTATCACATGTAATTATTTTTTACCTTCGCTCAAGGAAGGCTATGTCTTTATGAAGTAGTTATGACTAGTAAGTCACTTATTTTATATTTGGCATATGTCATTAACGAGACACTATACTGTAAAATGGTTTCCAATAACTAGTTATAACAACTGTAGAGTACAAAATGTATGGAAAACTGCACCTTTCAGTGTGTTATAGGTATAGAAAAAAATAAAAAATAAAAATTAGTAAACACTAAAACAGCAACAGCTTTTATTAACATTATTTTTGATAATAAATAATAATAAATAAAATGTATTACAAAAATGCCTGTATTCAAAACTCAGATACACACATGCAACTTATTTTAACCACCTCCCTTTAGTTACACTGAAAGTCTAAAATCCTTAAAAAGGGTGTGTGGGTTTTTTAGAACGTTGCCCCAAGACAAGTAATTTAAATCTTCAAGAAAGCAAGCAGCACAAATTAGGATCGCCTATTCCATAGTAGTAGGAGAAAGTCTCTCAATCCTACATTAGACAACAGATGCATTGACTGGTTCATCTGCTCACGCCACCTACAAGGAGAGCATACTGAAGAAACTTCTTGTGGGAGTTAATCAAATTACTCACTGAAAGATTAAATACTTCTGAAGAGCAAAACATGTTCAGCAGGCTACAGCATTTGATGATGTAATTCAAGGGAGGCAAATAGTGTATGCCAGTGTTTATGTTCAAACGCAAACAAGAATAACATGGAAAAACTGTTTTATCTGTCAATTCTAAAAATATTGTTCTCCCCTCTATTAATATGCTGCATGCAAGAACAAGTAGAAAATTAATAAACCACCTTACTCAGATGATATTAAAGGGACATAAAATTGTAAAACGATAATGATCTCGTTAGAGCATTGTATCTATCTAGGGAAAATGTATTATAATAGCAAATAGAAAATCTGTCTACCTGCAATAGCCACTTGCGGTGCATAATCGCATAGCAAAACTTAAGACTGCTGAAGAGTTCTCTTGTGCAATACCGCTCACCTTGCTTTTGCTCAACCAATTGAGGCTAAAGAAGCAGTTTCAGCCTAATAAATTTGTGGTTGCAGGTGCATTTATACAATACAGCACCAGAACACTTAAAAAGCTGTGAATGAAGTTTGATAATTATTTCTCAAAAAAAAAAAAAAAAAAAAAAATCAACTATGCATGAACATAACTTACAAATGTCAAATTTGCAATGAAAACACCATCTACACATGTTTTACATAATTAAATATAAATTTTAAAGGGTTTGTCTGCTTATATTTATTTTATTAGATCACCTGGACCTACTGCTGTGTTTTTCAAAATGATGGGATTTATTTTCCCATCAAGAAAGGTCTACAGCAGTTTTCACTAAAATTAAATATCCTCATGTGACTATATTGAAATGGGTATTTTTTTACATCTAAATATCTTTAAAATATTGAACCAATGAATAACATGACTTGTGATCTTTTACATATTAACCTCCACATCAGTCAATATCACTTTCATAACAAAGTTGTAATCGTTTGGGGGGGGGGGGAAAAAAATGTATGATCAAAGGCAAAAAAATTGTAAATGTTTCATATATCTGTGTAAAAGGGACATTCTAATACCGGGACTGACAGACCATTTTAGGAGCAATTGCAACACAAACCTTTATACTTGAAAGCTACGATAAATATATGTATAATAATCCTCTCACAGGATTTCAAACACCACTACATATTTTTTGGCAAAAAAACTTGGCTATTAAACATTATCAGTCGTTAACATGCACAAAAAATACTGCAGGATTGCCCTTAGTTGCATGCATTTTTGTTTCAACAGCAAACATGCTCCAAATGCTTTGATGCTGCAAGACTTAAAAGGTATTACTGTGGAAAGGGATAACTTTTTTTTTTTTTTTACATCAAATGTATTAAAGGACTATAATAGTAAAAAAAAATGTAATGCTCCAATTCAATTTTAAGACCATCAACCCTTCACCACTAACCCACTGAGGGGGTTAAACACACAGTAGAAGTACCACTCAGGAACCACAAAGCACTATGGGTTCAGAGTAGAAAATGCAGCTTATCCAATCAGCAGTGCTAGTCGCATGATTCAGATGTGGAATTAGTGCTGCTAATTGGATCAGCAGCGGTTTCTGCACTGAACAGTAGGCTGTGCAGGTCCCAAGCGGTAATTCTAATGTATGTTTAGCCACTGTACTGTACCACTTTGTTCTTCTACTGTATTAAATTGTAGACACCAACATAAAACTTATTGTCATAAACCTACATGCATTTGGTATCAAATTACTTGTCAGTTGGTTTATCACATGTAATTATTTTTTTACCTTTGCTCAAGGAAGGCTATGTCTTTATGAGGTAGTTATGACTAGTAAGTCACTTATTTTATATTTGGCATATGTCATTAACGAGACACTATACTGTAAAATGGTTTCCAATAACGAGTTATAACAGCTGCAGAGTACTAAATATATAGAAAACTGCACCTTTCAGTGTGTTATATATGCAAATGATGCAGGTATAAAAGTAAAAAAAAAAAAAAAAAAAAAAAAGTTACTTTTAACAACTTGTGCAATTCTTTCTGGCAATACAGAGGTGCAGTAAGGGGAAAAAGGTATGTGTCTAC
The DNA here is from genome assembly GCF_027579735.1 of Bombina bombina. Lineage (NCBI taxonomy): Eukaryota > Metazoa > Chordata > Amphibia > Anura > Bombinatoridae > Bombina > Bombina bombina. Next base: position 626,975,169 of record NC_069502.1, read on the forward strand.
ATCAGCCACTGGAATTCATTGGCAAAAGGATGTGGATGAAAGTGGAAAAGTTTCTGCTTACTTTATTTATATACTTAAAGGGACACTGAACCCAATTTTTTTTTCTATCATGGTTCAGATAGAGCATGCAATTTTAAGCAACTTTCTAATTTACTCCTATTATCAAATTATTTTCATTCTCTTGTTATCTTTATTTGAAATGCAAGAATGTAAGTTTAGATGCCGGCCCATTTTTGGTGAACACACTGTGTTGTTCTTGCCAATTGGTGGGTAAATTCACAAGTGCTTTCCATGGTTCTGAACCAAAAAAATAGCTTAGATACCTTTTTCAAATAAAGAAAGCAAGAGAATGAAGAAAAATTAATAGGAGTAAATTAGAAAGTTGTTTAAAATTGCATGCTCTATCTGAATCATGAAAGAAACAAATTGGGTTCAGTGTCCCTTTAACAAAAAAAAAAATAACACAAAAAAAACCATGTGCAACCTTGTATCAAGATCTAGAAACGTTACCGCAATAAAGTATTTCATTAGAAGGAAAAAAAAAAAAGCCTTTTGGAGAAATGTTATATTAGCTTTACATGAATTGAGAAAATACAAAAGACTGTAGACTACTGGAATTGTGACAAAGTTGCTAGAGGTGCCTAGAGATACACAGTATGACAGTAAAGGTATGTCTAGGGTCTCATTACTGAATGTGAAGAGGCCAGCATGTGTTTAAACCACAAATACCGCATGCACCTCAATATCACGTGTGTGTTATATACACACTATCAGTACAAAATGAACGTATAAGAAACCAAAGCGTAGCTTAGTGAACGTATATTACATGCGCATACACTTGTTTACATATATGTATGCACAAACGGCTTTAAACACTATGCATCATTCAGCCACTATATATACAGATGTAAGCTGGGTACGTATGAGACTGTATGTAACTGCGTCAGTATTTAACTGTTCGCACACTCACTGCGCAGGTTGTTGACCAGCTCGGAGTGACTGGCTCCCCCTGACTTCCAGGCCATGACTGTACACAGCGCACGGAACAGATACTCAGCTGCCTTCAGCGCGGCGACTGCGCCCAGCAGCCTACCCAGGAAGCCCAACACCTCCAACCAAGATACGTCATCCGCGGGTTCGCCAGAGTAAATGGGGGCGGGACCACGGACAGGCTCAGCACTGTGTGACAGCTGGTTGGCCACGCCCACGGCCGCTACAGCTGTCACAGAGGACTCAGCGACCACGCCCAGTGGAGGCATTGGCTGGCGTCACTAACGGTTTAGAGTACGGTGGTGTTTTACTAGTGGCCGTTTGCTTTAATAATTGCTTTTCAGTATTTGCTTTTACAGCGACCGTTGTTTCCCATTCAAACCTTAATAAAGGTCGAAAGACGTGTTGCCCTTAAACGGAGTTTTCTCCTCCGTAGTCGTCGGGAAACCTATTTTTCAGATAGAGGAGGCGGTGGCTCTATGGTACTGCAGTATGATGTGCAGATTCAAAAATAACATGTAGTTAAGCCCCTCCTCGCTGCATTTCTTGTGGCGCATTCAAATGGTGCTACATCAAGTGTTGTTTATAGATGTAGAGGTAAAATGGCATGTACACTTGTAAATTATTTGAAACCAGATATTCTAGTATTAATTATGGCAATTGATTGATTTTCCATATGCAGTACTGTGTATATCTCGTTTTTATTCATTTTTTTGCACTGGGTTAATCCAACAAAATGTACTTTATTAACTCTAACCAAGCACTTTAGAAAACTAGTTTGCAGAAATAAGATATTGTAAAAAGCCACTGTTACATTTTTGTATCGTTTTCTATAGGGTACAATGGTATCCATCAGCATGAGAGGCTCCAGTTGCAAAATATGTAAACCTTCCCAAAGCAAAAAAAAAAAAAAAACAATTGGGATTTTGTGCTGCCACAGGCACTCAAAATTCTGCTCCACTCACATACACACACAGAGTTACACACTCACGCATATACACACACCTATCTATTGCTGCAATATATATATAAAGAAACAAACAAACAATACTTCCACAAACACAGTACTATTAAAGAACTAAAGGCAATACCTAACTGAATAAAATAAAGGTTCAGAGATACCTCTAAACTGTAAGCTCCATAGGCAGTCTCTTTCTATACCCCTAGAATGTAAGCTCTTTGGGCACAATCTCCCATTATCTACCTGTATAATACTTCTAAAATATCTGTAAGCTTCTTACAAATAAAGCAACAAAAAATGTTGCCCCCTCCCAATCTGCTACCCTAGGCAAGTGCCTTGTTTGCCTAGTCCAAAATACACCACTGAGTTACACTCATATAAATTTTATGTGGTAAACATTCATATAAATATAAAGAAAAAGTTATAAGGCTTCAACTGTATATGGTATATGACAAGGTATTTGCCTGCAAAGGGTTATAATGTATATATACATACATATACAATATTGTGCAAAAGTCTTAGGCCACCATTAGATTTGTTGTTTTAGCAAAGTTTTAATGACCATCCATAGTTTTTTTCAGTCTCTTTATTAAGATACAAACATAAAATACAGGAAATATGTACACAAAATATAAAAAAAAAAAATTTTTCAGAACAAAATGGCTTCAGGCAAAATTCAGTATTTAGTTTGACCTCCCTTGGCACTAAGCACATCTTGAACTCTTTTAGGGAGACTGTCCTGAAGTTTTCTGAAGTAATCTTCTGGTATATTATACCAGGCTTCTTTCAGCACTTCCCAGATTTCTTCTTTAGATTTAGGTTGTATTATATTTCTTTCCCTGTCCAGGTGATCCCATACTGCCTCTATAATATTTAGGTCTTGACTCTGTGTAGGCTAGTCCATGACTGTCAGTGTTTTATCAGCTGTTTTTCACTGCATTAGCAGTTGGCTAGGAATCAATATCATGATGAAAAATAAAACAATTCCCAATCAGGTGCTTTCCAGAAGGAATGGCATGATGAATTAAAACCTTTCTGTACTTTTCAGCATTTCATCAATTTGGACAATATCACCAACACCACTGGCAGAAATGCAGCCCCAAACCAGGACAGACCCTCCACCATGTTTCACTGAAGGCCGCAAACACTCATTCTTCCATCTCTCTCCAACTCTTCTCACATATTTTCTACAATTGGAACCAAAAATTTCAAACTTGCATTTGTCACTCCATAATACTTTTTTTCCACTGATCTTCATTCCAATCTTTGTGAGCTTTATGATATCTTAGCCTTTTCACCCTGTTCAACTTCTGAAAAATTAGTTTCTTGGCTGCTACCCTTCCACAAAGACCATTCCTGATCAAGCTTATTCATACTGTAGAAGGGTCAACTGGGCATCCTGATGAAGCTGCCAGATGCTGAGCAAGGTCCATGCTGGACTTCTTCCAGTCTCTCAAAGAATAAACTCAGAAACTTCTCATCAGAGTTTGAAATTTTGTTTGGCCTTTCAGCCATTACTTGCCACTTTAGCCTATAGAAGCTGTTTTTTCAGATTTGTTTTTCAGTTTTTTGATACTGCATACAAATATCATATATTTTCTGGTTGTATTCTAATAAAGAGAATGATAAATAATTATATTATTGTCATTATACCATTGCTAAAACAACAAATCTAATGGTGGCCTAAGACATTTGCACAGTACTGTACATGTCTAAATATGTAACATAGTAGATGAGGTTGAAAAAAGACAGAAGTCCATCGCGCTCAACCTATACAAATCTTAATATATTTACAAAAAAACTCCAGATGAGCTTAAATTAATCCCATTAAAAAAGGTGACCCATTTAATACAAACAATCATATCCATGAATACTGTTTCTAGTCAGAAATGTATCTAAACCATTTTAAATGTAGCCAAGATATTGGCATTTACTATCTCTTCAGATAATGAGTTCCACAATTTGATTGCTCTTACAGTGAAAAAAACGTTTACGTTGCAGGAGATTCAATCTCCTTTCCTCCCAGCCTTAAATTGTGACCTCTTGTCACAAAAAACAATTTTCTTGGAATAAACAGAGTTTCTGCCATCTCTGTATATAGGCCTTGAAAATATTTATATAAAGTAATCATGTCACCTCTCTAGAGAAAACAGACCCCGTTTGGCTCTTCTCTCCTCATAGCTTAATATCTCCATTCTCCTTATTAACTTTGTGGCCGTTCTCTGAACTATATCTAAGTCTGCAATGTCTTTTTATGAGATCGGTCCCCAGAACTGCACTTCATACTCAAGGTGAGGTCTTACCAGGGATTTATATAGTGACAGAATTATGCTTTCTTCCCTTGCATCAATGCCTCTTTTAATACAAGCTAGTATCATATTAGCCTTAGCTGCCATGCAGTGTGCACACTTCTTTAGCATGTTATCCATTACTACTTCCAAATCCCATTCCTTCTCTGTAAATCTAATCCCATTTAACTAATAGGTTGCCTGCTTATTTTTACTTACAATGTTTAGAACCTTGCATCTTCTAGTATTAAATCTCATTTTCCATTTACCTGTCTATTCTTCTAATTTTTGTAGATCCCCTTTTAAAGCAAGTTCATCCTGCCCTGACCTAATGACCTTACAAAACCACCTTACACAACTTTTTATCATCTGCAAAAATAGAGACGTTGCTATTTAATCCTTGCTCCAAGTCATTCATAAAAATATTAAAACGAACAGGACCCAGTACTGATCAATGGGGGACTACACTGATTACCCTGGCACTGTATCAAACACCTTTGCAAAATCCAAGTATATCACATCAACTGATTCCCTTTTATCTATATTTTTACTTACTTCCTCGTAGATTCTAATCATATTATTTTGACATGATCTATTTCTCATAAACCATGGTGCATTGAACTCATAATCTTGTTTACACAAATATACTCATGAATATAATCCCTTGTAATCCCTTCAAGTGTCTTCCCCACTATTGATGTCAGACTAACTGGTTAATAGCTTTCTGGATCAGCCCCCCTTTCCTTTTTAAAAAGGTGATACCACATCATCTTTACATCAGTCCTGGGGTACTATGCCTGAGGATAATGAGTCTTCAAAAATTAAGAGAATGTTATCTATAACAGTGTTAAACTCCTGTAAAACAATTGGGTGTGTTCCATCTGGGCCTGGATTTGTATTTACTTTAATATTATTTAGTTTTTCCTGATATCCTCTAGAGATAACCCAGTTAATGGTATGGGCTTGTATGTTCTAGTTTGTTTCAAAGTATATCCCATTGGTTCCTCTCTTGTTTATACTGAAGAAAATATCTGGTTTAGTACCTCAGCCTTCTCCCTGTCACTGTTAATCATGCTACCCTTTCAAAAGAAAGGGTAGGTTTTTTTATTTTTTGTAATTTGTGTTTTTTATTTTTTGTAATAGTAGTTTTAATTTTTGTAATGTTAGGTTTTAGTGTAAGGCAGCTTAGGGGCGCGATTACATATACGGCGCAGGCTTCAGCACAAGCGCTGCAACCTGCTCCGCCCGTAATTTCACCTCGCACATCGGGGTGTTACATATACCCCCCGGCAGCTCATAAAGTGCCGTAAGTCTGATAAACTAGCAATGTTCAGAAATGAGCGTAAATAATTTCTGGAGTCGCCAGTGACTTACGGCACTTTAGAAACTGCCGGCGCCTAAGAAAAGTAAAGAAAATAACAAATCTCCCATAAAAGTCTAAAACGCCTCCCAAAAATTAGCCCGACATGTAAAACTCCCTATATTCGCAATCCCCCACTCTCACTATTAATAATAAATGTATTAACTCCTAGACCGACAACCCCCCACAACTCAAAAATCCTAATTAAACTATTAACCCCTATATCCACCATCAAACCCACACCGCAAGTAACTAAATTATTAACCCCTATATCCGTCAACCCCAACATTGCAAACTACCTATTAAAACTATTAACCCCTAATCCGTCATTAACCCACAACGCAATAAACCCATTAAAACTATTAACCCCTAAATCGTCAAAGCCCACAACGCAATAAACCTAACCCCTAACCTAACCCCCCCTAACCTAACCCCCCCTAAATGAACCCAAATTACCTAATATACAAAATACTAAAGATACTATTAAATTTAAAAAAACTAACACTACTTTAAAAATACAAATAAACTAAGTATAAATTAAAGGGACAGTCTAATTAAAATTCTGGAGTAGACTGTCCCTTTAAGCTACAATTACAGAAAATAAAAAAAATCTAAGATTACATAAAATAAAAAAGAAAATTACCAAATTTTTAAAAATTATACCTACTGCTCCTCGTCGGAAGGATGAAGATAGAAGATTCCGTCTGGATGCATACTTCTGCCCGCCTTGAGGACGACTTCTTGCCGCTTGGATGAAGACTTCTCCCGGCTTCGTTGAGGACTTCTTGCCACTTGGATGAGTACTTCTGCCCGCTTGGATGAGGATGGATGTCCGGTCTTCAAAAACTGTAAGTGGATCTTCGGGGGTTAGTGTTAGTTTTTTCTAAGGGTTTCTTGGGTGGGTTTTATTTTTAGCTTAGGGACTTTGGGCAATGAAAAAGAGCTAAATGCCCTTTTCAGGGCAATGGGGGGCTTAGGTTGTTTAGGTAGTTTTTTTGGGGGGGGGGGTTGGTTGTGTGGGTGGTGGGTTTTACTGTTGGGTTTTTTTTTTTTTTTTACAGGTTAAAGAGCTGAATTCTTTGGGGCAATGCCCCGCAAAAGGCCCTTTTAAGGGCTATTGGCAGTTTAGTGTAGGCTAGGGTTTTTTTTATTTTGGGGGGCTTTTTTATTTTGATAGGGCTATTAGATTAGGTGTAATTAGTTTAAATATTTGATCATTTCTTTTTTATTTTGTGTAATTTAGTGTTTATTTTTTTGTAATTTAGTTATTTGTATTTAATTAATGTAATTTATTTAATTTTAGTTTAATGTTAGGTTTTAGTGTAACTCAGGTTAGGTTTTATTTTACAGGTAAATTTGTATTTATTTTAACTAGGCAGTTAGTAAATTGTTAATAACCATTTGCTAACTAATCTACCTAGTTAAAATAAATACAAACTTACCTGTGAAATAAAAATAAAAACGGCTAGATTACGAGTTTTGTGGTATGGGTGAAAAAGCAGCATTAAGGCTCATAACGCTGCTTTTTCACTACCGCTGGTATTAAAGAGTCTTGCAGGTTTAGGGGCACCGCACACTTTTTTGGCCGTAACGCAACGTAATTACTGCAGATTTCAAAAAGTCCTTTTTCAATGGGACTTCCATAGCGCCGGTATTACGAGTCTGCCTGGAAGGCCAAAAAGTGAGCGGTACAGCCAATACCGTCAATATCCATAACGTAAACTGAAAGTCAGTAGTTATGAGTTTTGCGCTACAAAGCTGTAACATAAAACTCATAGCTAAAGTGCAAAAAAAGTACACTATCACACATAAACTACTTATTAACCCGTAAACCGAGGCCCTCCCGCATCGCAAACACTAAAATAAAATGATTAACCCCTAATCTGCCGCTCCGGACATCGCCGCCACTATAAGAAATACATTAACCCCTAAACCGCCGCTCTCCCGCATCGTAAACACTGGTTAAATATTATTAACCCCTAATCTGCCGCCCCTAACATTGCTGCCACCTACCTACATTTATTAACCCCTAATCTGCCGCCCCCAACGTCGCTGCCACTATACTAAAATTATAGTAAAAATTATTTACTAACTACCTAGCTAAAATAAATACAAATTTACCTGTAAAATAAAACCTAACCTGAGTTACACTAACACCTAACATTACACTTCAATTAAATAAATTACATAAATTAAATACAATTACCTAAATTACAAAAATTATCAGATATTTAAACTAATTGCACCTAATCTAATAGTCCTATCAAAATAAAAAAGCCCCCCCAAAATAAAAAAAAATCCTAGCCTAAACTAAACTACCAATAGCCCTTAAAAGGGCCTTTTGCGGACATTGCCCCAAAGAAATCAGCTCATTTTCCTGTAAAAAAAAATACTAACAACCCCCCAAAAGTAAAACCCACCACCCACACAACCAACCCCCCAAATAAAAACCTAACTAAAAAAAAACTAAGCTCCCCATTGCCCTGAAAAGGGCATTTGGATGGGCATTGACTTTAAAAGGGCATTTAGCTCTTTTTCAAGTGCCCAAACCCCTAATCTGTAAAATAAAAATAAACCCTAAGCTAGCTACAATGTAACTATAAGTTATATTGTAGCAAGGTTAGGGTTTATTTTATAGGTAAGTATTTAGTTTTAAATAGGAATAATTTAGGTAATGATAGTAGGTTTTATTTAGATTTATTTTAATTATATTTAAGTTGGGGGGGTGTTAGGGTTAGACTTAGGTTTAGGGGTTAATACATTTAGTATAGTAGCGGCGACGTTGGGGGCGGCAGATTAGGGGTTAATAAATGTAGGTAGGTGGCGGTGATGTTAGGGGGCGGCAGATTAGGGGTTAATAATATTTAACTAGTGTTTGTGATGCGGGAGTGCGGCGGTTTAGGGGTTAATATGTTTATTATAGTGGCGGCGATGTCCGGAGCGGCAGATTAGGGGTTAATAAGTATAATGTAGGTGTTGGCGATGTCGGAGGCGGCAGATTAGGGGTTAATAAGTGTAAGATTAGAGGTGTTTAGACTCGGGGTTCATGTTAGGGTGTTAGGTGTAAACATAAATTTTGTTTCCCCATAGTAATCAATAGAGCTTTACGCTGCTTTATTGCAGGTGTAAGACTTTTTTTCAGCCAGCTCTCCCCATTGATATCTATGGGGAAATCGTGCACGAGCACGTAAAACCAGCTCACCGCAGCTTTCAGCAGCGCTGGTATTGGAGTGCGGTATGGAGCACAATTTTGCTCTACCCTCACTTTTTGACTGATAATGCTGGGTTTTTATAAACCTGTAATTCCAGCACTGTAGGGAAGTGAGTGGTGACAATAACGTGCAAGTTAGCACCGCACCGCTCATAACGCAAAACTCGTAATCTAGCCGTAAGATAGCTACAATGTAACTATTAGTTATATTGTAGCTAGCTTAAGGTTTATTTTATAAGTATTTAGTTTTAAATAGGATATAGTTAGGTAATGATAGTAATTTTTATTTTGATTTATTTTAATAATATTTAAGTTAGGGGTGTTAGGGTTAGACTTAGGGTTAAGTTTAGGTTAATAACTTTAGTATAGTGGCGGCGGTGACGTTGGGGCGACAAATTAGGGGTTAATAATATTTCACTAGAGTTTGCGATGCGGGAGTGTGGCAATTTAGGGGTTAATATGTTTATTATAGTGGTGGCGATGTCCGGAGTGGCAGATTAGGGGTTAATATTTTTATTATAGTGTTTGTGATGCGGAACGGCCTTGGTTTAGGGGTTAATAGGTAGTTTATGGGTGTTAGTGTACTTTTTAACACTTTAGTTATGAGTTTTATGCTACAGCTTTGTAGCGCAAAACTCATAACTACTGACTTTAGATGGCGGAACGAATCTTGTAGGTATAGGCTGTACCGCTCACTTTTTGGCCTCCCAGGCAAAACTCATAATACCGACGCTATGGAAGTCCCAATGAAGAAGGACTTTTTGAAAGGTGCGGTAGTTACGTTACGGCCAAAATAGTGTGAGGTACAGCTGTACCTACAATACTCATAATAGCAGCGGTAGTAAAAAAGCAGCGTTATGAGCCATAACGCAAAACTCGTAATCTGGCCGTTTATTAGTTATTGCAGTGGGGGATTGCGGTTGACAGGTAGATAGACATTGTGCATGCGTTAGGTGTTCGTTTATTCTTGCAGGCATTTTTGGGAGTTACAGTGCTCTCATACTCAGAGCAAGGCCTGCTATGGCTGCCTTTTATGGCGAGGTAAAAATGGAGTAAGCGCTTGCACTGGATATTGGATACCGATTTGCGACGCGGTCCCATGTTAGCCTATGGGAGTAAAAATTGCGGGCAACGGGTGAAATATACGTGCTGCATTTATGCGGCGCTGTATATAGAATACCAAAACCATGCAAAAAACGGCGTGTCCAGCTTTTGCGGACGCCGCCGCATATGTAATGGGGCCCCTAGGTTTTATTTGACAGGTAAGTTTGTATTTATTTTAACTAGGTTGTTAGTAAATAGTTAATAACTATTTACTAACTAGTCTACCTAGTTAAAATAAATATAAACGTAAAATAAAAATAAAACCTAAGCTAGCTACAACTATTAGTTATATTGTAGCTAGCTTAGGTTTTATTTCACAGGTAAGTATGTAGTTAGTTAATAATTGTAACTTTAATTTAGCTCTATTTTAATTATGTTAAAGTTAGGGGGTGTTAGGGTTAGGGTTAGGTTTAGGGGTTAATAGTTTAATTTAGGTTGATTCGATGTTGGGGGCTGGCGGTTTAGTGGTTAATAGATTTATTTAGTGGTAATGATGTGGGAGGCCAGAGGTTTAGGGGTTAATAGCTTTATTTAGTTGCGGCGATGTGGGGGAGCGGCGGAATAGGGGTTAATAGATTTTTTTATAGTGTGGGCGATGTTGGGGTGCAGGGGACTAGGGGTTAATAACTTTAGTATAGTGGCAGCGATATCGAGAGCAGCAGATTAGGGGTTAATAAATTTATTTTGTTGGTGGCGATATCGGGAGCAGCAGATTAGGGGTTAATATTTTTATTATAGTATTTGCGAATCGGAAGGGCCTCGGTTTAGGGGTTAATAGGTAGTTTATGGGTGTTAGTGTACTTTTTAACACTTTAGTTATGAGTTTTATGCTACAGCTTTGTAGCGCAAAACCCATAACTACTGATTTTAGATGGCGGAACGAATCTTGTCGGTATAGGCTGTACCGCTCACTTTTTGGCCTCCCAGGCAAAACTCGTAATACCGGCGCTATAGAAGTCCCAATGAAGAAGGACTTTTTGAAAGGTGCGGTAGTTACGTTACGGCCAAAATAGTGTGAAGTACAGCTGTACCTACAATACTCATAATAGCAGCGGTAGTAAAAAAGCAGCGTTATGAGCCATAATGCAAAACTCGTAATCTGGCCGTTTATTAGTTATTGCAGTGGGGGATTGCGGTTGACAGGTAGATAGACATTGTGCATGCGTTAGGTGTTCGTTTATTCTTGCAGGCATTTTTGGGAGTTACAGTGCTCTCATACTCAGCACAAGGCCTGCTATGGCTGCCTTTTATGGCGAGGTAAAAATGGAGTAAGCGCTTGCACTGGATATTGGATACCGATTTGCGACGCGGTCCCATGTTAGCCTATGGGAGTAAAAATTGCGGGCAACGGGTGAAATATACGTGCTGCATTTATGCGGCGCTGTATATAGAATACCAAAACCATGCAAAAAACGGCGTCTCCAGCTTTTGCGGACGCCGCCGCATATGTAATGGGGCCCCTAGGTTTTATTTGACAGGTAAGTTTGTATTTATTTTAACTAGGTTGTTAGTAAATAGTTAATAACTATTTACTAACTAGTCTACCTAGTTAAAATAAATATAAACGTAAAATAAAAATAAAACCTAAGCTAGCTACAACTATTAGTTATATTGTAGCTAGCTTAGGTTTTATTTCACAGGTAAGTATGTAGTTAGTTAATAATTGTAACTTTAATTTAGCTCTATTTTAATTATGTTAAAGTTAGGGGGTGTTAGGGTTAGGTTTAGGGGTTAGTAGTTTAATTTAGGTTGATTCGATGTTGGGGGCTGGCGGTTTAGTGGTTATTAGATTTATTTAGTGGTAATGATGTGGGAGGCCAGAGGTTTAGGGGTTAATAGCTTTATTTAGTTGCGGCGATGTGGGGGAGCGGCGGAATAGGGGTTAATGGATTTTTTTATAGTGTGGGCGATGTTGGGGTGCAGGGGACTAGGGGTTAATAACTTTAGTATAGTGGCAGCGATATCGAGAGCAGCAGATTAGGGGTTAATAAATTTATTTTGTTGGTGGCGATATCGGGAGCAGCAGATTAGGGGTTAATATTTTTATTATAGTATTTGCGAATCGGAAGGGCCTCGGTTTAGGGGTTAATAGGTAGTTTATGGGTGTTAGTGTACTTTTTAACACTTTAGTTATGAGTTTTATGCTACAGCTTTGTAGCGCAAAACCCATAACTACTGATTTTAGATGGCGGAACGAATCTTGTCGGTATAGGCTGTACCGCTCACTTTTTGGCCTCCCAGGCAAAACTCGTAATACCGGCGCTATGGAAGTCCCACTGAAAAAGGACTTTTTGAAAGGTGCAGTAGTTGCGTTACATTACGGCCAAAATGGTGTGCGGTACAGCTGTACCTACAAGACTCATAATAGCAGCGGTAGGGAAAAAGCAGCGTTATGAGCCATAATGCAAAACTCGTAATCTGGCTGTTTATTAGTTATTGCAGTGGGGGATTGCGGTTGACAGGTAGATAGACATTGCGCATGTGTTAGGTGTTCGTTTATTTTTGCAGGCATTTTCGGGAGTTACGGTGCTCCCATACTCAGCGCAAGGCCTGCTACGGCTGCCTTTTATGGCGAGGTAAAAATGGAGTAAGATTTCTCCATTTTCACCACGTAAGTCCTTGCGCTGGATATTGGATACCGATTTGCAACGCGGTCCCATGTTAGCCTATGGGAGTAAAAATTGCAGGCGATGGGTGAAATATATGTGCCGCATTTATATGTGGTGCTGTATATAGGATACCAAAACCGTGCAAAAAATGGCATCTCCGGCTTCTGTGGACGCTGCCGCATATGTAATGGGGCCCCTAGGTTTTATTTGACAGGTAAGTTTTTATTTATTTTAACTAGGTAGTTAGTAAATAGTTAATAACTATTTACTAACTAGTCTACCTAGTTAAAATAAATATAAACTTACCTGTAAAATAAAACCTAAGCTAGCTACAATATAACTATTAGTTATATTGTAGCTAGCTTAGGTTTTATTTCACAGGTAAGTATGTAATTAGTTAATAATTGTAACTTTAATGTAGCTCTATTTTAATTATGTTAAAGCTAGGGTTAGGTTTAGGGGTTAATAGTTTAATTTAGGTTGTTTCGATGTTGGGGGCTGGCGGTTTAGTGGTTAATAGATTTATTTAGTGGTAATGATGTGGGAGGCCAGAGGTTTAGGGGTTAATAGCTTTATTTAGTTGCGGCGATGCCGGGGAGCGACGGTATAGGGGTTAATAGATTTCTATAGTGTGGGCGATGTTGGGGTGCAGGGGAATAAGGGTTAATAACTTTAGTATGGTGGCAGTGATATTAAGAGCAGCAGATTAGGGGTTAATAGATTTATTTTGTTGGCGGTGATATTGGGAGCGGCAGATTAGGGGTTAATAACATTATGTAGGTGGCGGCGATGTCAGGGGCAGCAGATTAGGGGTGTTTAGACTCTGGGTTTATGTTAGGGTGTTAAGTTTAAACGTAACTTTTTTTCCCCATGACATCAATGGGGCTGCATTATGGAGATTTTCATTCCGCGATCGCAGGTGTTAGGTTTTTTTCTGACCCGCTCTCCCCATTGATATGTAGGGGAAAGCGTGCACAAGCACATCAAAGCAGCGCTTGTATTTTGTGTGGTATGGAGCTCAATGCAACCATATCCCACGCACAAGGCGGCTGTTTAAAAACTTATAATGGCTGCGCTGTAGGTGGTTAAACTTTTGTTGCGTTCGTTAATTTCCCTATAGCGAGCATAACTTGTAATCTACCTGTGTGTTATTTAACGATTTCCTTAAATCATTGAATTTAGATTTCTTAAAATTAAAAATATCAGTTGAACCCTTATGACACTGCTTATGGAAAGTGATTTCAAATTTGACCATGTTATGATCACTTTTACCCAAATGTTCTTTGAGTTTTGTTTGTTTGATATTATGGGGGGTAGTTATCAACGTGTCTACTTTCCTGCCTTCGCCCGCCTAAGCTCGCCTCACATCGCTGCCGCGGACCTGAAAAAATTTGCCTAAGTTATCAAATAAAGCTGTCAAAAAGCCGCGCACCAAGTACGGGGCGATGAGCAGCGGACTGTGAGAGTTATCACTCATGCGATCTCGCTGCTCTTCGGCTTTTTCACAGCTTTATTGCTAGCCTGTCACTAAGCACCCACACTATCTACACTGTTCTACCCCCTATACCGGCGCCCCCGGAGCCCCCCGCAACTAAATAAAGTTATTAACCCCTAAACCGCCGCTCCTAGACCCTGCCGCAACTCTGATAAATGTATGAACCCCTAAACCGCCGCTCCTAGACCCTGCCGCAACTCTGATAAATGTATTAACCCCTAAACTGCCGCTCCCGGACACCGCTGCCACCTACATTATACCTAGTAACCCCTATCCTGCCCCCCCTATACCGTCGCCCTCTATAATAAAGTTATTAACCCCTATCCTGCTGATCCCGCACCTCTCCACAACTAAATAAATAGTTTAACCCCTAAACTGCCGCTCCCGCACCCTGCCGCAACCTATATTAAATTTATTAACCCCTAATCTGCCCCCCTACACCGTCGCCACCTATAATAAATTTATTAACCCCTATCCTGCCCCCCACTACACCGCCGCCACTGTAATAAATTTATTAACCCCTAAACCTTAGTCTAACACTAACCCTAACACCCCCCTAACTTAAATATTAATTAAATAAATCTAAATAATATTTCTATTATGAACTAAATTAATCCTATTTAAAACTAAATACTTACCTTTAAAATAAACCCTAATATAGCTACAATAGAAATAATAATTATATTGTAGCTATCTTAGGATTTATTTATTTATTTATTTATTTATTTATTTTTATTTATGTTTTCTTTTTATTTTCAATTCAAAACAACAGGTAAACATATATAAGGTCAATAGTTTACAATCAAGGCAGGATAAATAAATCATGAAAAAGATTGATGTTAGGCTAAACATAGCATAATGTTTGTCATGAGGACAGTCCTTGTTGAAAGATTATACCATAGTCCAATGTCCTTTAATTAATCCATCGTGTGCTGTGACATTAGAGCTCTTGTGCTTAGGAAGAGTTAGAGATTAGCAGGTGTGGGGGGAGCTCCTGTTGTTTCAAAGATAGGACTAATGGTGTCCTTGCCCAATTGGGATGCTGATATACATTCCTCAAGACATATTGTATTATAAGTGTGAGGCAGTGAAAGTAAACTTATCTCAAAAAAAATTAGCACTTAACATAAATTAAGGAGAGAAAGGAAAGAAGAGTAGAATAAAGAGAAAGATGGGAAATGGAAAGATAATGGGGAGCTAACATGGGGACCGTGTACACAATCAGTGGTCTTATTTCTCTGCTTCTTCTGGTGTTGTTTACTTGCCCACTTCATTAGTCTGTGGTTAGAATTTTTATGCGTTGAACCATATTTAGATCATTACAAGTTGTATATGATAAGGGCAGAGATGTCTCGTTAATGGCAGGGAGAGTGGGGGGGATATGGGTTTTTTATAGAATTTAAAGATTTTAAAGGGGGGACCTTTTGTTGATTTGAGTCTATGTACCAGCGAATGTGAAGGATTCCCACAAGAAGATCATATCTTGATATAGGGTGAGTTGGCCTAATTTGAGGTAATGCAATCTTTCTAAAAGAAGATTTTTTTGAACTGATGTTATCCATTCCTGGATAGCAGGGATTGATGTAGATTTCCATTTTCTAGGAATTAGCTGATTTGCAGTGTTGAGCAGTAAGTGGTAAAGGTGTTTTCTTATCTTACAAGTAATGGCGGGGGGTTGGCAAAGTAGAACTAAATCTGGGGTGGGAGATATGTTTGTGTTTAATATTTTATTAATATATGTAAAAATTTGTGACCAGAATGGTTTTATGAGATCGCAGTCCCACCAAATGTGGGTAAGGTGTCCCTCTTGTGTGCAGCCTCTCCAACAGAGCATTGATGAGTTTTTATATATAGATTTTAATCTTGCTGGAGTTAAGTACCATCTCATCATTATCTTGATGTTGGTCTCTTTAGCTTGGGCTGAATGTGCTGAGTGGGTTAGAGTGTCGAATCTGCGCATCCAGATTTTGGGGGTAGTGTTCGTCTTGAGTTCTAGGTCCCATCTTTTTGTATAAGAGGGGAGAAGTGGAAAGGACATTTGTAGGATCAGTTTATGTAGTTTGGAGATTGTTCTAGGTGTATTTTCAATTGATTGACATATTTGTTCAAAGAGGGTGAGAGATCGTGTTAGGTTTTTTTATATCCTTGTGTGTGGTTATGTAGTGTCTTGCCTGATTAAGACGAAACCAAGAGGATAGGAATGGATGATTTAAAGAATCCATTTGGTTTTTGGTTATGATTTTGTGATTGCTATCTGTCAAGAGGTATATAGGAAGTGATCTGGAAGGACTTGCGGGTTGGGGGGGTATTTGATGAAGGCCTGGTGGGAATTCCGGGTTATTGAGAAGTGTGGTGAGAGGAGAATATCGAGAGGAGATTTTGTTCAGTGGTTTGTTGATTAGTCTCCAGTCTGACCATGTTTCATTTGTTATGGATAAAGAGGATATACTGTATTTATTGAAGAAACCCGGGTTCCAACATATCTCATCTAAGTTATGTGACAAGGATAGGGAGTTTTCTAATTGTACCCATTGTTTGGGATTTGGGCCATTGATTTTGCACCAATCTGAGATTCTTTGCAACAAAATGGCAAGTTTATAGGAGCGAAGATGAGGGACCCCCAGTCCCCCATCACTAGGAAGTTTATGAAGCGTGTTTTTATTAATTCTAGGGGGTCTGCGTCTCCAAATATAATCGTTTATAATTTTTTGTAAGATATCCAGGTCTTTCTGGGTGCCTGGAATGGGGATTGTCTGGAGGATATATAATATTTTTGGCAATAGCATCATTTTTGCTGTGTGGATTCTGCCTAGCCATGAAATGTTTTTGGGTAGCCAAGTTGAGGTAAGGTTTTTAAGTTCTGAGATTAAGGTACCATAATTGTGTATGCGGAGATCTGCTATGTTGGGGGTAATGCGAATGCCTAAATATTTTAGGAATTTTGTTTGTAATTTGAGGGGGCAAGATAGTTTCAATTCATCTAGAGATTGGTTAGTGAGATTGATAGGGAGATATTCAGATTTTGTCATATTGATCAGGAAATTGGATACAGTCCCATAATGGTCTAACTCTGAAATAGTTGTTCTAAGAGAGGGGAGCGGGTTAGTGAGTGTCAGGAGGATGTCATCTGCGAATATGGCTAACTTGTGGGTTTGGTCATCTACTTCTATTCCACGTATCTGGTTATTAAGACGTATTTTAATAGCGAGCGGCTCTAAGGCTAAGATAAATAAGAGTGGGGATAAGGGGCATCCCTGTCTGGATCCATTTCTGATTTCAAAGGGGTCGGATAACGTACCGTTTATTCTGATTTGTGCTGTGGGATTGGTATATAAGGCTAGGATTTTTTGAATAAAAGAGTCTGGGAAGTTATATCGTCTTAGGGTTTCTTGTAGAAAAGTCCAGTCTAGTCTGTCAAATGCCTTTTCGGCGTCAGTCGATAGGAAAACAGTCGGGGATTGGGTTGTCGAGATGTATTCTAGGAGATTGAGAACTTTAACTGTATTATCTTTAGCCTCTCTATGGGGCACAAAACCCACTTGGTCTTGGTGGATTAAGGACGGAAGGATTTTATTAAGACGGGTGGCTAAAATTTTGGCGTAGAGTTTTAGATCTATATTAAGAAGGGAGATGGGTCTGTAATTGGCTGGGGAGTCAGTAGTTTTACCTGGTTTGGCAATAACAGAGATATTTGCTTGAAGCATGCTATCAGAGAATGGACGGGAGGCATTTATGTGGTTAAATAGGTTTGTTAAGGGTGGGATTAGTAAATTTGCAAATGTTTTATAGTAGAGACCTGTATAGCCGTCTGGGCCTGGGGCTTTATTTTGTTTTAACTGTCGGATTGCGTCATTTACTTCTGAGGTGGATATAGGTTTCTCCAGTAATTCGCTTTGCTCAGTGGTCAATTGTGTGAGTGGAATATTCTTAAGGTATTGGGAGCATAGTTGGCGGTGTTTTCGGGTGTCCCTGTTGGGGTATAAGTTATAGAGTTTATGGTAGAATATTTTGAATTCGTTCGCTATAGTGTGTGTGTCTTCTATGATTTTACCTTGAGCTGATTTTATAGAGTGTACATAGGTTTTCTGTTGTTGTTTTTTCAGAGCTCTTGCAAGGTATTTCCCTGGCTTATTACCCTCTCTATAGAAATTTTGTTGGAGAAATAGCAATTGCCTTTGTGCTTTGACATGAAGGATGGAATTCAGTTTATCTCTCTTTACTTTGAGTTCCTCAAGAACAGCGTTATCTAGGGGTTTGATTTTGTGGGTGTAGTCTAGATCAGATATTTCAGAGGTTAAGCTTTCTATTTCTAGTCTATCTTTCTTTTTGATTTGTGCTTTTGCTTTAATAAATTCTCCCCTGATTGTGCATTTGTGGGCTTCCCAAAGGGTTGCCACGTTCATATCTGGAGTGCTGTTATGTGCAAAATAGTCTTTAATATGAGTTGCGAAGAGCTTTGCTTGAATTGGGTCTAGTAGTATGGAGTCATCTAATTTCCATTGGAAGGCCCTAAGAGGGCCAGTTAATATGACACGAAACTAGGGAGTGGTCGGACCAGGAAGTGTGTTTTATCTGTGAAAGTTTGGAATGAGATAGGAGTAAGTGATCTACCAATATATAATCTAGCCTGGAATAATTGCGTTTGGGGTATGAAAAAAAGGTGTAGTCACGTTTTTGGGGGTTGAAGTATCTCCATACATCGTGTATGCCTAAGGATTTGAATTTCCGCCAAATCTTGGGTAGGTTAGGGGTTTTGGTTCTGGATTCTGGGTTTGAGCAATCAACCGTAGGGTCTAGAGGGAAATTGAGATCTCCAGCTACTATAAGGGAGCCTTTTAATTCTTTTACAATTAAGTCTGAAATCGAATTTATAAATTGGTCTTGTCTGGAGTTAGGAGCGTAGGCATTCACTAAGGTTACCGGTTTACCAAATAGTAAGCCTTTTAGGCAGATATACCTACCTTCCTTATCTGAGATGCACCATATCTTAGTGAACGGTAAGGATTTGTGGAGCAATATACTGACCCCATTGATTTTCTTATTAGGGTTTGTGCTGTGGAAGTGCTGCGGATATTGTGGGGAGAAGTGTTTGGGAATATTTTTAGATTTAAAGTGCGTTTCTTGGAGCATCAATATGTGTCCACCTTTTTTCTGGAGATCATTAATGGCCATTCTCCTTTTTTGGGGGCAATTTAGGCCTTTGACATTTTGAGTAAAAATAATCAGTTCATGTGGTGAGTGTCTATTCATTTTGGTTGTGTAAGAAAGTTAATTTAATTTGAAGGGTGCCAGCATAGCTAATAAATTGGGCGTCATGTGTGCACACGGTAAGAGACAGAAGAGGGGGAAAGATAGGGGGAGCAGAAAAAGGTAGAGAAAGGGAAGTAAAGAGAAAGAGAAAAGAGAAACAAAATACATTTTCCATCTTAAGTACATTAAACATTCCTAAAATTAAGGAGATAAACTCCCAACTGTATGAGAACCATTAAACTTTGCTAGTAACTAACAGTCAGCATATTATAAGAAATCAAGCATTTCAGTGCAATAAAAGGGAACTTACGAAAAGAAAAAAAAAAAAAAAACATTGTGCAGCAATAAACCAATAATAAAGAAATATGGGCCCCAATCTAAACTGGGGCAGGAAGAATGGAAACAAAAAGTGGGGTTTACCACGAAACGTCAAAGTCAGCTTGTAACATCTCTAGAAGACATCTGGGGTGAAGCAGGCTTCTGTGTTCTCTTTTGACGGACTGGGATCCATTCCTTCCGTTGCGGGAGTGGTGAAAGTCCTGTGGTGTTGGGGTCTTTAATATGGGCGGGTAGGCCCTCAGCTAGTTGTGGTGGTTGAATGTCTAGTTCTCTGCAGATAGGTAAGATGTCGTCTGTAGTGGAGCATGATAGGCGTCTGCCCTTCCATAGTATTATCAAATGAAAGGGAAAACCCCAACGGTATGGGATGCTTCTCTTCCGTAGGAGTGATGTTAGTGGTTTAAGATCTCTGCGTTTGGAGAGTGTCCTTTGAGATAGGTCAGCGAAAACCTGTATCTCTACATTGTCGTACCTGAGGGGTTGTTGTTCTCTTGCAAGTTTCATTAATTCTTCTTTTACCTGGTAATTGGTGATTCTGGCTATAACGTCTCTTGGCGGTTGGTCTATTTGTGGTTTGGGGCGCAGAGCTCTGTGAGCCCTGTCAATTTCAATTTTTGTCTGTGTTTCTTCTTTTTTCAGGGTACTGAAAAAGTTTTGAAGGTATTGCTCTAGGTCAGGTGTTGCAACAGCTTCAGGAATTCCTCTTAGTCTGATGTTATGGCGCCTGCTGCGATTTTCTGCGTCGTCCAGTTTATCTTCCAGCTCTGAAATGTTTGCACCCTGACGTTGAATAGTGTGATGGAGCTCTGTGATAGCTTCTGCTTGGGTATCTTGTGTGTTTTCAAGTGATTCTACCCTGTGTCCTATTTCAGAGATGTCTTTCTTGAGGTCAGAGATCTCATCTTTAATGCATTGCTTGACTTGAGTTATTAGTGATGAAAAGTCTTTTTTTGAGGGGATTGAGTGAAATAGAGCTGTGGGTATGGTAATGCTTTCTGCAGGTTGATCACTTTCAGATTCTGATGAGCTTTGGCCTGAGACAAGATCAAGGGGGTCAACTTCTTCTGAAGCATTGGCTTTATTTTCCAAGGTCTTAAAGAATGTATTTACAGTGTGAGACGTGGCTTTCAGCTGCTTGCTGCTTTTACTTGGTTTACTGCCTTTCTTTGGCGACATTTTTTAGCGTAGATAGAGAGGTTTGCAAGACCAGTTAGGAGCTGCAAAAAAATGGAAGGTGACTCTAGGATCTGAATTGACAGTTATGTCCCTTTTAGTAGGAGAAATTAGGTTGCAGCGTGATCCCTCAAATAAGGTAGAGGATTGTGCCCTCAGGTCTTTTCACTGTTAGATTTTTGATGAGGAGAAGCTTACGTTGGCAATAAGCTATGTAGAGTGTTGCCCCTCTGCAGTTTATTCAAAGATCTTTTTTATGTAGGCATGTAGGGGTTAATGCTTGAGCCTTTTGTGTTACATTATGTGCCGGTGCTGCGATATGAACATGTGTGTTCTTAGTGCAAATATATCCCCACAGTAAAGCTGCCGGACATAGGTCTAACTGAGAGATGTGTCTCGCTCTGCTGCTTCAGCTATTAGTGCCGGACTTCTCCTTTGGTTGTGCGCGGTGCGCACATTACTTTATTTTAGGCTGCGGCCTACCGTGTGACTCACCTCCGCATCGGGAAGCCGTGACTTGTTGCCCAGTGCTTTGTTGCTGCTCCGGTTTACCTCGACTCAAGACGCTCAGTTGATATGGGCTAACCTTGAGAGCCGATGTGCTGGTGTCTCATTTAGGAGCGTTGGCGGGTGCGTGAAGGCCGCAGTCATGCGTTCACTTTTAGGAGGTACTCCGGTAATTAAATTTGCAGATAGACGGTCCCAGAGTGGCTAGTCACAGAGTGAATGTGTTTGCCGAGGATTGTGGCTGTTAGTTTGCGTGAGGCATGAGCCTGAACCGTTCTCATACAGATAGGGCTGAGGAGCTCTAAGAGAAAGCAGCCATCTCCTAGGCTGGCTAGCTCCGCCCTCCGATTTATTTTTATTTTACAGGTAACTTTCAATTTATTTTAACTAGGTACAATAGCTATTAAATAGTTATTAACTATTTAATAGCTTACCTAGCTAAAATAAAGAGAAATTTACCTGTAAAATAAAAACTAACCTAAGTTACAATTACACCTAACACTACACTATCATTAAATAAATTATTCCTATTTAAAACTAAATACTTACCTGTAAAATAAACCCTAAGATAGCTACAATGTCATTAATAATTACATTGTAGCTATTTTAGGATTTATATTTATTTTACAGGTAACTTTGTATTTATTTTAGCTAGTTAGAATAGTTATTAAATAGTTATTATCTATTTAATAACTACCTAGCTAAAAGAAATACAAAATTACCTGTAAAATAAATCCTAACCTAAGTTACAATTAAACCTAACACTACACTATCATTAAATTAATTAAATAAATTAACTACAAATAACTACAATTAAATACAATTACATAAACTAACTAAAGTACAAAAAATAAAAAAAGCTAAGTTACAAAAAATAAAAAAAATAAGTTACAAATATTTAAAAAATATTACAACAATTTTAAGCTACTTACACCTAATCTAAGCCCCCTAATAAAATAACAAACCCCCCCAAAATAAAAAAAATGCCCTACCCTATTCTAAATTTAAAAAGTTCAAAGCTCTTTTACCTTACCAGTCCTTAAAAGGGCTTTTGTGGGGCATGCCCCAAAGAATTCAGCTCTTTTGCCTGTAAAAGAAAAATACAACCCCCCCCCAACATTAAAACCCACCACCCACATACCCCTAATCTAACCCAAACCCCCCTTAAAATAACCTAACACTAATCCCCTGAAGATCATCCTACCTTGAGTCGTCTTCACTCAGCCGAGCAGCGATGGAACCGAAGAGGAGACCCGGAGAGGCAGAAGTTATCCTCCAAGGGGCGCTGAAGAAATCTTCCATCCGATGAAGTGATCCTCCAGTCGGCGCTGAAGAAGTCTTCCATCCGGGCGATGTCATCTTCCAAGCAGCGCTGAAGAAGTCTTCTATCCGGGCGATGTCATCTTCCAAGCAGGGTCTTCAATCTTCATCCCGCCGACGTGGAACATCCTTCTTTACTGACGGACTACCGACGAATGAAGGCTCCTTTAAGGGACGTCATCCAAGATGGCGTCCCTTCAATTCCGATAGGCTGATAGGATTCTATCAGCCAATCGGAATTAAGGTAGGAAAAATCTGATTGGCTGATTGAATCAGCCAATCAGATTGAGCTCGCATTCTATTGGCTGATCGGAACAGCCAATAGAATGCGAGCTCAATCTGATTGGCTGATTGGATCAGCCAATCGGACTGAACTTGAATCTGATTGGCTGATTCAATCAGCCAATAGATTTTTCCTACCTTAATTCCGATTGGCTGATAGAATCCTATCAGCCAATCGGAATTGAAGGGACGCCATCTTGGATGACGTCCCTTAAAGGAGCCTTCATTCGACGGTAGTCCGTCGGTAAAGAAGGATGTTCCGCGTCGGCGGGATGAAGATTGAAGACCCCGCTTGGAAGATGACATCACCCGGATAGAAGACTTCTTCAGCGCCGCTTGGAAGATGACATCGCCCGGATGGAAGACTTCTTCAGCGCCGACTGGAGGATCACTTCATTGGACCGAAGATTTCGTCAGCGCCCCTTGGAGGATAACTTCTGCCACTCCAGGTCTCCTCTTCGGTTCCATCGCTGCTCGGCTAAGTGAAGACGACTCAAGGTAGGATGATCTTCAGGGGATTAGTGTTAGGTTATTTTAAGGGGGGTTTGGGTTAGATTAGGGGTATATGGGTGGTGGGTTTTAATGTTGGGGGGGTTGTATTTTTCTTTTACAGGCAAAAGAGCTGAATTCTTTGGGGCATGCCCCACAAAAAGCCCTTTTAAGCGCTGGTAAGGTAAAAGAGCTTTGAACTTTTTTAATTTAGAATAGGGTAGGGCATTTTTTTATTTTGGAGGGTTTGTTATTTTATTAGGGGGCTTAGATTAGGTGTAAGTAGCTTAAAATTGTTGTAATATTTTTTAAATGTTTGTAACTTATTTTTTTTATTTTTTGTAACTTAGCTTTTTTTATTTTTTGTACTTTAGTTAGTTTATGTAATTGTAATTAATTGTAGTTATTTGTAGTTAATTAATTTAATTCATTTAATGATAGTGTAGTGTTAGGTTTAATTGTAACTTAGGTTAGGATTTATTTTACAGGTAATTTTGTATTTCTTTTAGCTAGGTAGTTATTAAATAGTTAATAACTATTTAATAACTATTCTAACTAGCTAAAATAAATACAAAGTTACCTGTAAAATAAATATAAATCCTAGGATAGCTACAATGTAATTATTAATTACATTGTAGCTATCTTAGGGTTTATTTTACAGGTAAGTATTTAGTTTTAAATAGGAATAATTTATTTAAGTATAGTGTAGTGTTAGGTGTAATTGTAACTTAGGTTAGTTTTTATTTTACAGGTAAATTTCTCTTTATTTTAGCTAGGTAAGCTATTAAATAGTTAATAACTATTTAATATCTATTGTACCTAGTTAAAATAAATTGAAAGTTACCTGTAAAATAAAAATAAATCCTAAGATAGCTACAATATAATTAGTATTTATATTGTAGCTATATTAGGGTTTATTTTAAAGGTAAGTATTTAGTTTTAAATAGGATTAATTTAGTTCATAATAGAAATATTATTTAGATTTATTTAATTAATATTTAAGTTAGGGGGGTGTTAGGGTTAGTGTTAGACTTAGGTTTAGGGGTTAATAAATGTATTACAGTGGCGGCGGTGTAGTGGGGGGCAGGATAGGGGTTAATAAATTTATTATAGGTGGCGACGGTGTAGGGGGGGAAGATTAGGGGTTAATAAATTTAATATAGGTTGCAGCAGGGTCTGGGAGCGGCGGTTTAGGGGTTAAACTATTTATTTAGTTGCGGCGAGGTGCGGGATCAGCAGGATAGGGGTTAATAACTTTATTATAGAGGGCGGCGGTATAGGGGGGCAGGATAGGGGTTACTAGGTATAATGTAGGTTGCAGCGGTGTCCGGGAGCGGCAGTTTAGGGGTTAATACATATATTATAGTTGCGGTGGGCTCCGGGAGCGGCGGTTTAGGGGTTAATATGTATAGAGTAGCTTGCGGTGGGCTCCGGGAGCGGCGGTTTAGGGGGTAATAACTTTATTTAGTTGCGGCGGTGTAGGGTGGACAGATTAGTGGTGTTTAGACTCGGGGTACATGTTAGGGTGTTAGGTGCAGACATCTCCCATAGGAAGCAATGGGATGTCTGGCAGCAGCGAACTTGTACTTTCGCTATGGTCAGACTCCCATTGATTCCTATGGGATCCGCCGCCTCCAGGGTGGCGGTTTGAAAACCAGGTACGCTGGGCCGTAAAAGTGCCGAGCGTACCTGCTAGTTTTTTGATAACTAGCAAAAGTAGTCAGATTGTGCCGCACTTGTGTGCGGAACATCTGGAGTGACGTAAGAATCAATCTGTGTCGGACTGAGTCCGGCGGATCGAAGTTTACGTCACAAAATTCTACTTTTGCCGGTCTCTAGCCTTTGATAACTAAGACAAATCAGCCTCGCCACAAATACGCTGCGGAATTCCAGCGTATTTGAGGTTGACGGCTTGATAACTAGGCCCCCTTATCTGTATCGTTTGATAGCAGTAAATCCAATATAGTTTTATTCCTAGACTGGCACCTCTATTAATTGTGACAAGAAGTTATCACTGAGAACATTTAAAAATCTATCTCCCTTAGCTGTATTAGTAGTTTCATTGGCCAAGTTTATGTTGGGGTAGTTAAAATGTCCTATAACTACAGCATTGGTATTATTTATTAGCAGCCTTTCCTATTTGCATTTGTAGTTGACTTTCCTCCATATGTAACTAGGTAATGCTTGCTGATTGGTGGCTAAATGTAGCTACCAATCAACAAGCACTACCCAGGGTGCTGAACCAAAAATGGACCGACCCCTAAGTTTACATTCCTGCTTTTTCAAATAAAGATACCAAGAGATCAAAGAAAATTGATCATAGGAGTGAACTAGATGGTTGCTTAAAATTGCATGCTCTATCTGAATCATGAAAGAAAAAAATTTAGTTTCATATCCCTTTAAGTTCAGGTTTAATATACATGCAAATTTCTCCCCTCCCTTTTATTACTCCTGTCCCTCATAAATAAAGTTTAACCATCTAAGTTAACTGCCTAGTCATGTGAATCATCCCACCAGGTTTCCGTTATACTGATAATATCATAGTCCTCTTCTGCAACTAAGAGTTTCAGCTCCCCCATTTTAACTGTCATGCTTCTTGCATTTTCTGTCATACATTTAATTTTCATGTGCTTTCTGCTGCTACTTGGTGCGTTTTCCTCCAAACTTTCTAATTTGAAGTTTCCTAAGTGTACCCTCTGTCATCCCTTCCTTAAGGTATTCTAGGTGTGTGTGACATATTCACAGACTGATCTGTCTGTTCTATTATGCTTGGACAGTGTTGCAATTTGTTCCTCCAGTACTCTAATACGAGTTTCTAAAGAGACAATATGCTTATAACTGACCCTAATTGGCCACAGCAGAGAAGGTAACACAAGTTACAACATGGCAGCTCCCAGTGTTTTATAGACACTAAAACTTTACACTTATTTTGTCACTTTTTAAACAACTAATGACACTTTAAAAAATACATCTACATGTTAGTCATGGACTAATCTTTTCTTTGAATGCACCATTCTATCTAGCATGTGTTTAGTGTTTAATGTCCCTTTAATATAACCTTGTTGGTTATGCAAAACTGGGGAATGGGTAATAAAGGGATTATGTATATTTTTAAACAATAACAATTCTAGAGTAGACTGTCTATTTACCATTCTGTATAAAGTGGGATTGTTAAAGTTTGTGAGCTCTGCTCACTGTCCTTCAATACAAATGTTCTAAATTCAAAAATGAAACAATGGCACGCCTATGGCAATACCAATATTGTTCAAGGTTCGGCCATGGCTTCCCTCCTGTGATCTTGGTTCCAAACACAAGTCTTCACACACAGCATAGACTTCCCATACCTGGAAGATGTCCAGAAAAAAAAACATGGAGGTATGCAATGCCACTTAGTTCAGTTAAAAAAAAATAATGTCATAAAAGTAAAACCTAAAATACCTGCATCAAAAATTGATTTTTGTATAGATTTTCACCTACTTTTAAACTTAAAGGGACGGTCTGGTCCAAAATAAACTTTCATGATTCAGATAGAGAATGTCATTTTAAACAATTTTCCACTTTACTTGTATCACCAACTATGCTTTGTTCTCTTGGTATTCTTAGTTGAAAACTAAACATAGGAGGTTTATATGCAAATTTCGAAGCCCTTGAAGGCCGCCTCTTCTCTCAGGGCATTTTTACAGTTTTTCACCACTAGAGGGTGTTAGTTCATGTGTGTCAATTAGATAACACTGTACTCACGCACGTGGAGTTCCTAATAGCCAGCACTGATTGGCTAAAATACAAGTCTGTCAAAAGAACTGAAATAAGGGGGCAGTTTGCAGAGGCTTAGATACAAGGTAATCACAGAGGTAAAAAGTGTATTTATATAACTGTGTTAATTATGCAAAACTAGGGAATGGGTAATAAAAAGGATTATCTATCTTTTTAAACAATAACAATTCTGGTGTAGACTGTCCCTTTAACTTCCTTGCATTTAGATACCTGAAATTTTGAGTTTGTTCAGATAATCAAGCATGTATATGCACAGACACCAAAAAGAATACTGAGCCATGCAGTTCCTGACAGACTGCAGCTGAATGATGTTGAGTCCAAAATTCAGTGCACCCAAGGGCTCTAGTGGGACCAACACAAAAGATGGATTTCTGTTATTACTGGATTTTTTTGTCATTTTTATTTTCTATTATCTTTTTCTTACTTGTGTTTACATATAGTCCAATAATAGTAAACTGAATAGGGGATGTGACAACTGTTTCTTATTATTGTATTATTATTAAAACAAATCTAATTAGCAATTTTTTTTATTTATTTTTTACTATTTATTTATAAACGTGTAATGTATCCCTGTATAGTAGCTTTACAAAAAGTAAATTTATGCTTACCTGATAAATTAATTTCTTCTATGGTACGACGAGTCCACGGATTCATCCTTTACTTGTGGGATATTATCCTCCTGCTAACAGGAAGTGGCAAAGAGCACCACAGCAGAGCTGTCTATATAGCTCCTCCCTTAGCTCCACCCCCCAGTCATTTGACTGAAGGTACAGGAAGAAAAAGGAGAAACTAAAAGGTGCAGAGGTGACTGAAGTTTAAAATAAAAAAATATAATCTGTCTTAAAATGACAGGGCGGGCCGTGGACTTGTCGTACCATAGAAGAAATTAATTTATCAGGTAAGCATCGTACCATAGAAGAAATGAATTTATCAGGTAAGCATAAATTTACTTTTCTTCTATAAGGTACAACGAGTCCATGGATTCATCCTTTACTTGTGGGATACAATACCAAAGCTACAGGACACGGATGAACGGGAGGGACAAGACAGATGGCTAAACAGAAGGCACCACTGCTTGAAGAATTTTTCTCCCAAAATTAGCCTCCGAAGAAGCAAAAGTATCAAATTTGTAAAATTTGGAAAAGGTATGAAGCGAAGACCAAGTCGCAGCCTTACAAATCTGTTCAACAGAAGCATCATTTTTAAAAGCCCATGTGGAAGCCACCGCTCTAGTAGAGTGAGCTGTAATTCTTTCAGGAGGCTGCTGTCCAGCAGTCTCGTATGCCAAACGTATGATGCTTTTCAGCCAAAAAGAAAGAGGGGTAGCCGTAGCTTTTTGACCTCTACGTTTTCCAGAATAGACAACAAACAAAGAAGATGTTTGACGGAAAGTAAAACTTCAAAGCCCGAACCACGTCTAAGTTGTGCAACAGACGCTCCTTCTTAGAGGAAGGATTAGGATACAGAGAAGGAACAACAATTTCCTGATAAATATTCTTATTAGTAAGAACCTTAGGAAGGAATCCAGGTTTGGTACACAGAACCACCTTATCAGCATGGAAAGCAAGATAAGGTGAGTCGCATTGCAATGCAGATAGTCCAGAAACTCTTCGAGCCGAAGAGATAGCAACTAAAAACAGAACTTTCCAAGATAGAAGCTTAATATCTATAGAAGGCATAGGTTCAAACGGAACCCCTTGAAGAACTTTAAGAACTAAATTCAAACTCCATGGCGGAGCAACAGGTTTAAAAACATGCTTGATTCTAACTAAAGCCTGACAGAATGACTGAACGTCTGGAACATCTGCCAGACGCTTGTGCAGTAAAATTGATAAAGCAGATATCTGTCCCTTTAGGGAACTAGCTGATAGCCCCTTATCGAATCCTTCTTGGAGAAAGGACAAAATCCTAGGAATCCTGATCTTACTCCATGAGTAGCCTTCGGATTCGTACCAAGAAAGATATTTACGCCATATCTTATGATAAATTTTCCTAGTGACAGGCTTTCGAGCCTGAATCAAGGTATCTATGACCGACTCAGAGAATCCCCACTTGGATAAAATCAAGCGTTCAATCTCCAGGCAGTCAGCTGCAGAGAAACTAGATTTGGATGCTGGAACGGACCTTGAATCAGAAGGTCCTGTCTCAGTGGCAGCGTCCATGGTGGAAGAGATGACATGTCCACCAGGTCTGCATACCAAGTCCTGCGTGGCCACGCAGGTGCTATCAAAATCACTGAAGCTCTCTCCTGTTTGATTCTGGCAATCAAACGAGGAACGAGAGGAAATGGTGGAAACACATAAGCCAGGTTGAACGACCAGGGTACTGCTAGAGCATCTATCAGTACTGCCTGAGGATCCCTTGATCTGGACCTGTAACAAGGAAGTTTGACGTTCTAACGAGACACCATCAGATCCAATTCTGGTGTGCCCCATTGCTGAATCAATTGTGCAAACACCTCCGGATGGAGTTCCCACTCCCCCAGATGAAAAGTCTGATGACTTAGAAAATCCGCTTCCCAGTTCTCCACTCCTGGGGTATAGATTGCTGATAGATGGCAAGAGTGAGTCTCTGCCCATCAAATTATTTTGGTAACCTTTATCATCGCTAGAGAACTCTTTGTTCCCCCCTGATGATTGATTTATGCTACAGCCATGATATTGTCCGACAGGAATCTTATGAATCTGGCCGAAGCCAGCTGAGGCCATGCCTGAAGCACGTTGAATATCGCTCTCAGTTCTAGAATATTTATCGGGAGAAGAGCCTCCTCCTGAGTCCACAAACCCTGTGCTTTCAGGGAATTCCAGACTGCACCCCAGCCCAATAGGCTGGCGTCCATCGTCACTATGACCCACGCTGGCCTGCGGAAACACATTCCCTGGGACAGATGATCCTGTGACAACCACCAAAGAAGAGAGTCTCTGGTCTCTTGATCCAAATTTATCTGAGGAGATAAATCTACATAATCCCCATTCCACTGTTTGAGCATGCATAGTTGCAGTGGTCTGAGATGCAAGCGAGCAAACAGAACTATGTCCATTGCTGCTACCATTAGTCCGATTACCTCCATACACTGAGCCACTGACGGCCGAGGAATGGAATGAAGAGCTCGGCAGGTGGTTAAAATCTTTGATTTCCTGACCTCCGTCAGAAAAATTTTCATGTCCACCGAATCTATCAGAGTTCCCAGGAATGGAACTCTTGTGAGAGGGATACGTGAACTCTTTTTTACGTTCACCTTCCACCCGTGACATCTTAGAAAAGCCAACACGATGTCCGTGTGAGACTTGGCTAGTTGGTAAGTTGACGCCTGAATTAAGATATCGGCCAGATAAGGCGCCACTGCTATGCCCCGCGGCCTTAG
Organism: Bombina bombina; assembly: GCF_027579735.1. Taxonomy (NCBI): domain Eukaryota; kingdom Metazoa; phylum Chordata; class Amphibia; order Anura; family Bombinatoridae; genus Bombina; species Bombina bombina. The sequence goes on from NC_069502.1 coordinate 627,005,685, forward strand.
AACCGCCAGAAGGGACCCTAGCACCTTTGTGAAAATTCTGGGAGCTGTGGCCAACCCGAAGGGAAGAGCCACAAACTGGAAATGCTTGTCCAGAAAGGCGAACCTGAGGAACTGGTGATGATCTTTGGGGATAGGGATGTGTAGATGCACAGCCTTTAAGTCCACGGTGGTCATATATTGACCCTCCTGGATCATTGGTAAAATAGTCCGAATGGTCTCCATCTTGAAGGATGGAACTCTGAGGAATTTGTTTAGGATCTTGAGATCTAAAATTGGTCTGAAGGTTCCCTCTTTTTTGCGAACCACAAACAGATTGGAGTAAAACCCCTGCCCCTGTTCTGTTTTCGGAACTGGGCGGATCACTCCCATGGTATATAGGTCTTCTACACAGCGTAAGAACGCCTCTCTTTTTGTCTGGTTTACAGACAATTGAGAAAGATGGAATCTCCCCCTTGGAGGAGAATCTTTAAAATCTAGAAGATACCCCTGGGTTACGATTTCTAAAGCCCAGGAGTCCTGAACATCTCTTGCCCAAGCCTGAGCAAAGAGAGAAAGTCTGCCCCCTACTAGATCCGGTCCCGGATCGGGGGATACCCCTTCATGCTGTCTTGGTGGCAGCAGCGGACTTCTTGGCCTGTTTACCTTTGTTCCATGTCTGGTTAGGTCTCCAGACTGACTTGGATTGAGCAAAATTCCCCTCTTGTTTTGCAGCAGGGGAAGAGGTAGAGGGGCCACCTTTGAAGTTTTGTAAGGAACGAAAATTATTTTGTTTGGTTCTCATCTTATTTGTCTTATCCTGAGGAAGGGCATGGCCTTTTCCTCCAGTGATGTCTGAAATTATCTCTTTCAGTTCAGGCCCGAATAGGGTCTTACCTTTGAAAGGGATGGCTAAAAGCTTAGATTTTGATGACACATCAGCAGACCAGGACTTAAGCCATAACGCTCTACGCACTAAAATGGCAAAACCTGAATTCTTTGCTGCTAATTTAGCCAGTTGAAAAGCGGCATCTGTAATGAAAGAATTAGCTAGCTTGAGAGCCCTAATTCTATCCATAATATCATCTAATGGGGTCTTAACCTGAAGAGCCTCCTCCAGAGCCTTGAACCAAAAAGCAGCTGCAGTAGTTACAGGAACAATGCACGCTATAGGTTGCAGAAGAAAACCCTGATGAACAAATATTTTCTACCCTCTAATTTTTTATCCATAGGATCTTTGAAAGCACAACTGTCCTCAATAGGTATAGTTGTATGCTTAGCCAGGGTAGAAATAGCTCCCTCCACCTTAGGAACCGTCTGCCACAAATCCCGCATGGTGTCTGATATGGGAAACATTTTCTTAAAAATAGGAGGGGGAGCAAACGGAATACCTGGTCTATCCCACTCCTTAGTAACAATGTCCGAAATCCTCTTAGGGACCGGAAAAACATCAGTGTAGGCAGGAACCTCTAAATATCTGTCCATTTTACACACCATTTTACACAATTTATCTGGAACTACAATAGGGTCACAATCATCCAGAGTCGCTAAAACCTCCCTGAGCAACAAACGGAGGTGAATTAGATGGCATAACCTGATTCCCTTCTGACTGAGAATCATCCTGCAACATACTTTTATTAGCTAAAATATGTTCTTTGCAATTTATTGAACTTTCAGTGCATGAGGGACACATTCTAAGTGGGGGTTCCACAATGGCTTCTAAACAAATTGAACATTGACTTTCCTCAATGTCAGACATGTTGAACAGGCTAGTAATGACCACAAACAAGCTTGAAAACACTTTATTTAGTGAAAAAATAACAATCTTAAAAAACCTCAGTTTTATATTTATGTATTCAAAGCATTCTAAGCCAACTTGCAACAAAACATAAAAGTATTTTAGTATATAGAGAAACCATTAAAACTGAAATATCAAACAGCAGCTGTCTAAATAAAAGGATTATGGGGCCGACCTGATAAGTAGCAAGAAAACAAATAATGAACATTTTTGGACCCCTTACTAAATATTATAAAGCTTGTAGTAGATCTGTGAATTCAACGATCCATTTAGTATCACAGTAAACAATGAGCAAGTATGGTACATAATGAATAACTATAAAGTCTGTTATTTGGGTTAACTACAGTTAATTCCAAGAATCTATCAACTATAATAATGAAATTCTAAATAGCAGGGAATATGTGTGAAATGCTTCATTAAGGCCACTTTACATCCATATGAGGGGGTATCTCAGAAGTCTAAATCTTTCTCTAGTGTGGATAGAGCTTCTGGTTCTGTAATTAAGACTTTACTCCTACTTAGTGCATATATCTGATATTTATGTGTTATCACATAACAGTTTACTATTGGTCCATTATCTATTTGCCTGGGTATACATTTCCTAAGATTTCAACAATGTAGTTAGAGCATATGTGAATAGGCGCAAATACAGAGCACTGCTAAGATTCTATACATTTCAACATTAAGGCACTAGCTTGAGTTTCAATATATTTTCAAGTGAGATTGCTTATATTAATGTGATATCTCATAACAGTTTACTATTGGACCATTATCTATTTACCTAGGTTTACATCACCTGAGATGTCGCCAATGTAATTGTAGCATTTATAAGTAGGTGCAAATACAGACCATTGTGAAGATTCTATACATTTCTACATTTCAACATTAAGGCACTAGCCTGAGCCTCAATATATATACATATACATATATATATATATATATATATATATATATATATATATATATATATATATATATATATATATATGTAGGATTGCTTATAAGAGAATAAAACTCCTCTGAATATGTAGGAGGCAAGAAAAATAACTTTGGCAGTATTGAGCAAACTATGGGTTATCATCTGCCATGATTTAAAGGGGATAATAGGCACTAGCCTCACCGTTTACATACTAAAAAAAAAATAGACCTGTTAACATATTGTACATGAGCCCTCTAATAAAAACTTACAAATGTCTAAAAGGAATATAGGCTGTCTGTATAGGGCTTACATATCTAATACACAAAGCTAAGATACTGTAGAGGTGCAATTATCTTATTGTATTATATATACAGTCATATCTAGAGATCTAATGCTTCATACCTCAGAGTTGTCATAAAAAGTCCAGTTATTAGATATAATTATCTTACTCTCTAGAGAAACAACTGTTCATACAGCTTTAGTTGGTCTCCTTTGAGTGGGATATAATATCCTACCCCACGCCGGCTCTCCAGGTCTTCTGTTTCGTAGAAGCAGCAAAGGACTTCATCCAGACTTGTAATGCAAACTCTCTAGTTTCATGGGAAAGTGCATTTGGTCTCAGATTCAATATGTTATATCTTTGTGGCCTAGTGGGGTATTCAGTGAAAGTTTCAACGGCAACCCACCCGGTAGGGAGCTGACGAATTATGATCAAATAGCCAGGGCCCTTAACTCTCAATCTCAATAAGACAGATGTGTGTGCTACATTGCACTGGAGATCGGCAGCTCCATCTGTTGGATCTGGGCACTGATGTGTCAACCTTTCTGGAACCCGCCGCAACCCATGAGGTCGGGTCCCTCCAAGAAGTCGACATCCACAGATGTACTGTTGGATAGTCCCATAGTGGCTCGATATGCCCTGTAGCTTGCGTTAGACGGGTCCTATGTATCATAGCTCCTAAGGATGGATTTTGCAGGAACAATTTCTTTTATGCCCTTAGACTGAATCATCAGTGTCAAACTGTCTATACAGTTAATTATTGCCTTTTCAAATTCAGCAAAAATGGCTTGTACCAAAGGCGATATATCCTCCATAGTAAACAGCAGTGTGACTGATATAACGTAGCCTCAGTTGTTAGAAATGGAATGTGCTTCAATATGAGCTTGTAGCCCAGAGATCTGGGGGGGAGGTAATGTGTGGTAGCCCCAACTACATCGTTCCTCGACAACAAGATAGGCCTCTTAGGCTGTGTTGCTATAAAATTCTTTTGACGGTTGAAAAGTTTAGTTGAAGAGCATAGGTCAGGCACAGAGTTTAGGAATGCATTCCTGAGTCTTTCAAGCCTTCTGTGGTACAAAATTACTGATAGGATTGTGATATATCATTGAAAATATAATATAAAGTCAGGAACTCTTCAAAAAGACATCCTGCCATTTAGTTGAAGAGCATAGGTCAGGAACAGAGTTTAGTAATGCATTCCTGAGTCTTTCAAGCCTTCTGTGGTACAAAACCACTGATAGGATTGTGATATATCATTGAGAATATAATATAAAGTCAGGAGCTCTTCAAAAAGACCTCCTACTGCTTCAACTGTTCGCTCTGCCCCCCCCCCCCCGCAGTGAAAACATTTCAGTTTAATTTATGTGTGCGGCAAACTGAGCTTTTATATCAGTCCAAGGTGTCTTCCTATTACCTTTACCCTGTAAAATTCTGTATCCCAGAGAGCCTCATTACTTTCTCTGGAAGGCATCTCTCATCACTCTGGGAATTCCAGGTTCCACCCTTTTTCTTATAGAATTCAGTGAGTTCAGCCCCTGCAAAGTTTTCACTATAATTTCGCTCCAGACTAGAGAATTGTTGATTGTCAGGCCCATAAAAAGTAATAAAACTCTCTTGGAACCTAAAGCTATCAGTTTTATTTTAAATAGAAAAAATACAAAATGCAATGTAATTTCTAAAATACATAAATATGCAAAATAGCCTAATTATGTTAAAGCATAATCATAATTTATAAAGTGGCAATCCTAAATACACTAAATTACAAAATAGAAAGTACAAAGTTTAATTTATTTGAATTCTAAAGTAATATAAAATACAAAGCACAAAGTGTAAATGCAGCTGAATTCTCATATCATGCAGCGCCATATTGGACTGGGCTTGTCTCTTTCACATGCAGAAATGCAGGGAACGCTCCTTGGAGAAGTATAGCAAAATTTGCCTTTTAAGAATCTCATGCGAGATCTTACAGTGCTAAGGGATCATTTCATATCATCTGAGCGGAGAGCTTTAGAACACCAGGCCCAACATTTTGAATGTTTAATTTTTATTTTGAAAGTATAAGCAAAAAGAGGCGCAACCACGACTCAAGGTAAAATCGCCAAAATAATTTATTGAGCACACAATCTTATGCACTTACTAGAAGTTAGATAAAATATCCCCTTAAAAACTGCAGTCTGACCATAACCGGCTCCCAGTGTTCATACAGGCTCTTGGTACTGTTGTTTAACCGATCTCCGGGTAATCTCTCTTTCGAGTAGTCCGTTGGTTGGTTTTGACTGCTGACAATCTGTTGTGTAAGTGGTAAAACAGCTGCAGACCGATTTTCAGCAATTATAACCAACGGACTACTCGAAAGAGAGATTACCCGGAGAGCAGTTAAACAACAGTGCCAAGAGCCTGTATGAACACTTGGAGCCGGTTATGGTCAGACTGCAGTTTTTAAGGCGATATTTAATCTAACTTCTAGTAAGTGCATAAGCTTGTGTGCTCAATAAATTATTTTGGCGATTTTACCTTGAGTAATGGTTGCGCCTCTTTTTGCTTTTACTTTCAGTGCTCATTTTTGCCTGAGTTATCCTTGGAACCCAGACAGCGTGGAGGCTGCACCAACGGCTTTATAAGAGGAGGGCTATTCGATATAGGAACCCAAGATTCTACACTAAAGTGTGTCAACATACTCCTTGCCATATAGGAGTGGTTTCTATTTAAGTGGGTCTCTATAAGTAAGACACTATTACCAGAACTCACTGGGACTATTTCTGGTTCGTATTTAACCATCTATTTATTATTTTAATGTCAATTGGAATGTCAATAGGAATATTGTAGTAGTATTTTTGATTACTATACTGCACTCATGAATTTCTGCATTGCAAAAGTAATGCACTTCAGGGAGTTAGGTAGCAAGCTTAAATCAAGGACCTCCAAAGTTATATTTTCTGAGATATTACCAGTGCAGTGTGCTAATTCAGTAAGGCAGAAGGAGCTAAGGTCGGTTAATTCATGGTTAAAAACATGGTGTAAAAATTAGGGGTTTTACTTTTTAGAGCACTGGGCTGACTTTTCACTTAGGTTACAATTTGTACAGTAAGGATGGATTGCATCTGAATGACATGGGTGCAGGTGTGTTGGGGGAAAGGATGGTAGCAAGTTTAGAGAATCTTTTAAACTAGGCAAAGGGGGGAGGGTCAGTTAGAACACAATAGAATAGAGAGATCAGTCTGTGAATCTGTCAGTCCTTTGATATCTCAAGGAAGAGATGACTTAAGAAATGTCACAATAGAAAGTATGGAAGAAAGCACACCAAGTATCAGCAGAAAGCACATGAAAATTAAATGTATGACAGCAAATGCAAGAAGCATGACAGGTAAAATGGGGGAGCTGATGCTCTTAGTTGCAGAAGTGGACTATGATGTTATCAGTATAACTTAAACTTGGTGGGATGATTCACATGACTGGGCAGTTAACTTAGAGGGGTATACTTTATTTAGGAGGACAGAAATAATAAAAGGGGTGGAGGAATCTGCATGTATATAAAACCTAACCTTAAACCTACAATAAGGGAAGATATTTCTGATACAGGTGACAATGTAGAGAAATAAAGAGTGGGGGGGAAATCCTAAAAAAATATTACTAGGAACATACTACAAGCCCCCCAACATTAGTGACCTGGATGAAACTCAACTACTAATACAAATAGGTAAGGCTGCTAATAACAGTGCTGTAATTATGGGAGATTTTAACTACCCTGATATAAACTGGGCCAATGAAACTAGTAATTCAGCTAAGGGGGATAGATTTATAAATGTTCTCAGGGATAACTTCTTGTCACAATTAATAGAGGAGCCAACTAGGAGTAATGCTATATTGGATTTAGTGCTATCAAATAATACAGATATAATATCAAACATAGTAGTCAAAGAACATTTAGGTAACAGTGATCATAACATGGTCACATTTGAAATTTCTTTTCATAAGCATTGTCTTAAAGGTTTAACCAAGACTTTTAATTTTAAGAAAGCAAAATTCAACGATTTAAGGAAATCATTAAATAACATAAATTGGGACAAAGTATTATCTAATAAAAATACAGAGGATAAATGGATAACATTTAAAACTTTGTTAAATAAATATACATATCAACAAATACCATATCGTTATAAAAATAAAAATAAAAAATCCAAGCCAATGTGGCTGAATATAAATGTGTTAAGAGAAATTAGGAAAAAAACGTAGGGCATTTAAATTATTCAAAGAAAATAGTACAGACACAAAATTCCATATTTATAAGGAATGTAACAAAGCATGCAATCAAATTAGCCAAAATTGAAAATGAAAAATTAATTTAAAAGGATTCTAAATCTAACCCTAAAAGGTTCTTTAAGTACATAAATAGCAAAAAATCTAAGAAAGACAATATAGGTACATTAAAATGCGGGGTGGGTAGCATTATTAACAGTGACAGGGAGAAGGCTGAGACACTAAACCAGTTTTTTCTTCAGTATACACAAGAGAGGAACCATTGGATGATACTTTGGAACAAAATAGAACATGCCAGCCCATACCATTAATTGGGTTATGTATAGAGGATATCAGGAACAAATTGGATAATATTAAGGTAAATAAAACTCCAGGCCCAGATGGAATACACCCAAGGGTGTTAAGGGCACTTAGCACTGTTATAGACAAACTGCTACTCTTAATTTTTCAAGACTCATTATCCTCTGGCATGACACCCAAGGATTGGCATAAAGATGATGTGGTGCCACTCTTCAAAAAGGGAAGTAGGGGTGATCCAGGAAGCTATAGACCAGTTAGTCTGACATCAATAGTGGGGAAGATATTTGAAGGGATTATAAGGGATTATATTGATGAGCATATTCATGTAAACAAGATTATGAGTTCTAATCAGCATGGTTTTAGGAGAAATAGATCATGTCAAACTAATCTAATTAGATTCTAGGAGGAAGTAAGTAAAAATATAGATATAGGGGAATCAGTTGATGTGATATACTTAGATTTTGCAAAGGCATTTGATACAGTGCCACATGAGAGATTAATGCACAAAATTAAGGGACTGGGAATAGCTGAAAATGTTAGTTTGTGGATAAATAACTGGATAAAAGATAGGGAGCAACGAGTAGTAGTAAATGGATCATACTCAGATTGGACAAAGGTAATCAGTGGAGTACCCCAGGGATCAGTGCTGGGCCCTATTCTTTTTAATATTTTTATAAATGACTTGGAGCTAGGATTAAATAGCGACATCTCTATTTTTGCAGATGATACTAAGTTAAGTAAGGTCATTAGGTCAGAGCAGGATGAACTTTTGTTACAAAGGGACCTGCAAAAATGAGAAGTATGGGCAGGTAAATGGAAAATGAGATTTAATACGGGAAAATGCAAGGTTCTACATTTTGGAAGTAAAAATATGCAGGCAACGTATTATTTAAATGGGACAAGACTTAGCCAAACACAGGAGGAAAGGGATTTGGGGGTAGTAATAGATAACAAGCTAAAGATGGGTGCATAATGCAGGGCAGCAGCTTCAAAGGCTAATAAGATACTAGCATGTATTAAAAGAGGCATTGACTCAAGGGAGGAAAACATAATTCTGTCACTATATAAAGCCCTGGTAAGACCTCACCTTGAGTATGGAGTGCAGTTCTGTGGACCAATCAAATCAAAAGATATTGCAGAACTAGAAAAAGTTCAGAGAAGGGCCACAAAGCTAATAAGGGGATTGGAGAATTTAACCTATGAGGAGAGGCTAGCCAAACTGGGTCTGTTTTCTTTAGAAAAAAGACACTTAAGAGGTGACATGATTACTTAAATATATTCAAGGCCCATATACAGAGATGGCAGAAGCTCTGTTTATTCCAAGAAAATTGTTTGTGACCAGAGGTCACAATTTAAGATTGGAGGAAAGGAGATTTAATCTCCTGCAACGGAAATGTTTTTTCACTGTAAGAGCAATACAATTGTGGAACTCATACCCAAAGGAGGTAGTGAATGCCAATACCCTAGATACATTTAAAAATTATTTGGATACATTTCTGTCTATAAACAAAATTCATGGATATGATTGCTAGTATTAAATGGGTCATCTTTTAGTGGGATTATTTAAGTTTAACTGGAGCTTTTTGTATATATTTTAGATTTGTATAGGTTGAATTCGATGGACTTCAGTCTTTTTTCAACCTCATCTACTATGTTACTATGAAATAACGGAATTTTTTGTATTTATTTTTTTGTATACATAAGAGATTGCAATTTCCAAGTGCGCTGCTCAAGTTGTTGTTTTATTCATTTTTATTTTACTGTCATTTTAAGAAAATAAAAAATAATAGTTATAATTAAATTAAACTATCTTTCTCCTTGAGAAATTTTGAAAGGGAAAAAGAATAGTACTGTTAAGCATAATATTAGTACTTCTCAGGAGTGTCCTCCAATAAAAATGTTGTTTAATTATTGATTATGAATATTAATAACAATATAAAAAAAATATATATTTTTATTGTCAGCAATGTTAAATAATCTCTGTAGTGCACTCCAAGATAATACTGTTTAGATATTTGGAAATTAATGACAGTAAAATTATTATTAAATATTAATATTTAACCCCAAATTAAAATAATAAGTTCTTGATTAGGTAAATTATTATAAACACAGTGACTATATGTATGCAGTAAATAGGATATTGATTATGACTATATATATAGCCAAAAGGAAGCAAAATACTAATAGACACAGTTCAGGATGCGGTAGCTCGGTAATCCAAAGCTAGTGTAGACAGAGCACAAACACTCAAACTCCAGACGGGAGATGGCTTATATGAACACTCACAGAATATACGGGAGGAACTTGAAGGGGGGATCTTCTCTCACCACATGCTTTTCCTGATCAGCACTGCATTTTCATGGAAAAAGTAACCATCCTCCTAAAGTTCCATATGCCATTGTCAAAGGCCAATTCATCAGGGCCAAGAGAAACTGCACTGACAACTCAGATTACATAGCTCAAAGTAGCGATCTAAAAAAGAGGTTAGAACACAGAGGCTATAAAACTTCAGCAATACAAAAAGCTAAACTGGAAGTAGATAGCATAGATAGACAAACTTTATTATTAGATAAACCAAAATGTAAAAATACCAATGATGAACAAGTAACTTTCATCACACAATATTCATCCAATTATAACGATATTTGCAAAAATGTCTGCAGACATATACCAATGCTTAGAGCTGATGAAGGTTTGGTAACAACTATTGATAAGGGATCTAGATTTTCTTACAGATGAGGTGTTACCATAGGTAACCAAATTTCCCCGAGTGTTTTACCTGTAAAGAATAAAACCCCCAGTTCTTGGCTAGATTCAAAAGAGATGTATAAATGCGGCTATAGTGCATGTATACCATGCAGTTTTATTCAAAAAGGTAAGACATTTGTCTCTACAGCTACCGATAAGTCATACAAGGTTAACTGCTGTGTAAACTGCCGTTCAAAGAATGTAATATATCTGATTTGGTGCACTCGTACCAAGAAACAATATGTAGGTTGTACCTCTAGGGAAGTTAGGGAAAGAATTTGACAACACTTGTCAGACAGCAATAGATCAGACCCTTGCTCTGAAATGGCTAAACATTTCATACAAAAGCATAACAGCACAAATTCAACTTTTAAATGGATGGTTATTGAGCAAGTGAGAGCACCCTCTCAAGGTGGTGATATGAATAAAGTCCTCCTTAAACAGCATGTGTTCCCAAGGGATTCAGTTCCCTATATGATGTTGTCAATTTTTGGGTGTAAGATATATATTCTGTTTTTGAATTATGCTTATAGATCAGCATTGATAAAAAATATATACACTCCTGTCATTTCGATCTGGCAAATGCACTTGTGACATCCTTGCATTTGTTTTACATCATCTTTAATATAATTGCCACACTTTGCACTTTGTGTACCGTATGAATATTTTACCCAAGCAGGCAGGTCTTTGTTGAATCAATTTCCTTTGCAATATACAAGTACTAGTTGTCTTTGATTATTACCATACAGACACTTAATAAATATAAAATAAATAACAAAAGTCCCATGTAGCAAATTGCCAAAGTGAAAGCTATACTGGATATATATGTGTGTATGTGTGCATTTTTATGCGCATACACAAGCCTATGAGTGTATATTTACATTATGATTTTTCTATCTTCTGCGTTTTTTGCTTTCAGTATTTCACCCATGTCCTATAAGGTATCTTTGAATCAAACATATATATTAAGTATTGACAAAGTTCCAATTTCAAGTTAGTTATAATGAGTAAACAAAGGTGTTCTCACGTTTAATCATCATATGTAATGCAGTTTGTATAGTGAGGACCTCGCTACATTATGGTTATTCACTATGTATTACACATGAGAATTGAGTATCAAGTTGTGCTTTTTCATTTTATTGTATGACTTTGCAACATTATTACTTTGTCATACCTTTTTATATTTTTGAACATATTTATGACTGTACAATGTATTATATATTCTGTGATAAAACACATATGTATAAGTTTCATTCCTGCATTTTGTTCAGAAAATTTTGAGCCGCAATAGATGTGTTTTAACACTATGGCCCAGATTACGAGTTTTGCGTTAGAGGCTATGCGGTGCTAATGAGCAGTTTTCCCTCACCACTCACTTACCTGCAGCGCTGGTATTACAGGCTTTTACAAACCCATCGTTAAAAGACAAGAAGTGAGCGTTGAGCAAAATTTTGCTCATCACCGCACTCCAATACCAGCGCTGCTTAAGTCAGCGGTGAGCTGGTGTAACGTGCTCGTACACGATTTCCTCATAGGAATCAACGGGGAGAGACGGCTGAAAAATAGTCTAACACCTGCAAAAAATCAGCGTAAAACTCCTTAACGCAACCCCATTGATTCCTATGGGGAAATACATTTTATGTCTACACCTAACACCCTAACATGAACCCCAAGTCTAAACACCCCTAATCTTACACTTATTAACCCCTAATCTGCCACCCCCGACATCGCCGACACCTACATTTTAATTATTAACCCCTATTCTGCCGCTCCGGACGCCGCTGCCACCTACATTATACCTATGAACCCCTAATCTGCTGCCCCCAACATCGCCAAACCCTACATTATATTTATTTACCCCTACTCTGCCGCCCCCAATGTCGCCGCCACCTACCTACACTTAGTAAAGTGTCAGTAAACCTTAAAAATAATGTTATATAATTCTGCACATAGTACAGAATTATATAACATTATATTAACGCAAACTTTATAAAACATAATATACCCTTTGAATTTTTTTTAAAAAACGGCTGTTTTACAGACCCGCTCTCTGTGCTCTTCTGAGCGGGTCTGTTTTTTTCACACAGCGCATCGGGCCAGCTGTATAGTCACAGCCCGGCCCGACCGCGCCATAACACTAAGTGCAGCTCGCTTCTGCTCTGTCTGACAGCAGGACCGAGCTGCACTGTAAAACAGCCGTTTTTTAAAAAAATTCAAAGGGTATATTATGTTTTATAAAGTTTGCGCTAATATAATGTTATATAATTCTGCACTATGTGCAAAATTATATAACATTATTTTTGAGGTTTACTGTCCCTTTAACCCCTAATCTGCTGCCCCCAACATTGCCGCCACTATAATAAACATATTAACCCCTAAACCATCGCACTCCCGCCTCGCAAACATTAGTTAAATATTATTAACCCTTAATCTGCCGGCCCTAACATCCCCGCCACCTACCTACATTTATTAACCCCTAATCTGCCGCCCCCAACATCGCCGCCACTATATTAAAGTTATTAACCCTTAAACCTAAGTCTAACCCTAAAAGTAACACCCCTAACTTAAATATAATTAAAAGAAATCAAAATAAATATTCCTATCATTAACTAAATTTTTCCTATTTAAAACTAAATACTTACCTATAAAATAAACCCTAAGCTAGCTACAATATAACTAATAGTTACATTGTAGGTAGCTTAGGGTTTATTTTTATTTTACAGGCAAGTTTTACACTACAACGCCGTAGCATAAAACTCATAACTAAAGTGCTAAAAGTACACTAACACCCATAAACTACCTATTAACCCCTAAACCGGGGCCCTCCCGCATCGCAAACACGATAATAACATTTTTAACCCCTGATCTGCTGCTCCGGACATTGCTGCCACTATAATAAACATGTTAACCCCTAAACCGCCGCACTCCCGCCTCGCAAACACTAGTTAAATATTATTAACCCCTAATCTGCCGCCCCTAACATCGCCGCCACCTACATTATATTTATTTACCCCTAATCTGCCGCCCCCAACGTCGCCGCCACTATATTAAATTTATTAACCCCTAAACCTAAGTCTAACCCTAACACCCCCTAACTTAAATATAATTTAAATAAATCTAAATAAAATTACTATCATTAACTAAATTATTCCTATTGAAAACTAAATACTTACCTGTAAAATAAACCCTAAGCTAGCTACAATATAACTAATAGTTACATTGTACCTAGCTTAGGCTTTATTTTTATTTTACAGGCAAGTTTGTATTTATTTCTCTTGTTAAGTGTATCCAGTCCACGGATCATCCATTAATTTAATCATAGTGTAGTGTTAGGTGTAATTGTAACTTGTAACTAGGTTAGGTTTTATTTTACAGGTACTTTTGTATTTATTTTAACTAGGTAGAATAGTTATTAAATAGTTATTAACTATTTAATAACTACCTAGCTAAAATAAATACAAAAGTACCTGTAAAATAAAACCTAACCTAGTTACAAGTTACAATTACACCTAACACTACACTATAATTAAATTAATTCCCTAAATTAAATACAATTAAATACAATTAAATAAAATTAGCTAAAGTACAAAAAAAAACAACTAAATTATAGAAAATAATAAACAAATTACAAGATTTTTAAACTAATTACACCTAATCTAATCCCCCTAACAAAATAAAAAAGCCCCCCCAAAATAAAAAAAAAGCCCTACACTACACTAAATTACAAATAGCCCTTAAAAGGGCCTTTTGCGGGGCATTGTCCCAAAGTAATCAGCTCTTTTACCTGTAAAAAAAATTACAAATTCCCCCCAAAATTAAAACCCACCACCCACACAACCAACCCTACTCTAAAACCCACCCAATACCCCCTTAAAAAAACCTAACACTAACCCCTTGAAGATCACCTTATCGGGAGAAGTCTTCATCCAACCGGGCCGAAGTCCTCAACGAAGCCTGGAGAAGTCTTCATCCAAGCCGGGCGAAGTGGTCCTCCAGACGGGCAGAAGTCTTTATCCAGACGGCATCTTCTATCTTCATCCATCCGGCGCGGAGCGGGTCCATCTTCAAGACATCCGACGCGGAGCATCCTCTTCATCCGTCGGGTAACACTGAATGAAGGTTCCTTTAAATGACGTCATCCAAGATGGCATCCCTTCAATTCCGATTGGCTGTGTCAGGCGAACTAGAACACTAAAGAAATAAGTGTTAAAAATAATGTGAGTCTCAGCTGCTGAGATATTTATAGTTTAAGGTTTGTAGCTAGGATGTGTGGGATGAGCAAATAAATCACCTAAGAGGTGATTTGCAAACCCCATTAACAAATAGCATTTATTGTAATTGGAATACTGGAAAATAGAACTCTATTCCTGCAACTTGTATCACAGTGTGAAATATGTGCAGCAGGGAACTATTCCGCCAACCAATATGAGAAACTTAATATGCAAAGAAAAAATAGGGAAAAAATATAAAGGCAGTAAATGTATTATAAACCGGCATTGCTAGTAACAACATTTCATAAGGCAGACTAGAGAGAATGGAATGTCACTAGTATATACACACAAGTCGTTGGTGGTACAGCGATATTTATCAAAACAGTGAGGCTAGAGTATACTACAGAGTTTGCTTCGGTAGTCAGGAAGGCAAGTTGACTGACCTGTGTGTAAAAATCCGGAGCGGTAGAAGCAGTGAGGAGCTGGTGAGTTCCGTGAAGTTGGCGTGTGACGTCACCGCGGAGGAATCCCTGTACTGCTGGCTGAGAAAGAGATCCGGGAGAAAACGTAGGAGAGTTGCTACGCTTAGTGCTAATAGCAGAGCCTGGTTGAGGTATGCAGGCAAGTGAGGATAATAAACTTGAACTTGACAGCAATCAAAATAGACACAGATCAAAATGGCTTTAGGTTAGTAACAACTGCGTGTTGTTCAGTAGCTAGATGAGGAAAAATCCAATACCAAGCAATGAAGTAAAGGATACTGGGAGATTTATAGGCTGGCTGGAAAGGATAATTGAAATTTAAAGAAACAGTATAATGTCAAAGAAAATTAGGCTGTCAGCTAGGAGGATCCTGACAGGACCCCCCCCTTCAAGGAGCAACCCCGGGGCTCAAGGTCGAGGGCGATCTGGGTTCCTACGATGGAATAAGGCAACAAGTCTGGGAGCAGATATGTTGCAGGCAGGCTCCCAGGAGTCATCCTCTGGAGAATAGCCCTTCCATCGGACCAAATATTGGAGGATTCCACAGGAAAGTCTCGAGTCCTGGATGGAGTGTACTTCATATTCGGTGTTTGGATCCACTACCAACGGGACAGCCAAAGAAGAAGGAAGAGAATCCCTGAGAGCTCTGTAGGGTTTTATCAGCGAAACGTGAAAAGTAGAATGAATCTTGAAGGAATCTGGAAGTTGGAGACGAACAGCATTCCGGTTAACGATGTGAGATATAGGATAAGGCCCTATGAACAGAGGCCAGAGTTTTTTAGAAGGGGTGTTCATGTTGAGGTTCTTCGTGGATAACCACACCAAGTCACCTACAGAATAGACCGGTGACGGAGTCCTTTTCCTATCATAGTAATACTTTTGAGTTCTTTTAGCCTCATCGATACTGGCCTTTATGGTAGTGAAATTAGAAGAAATCATATCAGCTAGTTCTGAAACAGTCAATGAGGGAGTCTGGAGATTAGGTAGAATTTGAAACCTTGGATGGAACCCATAATTCACGAAAAAGGGGGTTTCTTTTGTAGTGGAGTGAACGGTATTGTTAAAACAGAACTCAGCGTACGATAGATGAGTGGACCAATTTTGAGGTTGAGATGCGCAATATGTTGAAATTGTTCTAGCCACTGGTTTGATCTTTCAGTTTGGCCATTTGACTGAGGATGGTATGCGGAGCTTAATCTTTTATTTATTCCAAAGGTTTTACAAAACTCAGACCACAATTTACTAGAGAATTGAGTTCCTCTGTCACTGGTGATGCTATCAAGTATTCCGTGATATTTAAAGACGTTAGAGATGAGAAGTTGGATGGTTTCAGATGCTGTCGGAAGTTTGTGATATGGAACGATATGACACATTTTGCTAAATAGGTCAACAATAACCAGGATGGTTGTGTTATTCATTGATTTAGGTAAATCAACGATAAAATCAACGGCGATATCTAGCCAAGGCCTACTGGGTGTAGGAAGAGGAATTAATAAGCCATAAGGAGAATGTTTTGACCTCTTCTATATGGTACATTTTCTACAGGAGAGTATATGGGTCCTCACATCTCGCGACATAGCCGGCCACCAGTAATTCCTCCCTATAAGTTCTTGGGTTTTCCTAACACCAGGGTGACCTGCGAGTAAAGAGTCATGTGAGGATTCAAGAACCATCTGACGTAGAGTAGGTGGAATGTACAATTTGTCCTGAAAATAGTAGAGACTGTTACTTCTTTTCTGTAGAAGATGTAAAGGTTTGTTTGTATCATTTAGTTGTTCTCCCTTTAGGTAAGATTCGGAGTCAATAACAAAGGAGATGAAATTTTCAGGAGGTATAATGCTTTCTACCGAGGACATACATTGGAAGCCTTGATAGTGCATCTGCCTTATGATTTTTGTTTGCGGGACGATAAACAATCTGATAATTGAATCTAGAAAAAAAAAGGTTCCATCGTACCTGTCTGGCCGACAGAGTCTTTGTGGATTTGAGATATTGCAGATTACGGTGGTCTGTATAAATTAAAGTTGGTATCTTGGTACCCTCCAAGAGATGTCGCCAGTGTTCAAGTGCCATCTTGATGGCCAAAAGCTCTTTATCCCCAATAGGGTAGTTTTGTTCAGGGGGGAACAAACCGTGAGAATAGAAGGCCACTGGATGGAGAGGTTGATCTAAACCTTGGCGTTGAGAGAGCACGGCTCCCACGGCGACATCAGAAGCGTCAACCTCGAGAACAAAAGGTAATTCAGGATTAGGAAATTTGAGGATAGGAGCTGTTGTTAACCTGTTTTTTAGATCTTCAAAAACCTTTTGAGTAAGCTGATCCCAATGGAAAGGTACATTTTGTTTAGTCAGATTTGTTAAGGGTTTAACAATGTTAGAGAAGTTTTTAATAAATTTGCGATAAAAGTTCGCGAAACCGAGAAAACTCTGAACCTCTTTTCTGCATTTGGGGACAGGCCAATCAATAATCGCCTGAATTTTACCTTCCTCCATACGTATACCCATAGAACTTATCTCGTAGTCTAAGAAGGTTATTTTATTAGAATTAAATATGCATTTCTCAGGTTTTGCATATAGGTAGTTAGTTCTTAATCTAGAAAGTACCTGTCTGACGTGATATGTGCTGGGTGAAAGTTTTTTAGTAGATCAGAATGTCATCCAAATAAATGACTAAGAAAACGTCAAGGAAATCTCTGAATAAGTAATTTATTAGGTGTTGGAAAGTGGCCGGGGCGTTACATAGCCCGAACGGCATCACTGTATATTCGTACAGGCCGTAGCGAGTACGAAAAGCCGTCAGCCACTCATCACCACTTCTTACTCGGATTAGATTGTACGCTCCCCTTAGATCTAATTTTGTAAAAAATTTAGCCCCTTCCAATCTCTCTATTAACTCTGGGATAAGCGGTAAGGGATAGCGATTTTTTACTGTCACCTTATTAAGATGTCGGTAGTCAACTATGGGGCGTAAACTGCCGTCTTTATTTTTTACAAAAAACATACCGGCACCAGCAGGTGAGGTAGAGGGCCGTATGTAACCTTTCCTTAAATTATCCTCTAAATAAGTTTTAAGGTGTGTAAGTTCAGGTTTAGATAGGGGGAAAATGTGGCCATAAGGAATCTGTGCTCCAGGGACTAGCTCTATGGGGCAGTCGTATTTCCTGTGAGGTGGAAGAGTTTCAGATTCAGTTTTGGAGAAAACATCAGCAAAATCCTTATACTCATTAGGTAACTGGAAATCTAAGTCAGTGGTGGAAGTGTGCATAATACTGATAGGGAAACAAGTTGTTGAACAGAATTTTGAGTCAAAAGTTACAGAGAGAGTGTCCCAGGAGATAGTGGGATTATGTAAGGTTAACCAATTTAAACCAAGTATAACCGGAGAAACCGGGGAGGAGATTACATCAAATATAAGGTATTCTCTATGATGATCTGTGGAACTAACTAAGAGAGGAATAGTTTGATAAGCTACTGGACCTGATGAGATAGGGTTACCATCAATTCCTCTTAATAAAACAGGAGACTTTTTCTGCATAAGTGGAATTTTATTTCTAAGTGTATATTCTTTATCAATATAGCAGGCAGTAGCTCCTGAGTCAATAATTGCGGGGACGTGGAGACGATGGAGATCCCACTGGAAAAGAAGTGAAAGTTTACAATAGGCACTTCTACTATCATATGTATTGCAACAAGAGGAAAATAATAGGGACTTACCCCTGTTAGATTTTTGGAGAACTGGGCATTCTTTTACTGTATGCTCATCTGACGCACAGTAGAGACAGAGATTATTTTCTCTCCTTCTAGACTTTTCTTGTGCGGATAAAGGGGCTTTTAGGAACCCAATATCCATTGGCTCAGAGTGGGACTTTGCAGAGGATATAGAGGGTGTAACACTAGTGGTTTTCTTTGTGTAAGAATCAGGATATGATCGCTCATGTTGTCTTTCTCGTAAGCGTCTATCTATTGTGATGCTTAGATTTATCAAACCCTCTAGAGTGGGGGGCATATCAGTTCGGGACAATTCATCCTTAACCGCGTCTGAAAGACCCAGGCGGAACTGATTCCTTAAGGATAAATTGTTCCACTCAGAGTCTTTTGCCCACCTCTTAAAGTCTGCTATATAATCTTCCACCATTCTTTTTTTTTGTTTAAGTGCCCTAAGGGCAGTTTCTGCGGTTTGTTGCTTGAATGGGTCTTCGTATAATTGACCCATTGCAGAGAAAAAATTCTCCAAAGAGTCTAATATGGTGTCATTAGATTCAAAAAAACTGTTTGCCCAACTACGTGGTTCCCCCCTTAGGAAAGATATGGTTGTTAAGACTCTGATCCTGTCAGTGGGGTAAGATTGGGTTTTCAATGTAAATAAAAGTAAGCATGCATTCTTAAAGTCCCTATAGTGTGCCCTATCACCATAGAATTTTTCAGGTAAACTGACTTGTGGTTCAGGAGTATGTAACTTTGTCTCAATATAATCCTTAATGTAAGCTTTGAGTGCAGTGTTTTCAGCTCTAAGTGTATTTAACCCTTCAGTCAAGGAATCTACTCTTTGAGTTAGAGTCTGTAGAAGTGTAGTCATCTCAGCTGGATTCATTTTGTTAAAGGGCTTGGTATTCTGTCAGGCGAACTAGAACACTAAAGAAATAAGTGTTAAAAATAATGTGAGTCTCAGCTGCTGAGATATTTATAGTTTAAGGTTTGTAGCTAGGATGTGTGGGATGAGCAAATAAATCACCTAAGAGGTGATTTGCAAACCCCATTAACAAATAGCATTTATTGTAATTGGAATACTGGAAAATAGAACTCTATTCCTGCAACTTGTATCACAGTGTGAAATATGTGCAGCAGGGAACTATTCCGCCAACCAATATGAGAAACTTAATATGCAAAGAAAAAATAGGGAAAAAATATAAAGGCAGTAAATGTATTATAAACCGGCATTGCTAGTAACAACATTTCATAAGGCAGACTAGAGAGAATGGAATGTCACTAGTATATACACACAAGTCGTTGGTGGTACAGCGATATTTATCAAAACAGTGAAGCTAGAGTATACTACAGAGTTTGCTTCGGTAGTCAGGAAGGCAAGTTGACTGACCTGTGTGTAAAAATCCGGAGCGGTAGAAGCAGTGAGGAGCTGGTGAGTTCCGTGAAGTTGACGTGTGACGTCACCGCGGAGGAATCCCTGTACTGCTGGCTGAGAAAGAGATCCGGGAGAAAACGTAGGAGAGTTGCTACGCTTAGTGCTAATAGCGGAGCCTGGTTGAGGTATGCAGGCAAGTGAGGATAATAAACTTGAACTTGACAGCAATCAAAATAGACACAGATCAAAATGGCTTTAGGTTAGTAACAACTGCGTGTTGTTCAGTAGCTAGATGAGGAAAAATCCAATACCAAGCAATGAAGTAAAGGATACTGGGAGATTTATAGGCTGGCTGGAAAGGATAATTGAAATTTAAAGAAACAGTATAATGTCAAAGAAAATTAGGCTGTCAGCTAGGAGGATCCTGACAGGCTGTTAGAATTCTATCAGCCAATAGGAATTAAGGTAGAATAAATAGGATTGAGCTGGCATTCTATTGGCTGATTGGTACAGCCAATAGACAGCCAGCTCAATCTTATTGGTTGATTGGATCAGCCAATAGGATTTTTTCTACCTTAATTCCGATTGGCTGATAGAATTCTATCAGCCAATCGGAATTGAAGGGACACCATCTTGGATTACGTCATTTAAAGGAACCTTCATTCAGCGTATAGTTTGTAATTTTTTTTTACAGGTAAAAGAGCTGATTACTTTGGGGCAATGCCCCACAAAAGGCCCTATTAAGGGCTATTTGCAATTTAGTGTAGAGTAGGGCTTTTTTTATTTTGTTAGTGGGATTAGATTAGGTGTAATTAGTTTAAAAATCTTGTAATTTGTTTATTATTTTTTGTACTTTAGCTAATTTTATTTAATTGTATTTAACTTAGGGAATTAATTTAATTATAGTGTAGTGTTAGGTGTTAGTGTAACTTAGGTTAGGTTTTATTTTACAGGTCAATTTGTATTTATTTTAGCTAGGTAGTTATTAAATAGTTAATAACTGTTTAATAACTATTCTACCTAGTTAAAATAAATACAAACTTGCCTGTACAATAAAAATAAACACGAAGATAGATACAATGTAACTATTAGTTATATTGTAGCTATCTTACGGTTAGATTTTGAGTTTTGTCGGTAACGACCCGCGTAGCTAACGCTGGCTTTTTCCTGGCCGCACCTTTAAAATAACTCTGGTATTGAGAGTCCACAGAATGGCTGCGTTAGGCTCCAAAAAAGGAGCGTATAGCATATTTAACGCAACTTCAACTCTCGATACCAGAGTTGCTTACGGACGCGGCCAGCCTCAAAAACGTGCTCGTGCGCGATTCCCCCATAGAAAACAATGGGGCTGTTTGAGCTGAAAAAAAACCTAACACCTGCAAAAAAGCCGCGTTCAGCTCCTAACGCAGCCCCATTGTTGTCTATGGGGAAACACTTCCTACGTCTGCACCTAACACCCTAACATGTACCCCGAGTCTAAACACCCCTAACCTTACACTTATTAACCCCTATTCTGCTGCCGCCGCTATCGCTGACGACGGCATATTATTTTTAACCCCTAATCTGCCGCTCTGTAAACCGCCGCTACTTACATTATCCCTATGTACCCCTAATCTGCTGCCCCTAACACTGCTGACCCCTATATTATATTTATTAACCCCTAATCTGCCCCCCACAACGTCGCCTCCACCTGCCTACACTTATTAACCCCTAATCTGCCGACCGGACCGCACCGCTATTATAATAAAGTTATTAACCCCTAATCCGCCTCACTAACCCTATAATAAATAGTATTAACCCCTAATCTGCCCTCCTTAACATCGCCGACACCTAACTTCAAACATTAACCCCTAATCTGCCGACTGGAGCTCACCACTATTCTAATAAATTTATTAACCCCTAAAGCTAAGTCTAACCCTAACACTAACACCCCCCTAAGTTAAATATAATTTTAATCTAACGAAATTAATTAACTCTTATTAAATAAATTATTCCTATTTAAAGCTAAATACTTACCTGTAAAATAAATCCTAATATAGCTACAATATAAATTATAATTATATTATAGCTATTTTAGGATTTATATTTATTTTACAGGTAACTTTGAATTTATTTTAACCAGGTACAATAGCTATTAAATAGTTAAGAACTATTTAATAGCTAAAATAGTTAAAATGATTACAAATTTACCTGTAAAATAAATCCTAACCTAAGTTACAATTAAACCTAACACTACACTATCAATAAATAAATTAAATAAAATACCTATAATTATCTACAATTAAACCTAACACTACACTATCAATAAATTAATTAAATACAATTCCTACAAATAAATACAATTAAATAAACTAACTAAATTACAAAAAATAAAAAAGAACTAAGTTACAAAAATAAAAAAATATTTACAAAGATTAGAAAAATATTACAACAATTTTAAACTAATAACACCTACTCTAAGCCCCCTAATAAAATAACAAAGCCCCCCAAAATAAAAAAATGCCCTACCCTATTCTAAATTACAAAAGTTCAAAGCTCTTTTACCTTACCAGCCCTGAACAGGGCCCTTTGCGCGGCATGCCCCAAGAAATTCAGCTCTTTTGCCTGTAAAAAAAACATACAATACCCCCCCCAACATTACAACCCACCACCCACATACCCCTAATCTAACCCAAACCCCCCTTAAATAAACCTAACACTAAGCCCCTGAAGATCTTCCTACCTTATCTTCACCATACCAGGTTCACCGATCGATCCAGAAGAACTCCTCCGATGTCCTGATCCAAGCAGGGGGCTGAAGAGGTCCATGATCCGGCTGAAGTCATCATCCAAGCGGGAGCTGAAGAGGTCCATGATTCGGCTGAAGTCATCATCCAAGCGGGAGCTGAAGAGGTCCATGATCCGGCTGAAGTCTTCTATCAACGGCATCTTCAATCTTCTTTCTTTCGGATCCATCTTGCAGACCTCCGACGCGGAACATCCTGCTGGCCCGACGGACTACCGACGAATGAAGGCTCCTTTAAGGGACGTCATCCAAGATGGCGTCCCTCGAATTCCGATCAGCCAATCAGATTGAGCTTGCATTCTATTGGCTGTTCCGATCAGCCAATAGAATGCAAGCTCAATCTGATTGGCTGATCGGATCGGCCAATCGGATTGAACTTGATTCTGATTGGCTGATTCCATCAGAATTTTCCTACCTTAATTCTGATTGGCTGATAGAATCCTATCAGCCAATCGGAATTCGAGGGACGCCATCTTGGATGACGTCCCTTAAAGGAACCGTCATTCGTCGGGAAGTCGTCGTCGGAAGAAGATGGGTCCGCGGTGGAGGTCTTCAAGATGGAGCCGGTCCTCATCGGATGAAGATAGAAGATGCCGCTTGGAAGAAGATGGTTGCCGATCCGGATCTACTCTTCTTCCCGGATAGGATGAAGACTTTGGAGCCTCTTCTGGACTTCTTCAGCCGTCGGATGATGGATGTCTAGCCCCCGCTTGGGCTTAGATGAAGATATCGGAGCCAGGACGGATCGGTGTGATACCCGGTGAGGTGAAGACAAGGTAGGAAAATCTTCAGGGGCTTAGTGTTAGGTTTATTTAAGGGGGGTTTGGGTTAGATTAGGGGTATGTGGGTGGTGGGTTGTAATGTTGGGGGGGTATTGTATGTGTTTTTTTTACAGGAAAAAGAGCTGAATTTCTTGGGGCATGCCCCGCAAAGGGCCCTGTTCAGGGCTGGTAAGGTAAAAGAGCTTTGAACTTTTGTAATTAAGAATAGGGTAGGGCATTTTTTATTTTGCGGGGCTTTGTTATTTTATTAGGGGGCTTAGAGTAGGTGTAATTAGTTTAAAATTGTTGTAATATTTTTCTTATGTTTGTAAATATTTTTTTATTTTTTGTAACTTAGTTCTTTTTTATTTTTTGTACTTTAGTTAGTTTATTTCATTGTAATTATTTGTAGGTATTGTATTTAATTAATTTATTGATAGTGTAGTGTTAGGTTTAATTGTAGGTAATTGTAGGTATTGTATTTAATTAATTTATTGATAGTGTAGTGTTAGGTTTAATTGTAACTTAGGTTAGGATTTATTTTACAGGTAATTTTGTAATTATTTTAACTATTTTAGCTATTAAATAGTTCTTAACTATTTAATAGCTATTGTACCTGGTTAAAATAAATACAAAGTTACCTGTAAAATAAATATTAATCCTAAAATAGCTATAATATAATTATAATTTATATTGTAGCTATATTAGGATTTATTTTAAAGGTAAGTATTTAGCTTTAAATAGGAATAATTTATTTAATAAGAGTTAATTAATTTCGTTAGATTAAAATTATATTTAATTTAGGGGGTGTTAGTGTTAGGGTTAGACTTAGCTTTAGGGGTTAATAAATTTATTAGAATAGTGGTGAGCTCCAGTCGGCAGATTAGGGGTTAATGTTTGAAGTTAGGTGTCGGCGATGTTAGGGAGGGCAGATTAGGGGTTAATACTATTTATTATAGGGTTAGTGAGGCGGATTAGGGGTTAATAACTTTATTATAATAGCGGTGCGGTCCGGTCGGCAGATTAGGGGTTAATAAGTGTAGGCAGGTGGAGGCGACGTTGTGGGCGGCAGATTAGGGGTTAATAAATATAATATAGGGGTCGGCGGTTTTAGGGGCAGCAGATTAGGGGTACATAAGGATAACGTAAGTAGCGGCGCTTTGCAGTCGGCAGATTAGGGGTTAATAAGTGTAGGCAGGTGGAGGCGACGTTGTGGGGGCAGATTAGGGGTTAATAAATATAATATAGGGGTCGGCGGTGTTAGGGGCAGCAGATTAGGGGTACATAAGGATAACGTAAGTAGCGGCGCTTTGCGGTCGGCAGATTAGGGGTTAATAAGTGTAGGCAGGTGGAGGCGACGTTGAGGGGGGCAGATTAGGGGTTAATAAATATAATATAGGGGTCGGCGGTGTTAGGGGCAGCAGATTAGGGGTACATAAGTATAACGTAGGTGGCGGTCGGCAGATTAGGGGTTAAAAATATTTAATCGAGTGTCGGCGATGGGGGGGGGGGCTCGGTTTAGGGGTACATAGGTAGTTTATGGGTGTTAGTGTACTTTAGAGTACAGTAGTTAAGAGCTTTATGAACCGGCGTTAGCCCAGAAAGCTCTTAACTACTGACTTTTTTCTGCGGCTGGAGTTTTGTCGTTAGATTTCTAACGCTCACTTCAGACACGACTCTAAATACCGGAGTTAGGAAGATCCCATTGAAAAGATAGGATACGCAATTGACGTAAGGGGATCTGCGGTATGGAAAAGTCGCGGCTGAAAAGTGAGCGTTAGACCCTTTCCTGACTGACTCCAAATACCGGCGGTAGCCTAAAACCAGCGTTAGGAGCCTCTAATGCTGGTTTTCACGGCTACCGCCAAACTCCAAATCTAGGCCCAAGGGTTTATTTTACAGGTAAGTATTTAGTTTTAAATAGGAATAATTTAATTAATGTTAGGAATTTTATTTAGATTTATTTAAATTATATTTAAGTTAGGGGGTGTTAGGGTTAGACTTAGATTTAGGGGTTAATAACTTTAGTATAGTGGCGGCGACGTTGGGGGCGGCAGATTAGGGGTTAATAAATGTAGGTAGGTGGCGGCGATGTTAGGGCCAGCAGATTAGGGGTTAATGATATTTAACTAATGTTTGCGGGGCGGGAGTGCAGCAGTTTAGGGGTTAATATATTTATTATAGTAGCAGCGATGTCCGGTTCGGCAGATGAGGGGTTAAAGTTTTTTTTTAAATGTTTGCGATGCGAGAGGGCTTCGGTTTAGGGGTTAATAGGTAGTTTATGGGTGTTAGTTTACTTTTTAGCACTTTAGTTAAGAGTTTTATGCTACGGCTTTGTAGTGTAAAACTCTTAACTACTGACTTTAGAATGAGTTACCAGTCTTGACAGGAGAGGGTCTACCGCTCACTTTTTGGCAGACTCGTAATACCAGCGCTATGCAAGTCCCATTGAAATAAGGGGATACGCAATTTACGTAAGTGGATTTGCGGTATTTCCAAGTCTGGCCAAAAAAGTGAGCCTGTACCTTCAAGACTCAAAATACCAGCGGGCGTTAAAAAGCAGCGTTAGGACCGGCTAACGCTGCTTTTAAGCCTAACGCATATATATATATATACCTGTATATATATAAATAATGTTAGACATGTGTATAATTGTATATATGACAAAATATATATATATATATATACAGTATGTGTATATATATATATATATATATATATGTATCTATAATACACATATATCCTTAATGTATGTTCCCATACAATTCCCTATTTTATGGCTATCAAGGGATGAATTTGAGAGTTATATTCATACTTGAAGATTAAGGAATATAATGAATATTTTCAGTAGTATATTACATTAATAAGTTGATTTTAATAGTATCATTTCATTTCATGTTCTGATAGCATATTTTGTTACATTTTCTAGTCATTTTTAATATCATACACATACATGTGAGTAGAAGTCTGTTGTAATTAATTATGATAGATATATTTGATTCTTATTCCATTTACTATAGATATATTCCATCATCAGTGCACATATCTTAATAACGTTTCAGTGCTTTAAATCATATCTATGATATTAGTCATAATACAATTTATATATGTATTGGTCATTTCAGAACCACATTGGTACATCAGATGTCTGTAATAAAATTTAACTTTTTAAGCATATTTTGTCAAACATTTAAAATATCAATACAGTTATTTATATAAATCACTTTATAGTTGTAATATGATATATATAATCTAGAACTTATATATATATATATAAACATTCATACATTACTGAGGTATATTAAATATTTGAACATTACAGACACAAGTTATTTCATGTAAACTTAGTTTTCCATTTGCTTGCATGGGTAGCTTGGCAAATGTCTTTCCTAGACAGAGATGAGTATAGAGGAAATTCAAAGAAACACACGGCTAGATTATGAGTTGTGCGTTAAGGTAAAAAAGCAGCGTTAACAGGTCCTAACGCTGCTTTTTTACGCCCGCTGGTATTACGAGTCTTGCAGGTTTAGGGGCCCGCACACTTTTTTGGCCTTAATGCAAACCGGCTTACGTAAACTTCGTAAACCGTTTTTTCTAAGGGACTTCCAAAGCGCCGGTATTATGAATCTGTCCTTGGAGACCAAAAAGTGAGCAGTACAGCTTCTACCTCCAAGATTCCTAACGCATTCTAAAGTCAGTAGTTATGAGTTTTACACTACAACGCCGTAGCATAAAACTCATAACTAAAGTGCTAAAAGTACACTAACACCCATAAACTACCTATTAACCCCTAAACCGAGGCCCTCCCGCATCGCAAACACTATAATAACATTTTTAACCCCTGATCTGCTGCTCCGGACATTGCTGCCACTATAATAAACATATTAACCCCTAAACCACCGCACTCCTGCCTCGCAAACAATAGTTAAATATTATTAACCCCTAATCTGCCGCCCCTAACATCGCCGCCACCTACATTATATTTATTTACCCCTAATCTGCCGCCCCCAACGTCGCCGCCACTATATTAAATTTATTAACCCCTAAACCTAAGTCTAACCCTAACACCCCCTAACTTAAATATAATTTAAATAAATCTAAATAAAATTACTATAATTAACTAAATTATTCCTATTGAAAACTAAATACTTACCTGTAAAATAAACCCTAAGCTAGCTACAATATAACTAATAGTTACATTGTATCTAGCTTAGGCTTTATTTTTATTTTACAGGCAAGTTTGTATTTATTTCTCTTGTTAAGTGTATCCAGTCCACGGATCATCCATTACTTGTGGGATATTCTCCTTCCCAACAGGAAGTTGCAAGAGGATCACCCACAGCAGAGCTGCTATATAGCTCCTCCCCTAACTGTCATATCCAGTCATTCTCTTGCAAGCCTCAACCAAGATGGAGGTCGTAAGAGGAGTGTGGTGTTTTATACTTAGTTTATTCTTCAATCAAAAGTTTGTTATTTTTAAATGGTACCGCAGTGTACTGTTTATCTCAGGCAGTATTTAGAAGAAGAATCTGCCTGCGTTTTTTATGATCTTAGCAGAAGTAACTAAGATCCATGGCTGTTCTCACATATTCTGAGGAGTGAGGTAACTTCAGAAAGGGAATGGCGTGCTGGGTATCCTGCAATAAGGTATGTGCAGTTAATATATTTCTAGGGATGGAATTTGCTAGAAAATGCTGCTGATACTGAACTAATGTAAGTAAAGTAGGGTGACCAGACGTCCCTGATTTCCGGGGACAGTCCCCGGATTGAGTATACTGTCCCTGGACAAATTATGTCCCCAGAAATGTCCCTGGAAAGACAGCCCCCTGAGTGTTACCACATGTCAGGGTACACAGGACCGGACACGCAAACTCCCTTACTCCAAGAAGCGTGCAGAGAACATTTAGAGTGACTGGTGCTACCTTAAAAAGGGGCATAGTTAACTGCTACAGAACTAGCTGAGACTATTCTACTCGCTGTGCACTCTGCCCTCCCTGACTTTCCCCTCACCCAGCAAGATCCAGAGGGTCTACACGTGACAGAGCAGGTAGATTTGCGATGACAGCACCCTGGCTAAGACACTTCAGCACACACCAGTATTTTTATGCAAGCAAACAATTCTGAAATGTGCTCAGCTTAGTGAGAGCACTGTCACAGCTAAAAGTGTTTACTTTTTACATGAGAAAGTGGCACAGGCTTTGCAGCTTGTTATACTGAGCTGACATGGTAATTGCTTAATGTGGTTTTTGTAATGAGGACAATCCCCTCCCCTTTATCTTGCCTGTTATTGTGGTCATGTGATCCATCACA
Organism: Bombina bombina; assembly: GCF_027579735.1. Lineage (NCBI taxonomy): Eukaryota > Metazoa > Chordata > Amphibia > Anura > Bombinatoridae > Bombina > Bombina bombina. Next base: position 627,034,592 of record NC_069502.1, read on the forward strand.
ACCTGCAGTGTATCTTCTAAAAACTGTTTGCTTCACTAACTAACACTGTGCTGGGGGTGAGTAGAGAATCCCTTTGCAGGGGTAGTCTGTTATTCTCTTGATGCCATGAAAACGGATACTACAAACTCTGCCTACTTCAGAGTGCACAGGTCATCATCATTAATCAAGAAGCTGTCTGTGAAGAAAACATTTATGTTGTGGCTTGTGCATACTACATTTGTGTGATCTGTCTATGCTGAGGCTAGCTCTATACCTGTGCTCCCTGTTTGTCTTTTTGGTTATTAGCTTGTTTAAATATATTGTAAAATGAGAAGGGGTTTACTCTGGGAGAGGTCCCCTGATGATTCATTGGCTAGCAAGCAGAATTTAATACACATTAGCTGAGGATACACCGGCTAAGTCTGAATATATTGTGGTATTAATTAGTCTTTCCAATAGGTATACATTTGACAATAAATACCAACCATAATAAATGTAAAAAAAACAAACAACAAAAACAGGCATTAGTATTCTTCTTCTTATGAGAGGAATGTGGGTTCCATAAATGTGAGGATCAGCAAATGAAGACCCCTTCCACGTACCCCTCCAATGAAAATGGGGCTTTTATTTTTTAAAACAGAAACATTTGCTGACACCAATAAAAGAGGGCTTTTGGCATAATAACCACCCCACACACACTAAACTCATATCACTCATGAATACTCCCAAAGCCAAGGTTTTCTTCGTCCTTTTAAATTGCAGTACTTAGTTTCAATTAATTGAAGATTTGGTATTAAAGTTTAGGTTCTTGCATTATTTTGCATAACCAATTGTTGTCTAGGAAATGTGTTTGAGTTTATGTGTATGGGAGAGAGAGAGTGTGAGTGTGTGTGGGAGAGAGAGAGTGTGAGTGAGTGTGGAAGACAGAGAGAGTGTGAGTGTGTGTGGGAGAGAGAGAGAGAGTGGGTGTGTGTGTGGGAGAGAGAAAGAGAGAGAGAGAGTGTGTGGGAGAGAGAGTGTGCGGGAGAGAGAGTGTGTGTGGGAGAGAGTGTGTGGGGGAGAGAGAGTGTGTGGGGGAGAGAGAGTGTGTGGGGGAGAGAGCGTATGTATGGGAGAGAGTGTGTGGGGGAGAGAGAATGTGTGGGGGAGATGGTGTGTGTGGGGGAGATGGTGTGTGTTGGAGAGAGAGTGTGTGGGAGAGAGAGAGAGCGTGTGTGTGGTAGAGAGAGAGTGTATGGGAGAGAGAGTGTGTGTGGGAGAGAGTGTGTGGGAGAGAGAGAGTGTGTGTGGGAGAGAGAGTGTGTGGGGGAGAGAGAGTGTGTGGGGGAGATGGTATGTGTGGGGGAGATGGTGTGTGTGGGGGAGATGGTGCATGTGTGGGGGAGATGATGTGTGGGGGGATGGTATGTGTGTGGGAGAGAGTGTGTGTGGGAGAGAGAGTGTGTGTGTAAGAGAGAGAGTGAGTGTGTGTGTGGGGGAGAAAGTGTGTGTGTGGGAGAGAGTGTGTGTGTGTGTGTGGGGGGGGGGAAGAGAGAGACTATGTGTGTGTGTGTGGGTGGGGGGAGAGAGAGAGTGTGTGTGTGTGTGAAAGAGAATGAGTGTGTGTGTGGGGGGGGGGGAGAGTGTGTGTGTGAGGGGGAGAGAGTGTGTGGGAGAGAGAGTGTGTGTGTAAGAGAGAGAGTGAGTGTGTGTGTGGGGGAGAAAGTGTGTGTGTGGGAGAGAGTGTGTGTGTGTGTGGGGGGGGGGAAGAGAGAGACTATGTGTGTGTGTGTGGGTGGGGGAGAGAGAGAGAGAGAGTGTGTGTGTGGGAGAGTGTGTGTGTGTGTGAAAGAGAATGAGTATGTGTGTGTGGGGGGGGGGAGTGTGTGTGTGAGGGGGAGAGAGTGTATGTGTGTGGGGGAGAGAGTCTGTGTGTGGGGGAGAGAGTGTGTGTGTGGGGGGAGAGAGTGTGTGTGTAAGAGAGAGTGTGTGTGTGTGGGGGGGAGAGTGTGTGTGTGTGTGGGGGGGGAGAGTGTGTGTGTGTGGGGGGGGGGAGAGTGTGTGTGTGGGAGAGAGTTTGTGTGTGTGTGGGAGAGTGTGTGTGTGTGGGAGTTTGTGTGTGTGGGGGAGACAGAGAGTGTGTGTGCGAGTGTGTGGGAGAGAGTGTGTGTTTATGTGTGTGGGAGAGAGTGTGTGTGTGGGGGAGAGAGTGTGTGTGTGGGGGAGAGAGTGTGTGTGGGATATCTCCCTATCGTGTGTGTGTGTGTGTGGGAGAGAGTGTGTGTGTGGGAGAAAGTGTGTGTTTGTGTGTGTGGGAGAGAGTGTGTGTGTGGGGGGGAGAGAGTGTGTGGGTGGGGGAAGAGAGTGTGTATGTGTGGAGGGGGGGGAAGTGTGTGTGTGGGAGAGTGTTTGTGTGGGAGAGAGTGTGTGCGGGAGAGAGTGTGTGTGTGTGTGGGAGAGAGAGTGTATGTGTGTGAATGTGTTGGAAAATCTGAGTGTATGTGGGAGAGAGAGTGTGTGTGTGTGGCAGAGTGTGGGAGAGTGAGAGTGTGTGTGAAAGAGTGTGTGTGTGTGGGGGAGAGAGTGTATGTGTGTGTGTGGGAGTGCTGGAGAGTGTGTGTGGGAGAATGAGAATGTGTGTGTGGAAGAGAGTGAGAGTGTGTGTGGGAGAGAGTGTGTGTGTGTGGGAGAGAGAGTGTGTGTGTGTGTGTGTGGGGGGGGGGAGAGTGTGTGTGTGAAAGAGAGTGAGACTGTGTGTGGGGGAGTGTATGTGGGTGTGGATGTGGGAGAGAGTGTGTGTGTGTGTGTGTGTGTGGGAGAGAGTGTGTGTGTGTGTGTGTGTGGGAGAGAGTGTGTGTGTGTGTGTGGGAGATAGTGTGTGTGGGGGAGAGAGTGTGTGTGAAAGAGAGTGAGAGTGTGTGTGTGGGGAGAGAGTGTGTGTGAAAGAGAGTGAGAGTGTGTGTGTGGGGGAGTGTTGGAGAGTGTGTGTGGGAGAGTGAGAATGTGTGTGTGGAAGAGAGTGAGAGTGTGTGTGTTTACATTTAAATAGACAGCAACATACTAGACCATCTACACTCATGTGACATTCATGACAGAGTTGTGTATAAAACAATATTAACAACCAGTTTATCTGGTCGCACAAAAGACCTAGAGTGGCCAGAGAAACGCTATTCCTAGATAGAGAAGATGGTGGACTGGGAGCACCTAACTTGATAAACTATTATAGAGCGACACACCTAGCACGCATTGTAGCCTGGAAACATTCTCCCTCTGAAAAACCCTGGGTGCAAATGGAAACCTACCTGGCAGGTGGAATTAACCTGGGTGATCAGTGTTGGACTCCACCAAAGTTGAGACCCTTAGAGATTTGGAATAACTATTTTATAGCAACCACTATTCGCACATGGGATAAACTACTGACTAGAGATAGCCTGATATCTACGCAGATATCCCCCCTCACCCCTCTACTAAATAACTCCCTTTTCTTAACATCCCAGACTATCCAAACACCTTTGATTGCAGGTTCCCCTTCTAATATACCAGCACATATTCTCCTTCATGGCGGGTTGATACGTACACAAGCAGAGATAGGTCAATTGTTAGGCCCACCGTTCCATATGTGGTTCCCCTATTTCCAAGTCAGACATGCCATATTCAATAGCCCACACAAAACAACCCTTAGCAGACCCCTAACCCCCTTTGAGCCACTGTGTACGTCCCCTTCTATTAAAAGCTCCCATATCTCAATAATTTACAAATTACTTAGGGGATCTTTTCCCTCTAAAAAACCTGCATTTATTGGTAAATGGGAAAGAGAGCTTGGCATAAACCTACCTGATACTCATTGGAGTCGTATTTTCAGGGAAAATAAAAAGGCTTCCCTTTCACTAACTTTAATAGAAATGAACTTCAAGCTAATGTCAAGATGGTATTTAACACCTCGCCGTCTTCACAGCATTTACCCTAACTCATCCCCCTATTGCTGGAGGCATTGCGGCGAGATTGGCACTCTTTACCATACTTGGTGGTCCTGTCCACTCTTACAGACATACTGGAAGGCTGTTGGCGATAAACTCACGAAAACTATAGGAAACACTATCAAACTTACAATTACTATGGTCCTTTTGGGTGATATACCAAAAATCCCATGTCTATATAGGAAGAAACTTTTGCAGATTATGCTTAACTGTGCTAGACGTCTGATACCCAGGTTTTGGAAAAAAGATATAGTTCCATCATATGAGATGTGGATGAGAGAAGTTAATCATATTTTAGAATTGGAGAAAATCCATTACACTTATGTTGGTAAAAAGGACTTCATTGCAGATGTGATATTTCTTTGGGAACAAGATCTATGCTAATTACACTAAGCTGAGCCGTACTAAGGTGCTGGTTGTGTTAATTGATTGTGCCAGAATGTACGGTGATCATATGCTCCTGTTTTCTATTTGTACTAATGTTCTTATTTGTGTTAGTTGTTGAGTTATACTTGTAAAAGAAATTTCCTTTTGCTGACTGATTATGTAACTGTAATATTTGTGATTTCAATAAAAAGATTTATCGTAAAAAAAACAATATTAACAATGAGTGGGTGGAAATCCTGGCGAGTTCCCACAATTTTTTTGTATGACTTGACCCCTGACTTGACTCAGTTGTCAGTTTAATAAATAACTTATAAATATGCTAATAAAATAGTTTTTTTACCGTTTGCCAATTAAAAAAAATAAAATGTCCCCGGATTTCATTTTAAAAATCTGGTCACCTTAAAGTAAAGCCTTAAATGCAGTGAGAGCTACTGGTATCAGGCTTATTAATAGAGATACATACTCTTATAAAAATGTAATATAAAACGTTTGCTGGCATGTTTAATCATTTTTATATATGTTTGGTGATAAAACTTATTGGGGCCTAGTTTTTTTTCTACATGGCTGGCTTGAATTCTGCCTAGTAACAGTTTCCTGACTTTCCACTGTTGTAATATGAGTGGAAGGGTTTTTTTTGTGCAGCAAAAATTACCGACACAGACATCCAGCTTCTTCCTGCATGATCCAGGATATCTCTGGAGGGCTCAAAAGGCTTCAAAGTCGTTTTTGAGGTAGGTAAAAAGCCACAGTAGAGCTGTGGCAGTTGTTGTGACTATTTTAAAAAAACAAAAAACAAAAAAAAAAACGTTTTTGTCAGTTATTATTCTGTGTTTGGTATTAAGGGGTTAATCATCCATTTGCAAGTGGGTGCAATGCTCTGCTAACTTGTTACATACACTGTAAAAATTTTGTTAGTGTAACTGCCTTTTTTTCACTGTTATTTCAAATTGTGGCAAAAATTTGTGTTTCTTAAAGGTGCAGTAACGTTTTTTATATTGCTTGTAAACTTGTTTAAAGTGTTTTCCAAGCTTGCTAGTCTCATTGCTAGTCTGTTTAAACATGTCTGACACAGAGGAAACAACTTGTTCATTATGTTTGAAAGCCATGGTGGAGCCCCATAGGAGAATGTGTACTAAATGTATTGATTTCACCTTAAACAGTAAAGATCAGTCTTTAACTATAAAAGAAATATCACCAGAAGATTCTGACGAGGGGGAAGTTATGCCGACTAACTCTCCCCACGTGTCAGACTCTTCGCCTCCCGCTCAGGGGATGCACGCTAATATGGCGCCAATTGCATCAGGGACGCCCATAGCGCTTACCTTGCAGGACATGGCTGTAATCATGAATAATACCCTGTCAGAGGTATTATCCAGGTTGCCTGAATTAAAAGGCAAGCACGATTGCTCTGGGGTTAGGAGAAATACAGAGCGTGCAGATGCTGTAAGGGCCATGTCTGATACTGTGTCACAATATGCAGATCATGAGGACGGAGAGCTTCAGTCTGTGGGTGACGTCTCTTATTCGGGGAAACCTGATTCAGAGATTTCTAATTTTAAATTTAAGCTTGAGAACCTCCGTGTATTGCTTGGGGAGGTATTAGCTGCTCTGAATGACTGTAACACAGTTGCAGTACCAGAGAAATTGTGTAGGCTGGATAAATACTATGCGGTGCCGGTGTGTACTGATGTTTTTCCTATACCTAAAAGGCTTACAGAAATTATTAGCAAGGAGTGGAATAGACCGGGTGTGCCTTTTTCCCCCACCTCCTATATTTAGAAAAATGTTTCCAATAGACGCCTCTACACGAGACTTATGGCAGACGGTCCCTAAGGTGGAGGGAGCAGTCTCTACTTTAGCAAAGCGTACCACTATCCCGGTTGAGGACAGTTGTGCTTTTTCAGATCCAATGGATAAAAAATTGTATGGTTACCTTAAGAAAATGTTTATTCAACAAGGTTTTATTTTACAGCCCCTTGCATGCATAGCGCCTGTCACGGCCGCGGCGGCATTCTGGTTTGAGGCCCTGGAAGAGGCCATCCATACAGCTCCATTGACTGAAATTATTGACAAGCTTAGAACACTTAAGCTAGCTAACTCATTTGTTTCTGATGCCATTGTTCATTTGACTAAACGGCTAAGAATTCCGGATTCGCCATCCAGGCGCGTAGGGCGCTATGGCTTAAATCCTGGTCAGCTGACGTGACTTCGAAGTCTAAATTACTCAACATTCCTTTCAAGGGTCAGACCTTATTCGGGCCTGGTTTGAAGGAAATTATTGCTGACATTACTGGAGGTAAGGGTCATACCCTTCCTCAGGACAGGGCCAAAGCAAAGGCCAAACAGTCTAATTTTCGTGCCTTTCGAAATTTCAAGGCAGGTGCAGCATCAACTTCCTCCGCTTCAAAGTAAGAGGGAACTTTTGCTCAATCTAAGCAGGTCTGGAAACCTAACCAGTCCTGGAACAAAGGCAAGCAGGCCAGAAAGCCTGCTGCTGCCTCTAAGACAGCATGAAGGAATGGCCCCCTATCCGGCGACGGATCTAGTAGGGGGCAGACTTTCTCTCTTTGCCCAGGCATGGGCAAGAGATGTTCAAGATCATATCTCAGGGATATCTTCTGGACTTCAAAGCTTCCCCTCCACAAGGGAGATTTCATCTTTCAAGGCTATCTGCAAATCAGATAACGAAAGAGGCATTCCTACGCTGTGTGCAAGACCTCCTAATTATGGGAGTGATCCATCCAGTTCCGCGGACGGAACAAGGACAGGGTTTTTATTTAAATCTGTTTGTGGTTCCCAAAAAAGAGGGAACCTTCAGACCAATTTTGGATCTAAAGATCTTAAACAAATTCCTCAGAGTTCTATCTTTCAAAATGGAAACTATTCGGACCATCCTACCCATGATCCAAGAGGGTCAGTACATGACCACAGTGGACCTAAAGGATGCCTACCTTCACATACCGATTCACAAAGACCATCATCGGTTTCTAAGGTTTGCCTTTCTAGACAGGCATTACCAATTTGTATCTCTTCCCTTCGGGTTGGCTACAGCCCCGAGAATCTTTACAAAGGTTCTGGGCTCACTTCTGGCAGTTCTAAGACCGCGAGGCATAGCGGTAGCTCCGTATCTAGACGACATCCTGATACAGGCGTCAAACTTTCAAGTTGCCAAGTCTCATACAGAGATAGTTCTGGCATTTCTGAGGTAGCATGGGTGTAAAAATGAACGAGGAAAAGAGTTCTCTATCCCCACTCACAAGAGTTTCCTTCTTAGGGACTCTTATAGATTCTGTAGAAATGAAAATTTACCTGACGGAGTCCAGGTTATCAAAACTTCTAAATGCTTGCCGTGTTCTTCACTCCATTCAGCGCCCTTCGGTGGCTCAGTGTATGGAGGTAATCGGCTTAATGGTAGTGGCAATGGACATAGTGCCATTTGCGCGCCTACATCTCAGACCGCTGCAATTATGCATGCTGAGTCAGTGGAATGGGGATTACACAGATTTGTCCCCTCTGCTAAATCTGGGTCAATAGACCAGAGATTTTCTTCTCTGGTGGTTGTCTTGGGTCCACCTATCCAAGGGTATGACCTTTCGCAGGCCAGATTGGACAATTGTAACAACAGATGCCAGCCTTCTAGGTTGGGGTGCAGTCTGGAACTCCATGAAGGCACAGGGATCGTGGACTCAGGAGGAGAAACTCCTTCCAATAAATATTCTGGAGTTAAGAGCGATATTCAATGCTCTTCTGGCTTGGCCTCAGTTAGCAACACTGAGGTTCATCAGATTTCAGTCGGACAACATCACGACTGTGGCTTACATCAACCATCAAGGGGGAAACCAGGAGTTCCCTAGCGATGTTAGAAGTCTCAAAAATAATTTGCTGGGCAGAGTCCCACTCTTGCCACCTGTCAGCAATCTATATCCCAGGCGTGGAGAACTGGGAGGCGGATTTTCTAAGTCGTAAGACTTTCCATCCGGGGGAGTGGGAACTCCATCCGGAGGTGTTTGCTCAATTGATTCATCGTTGGGGCAAACCAGAGTTGGATCTCATGGCGTCTCGCCAGAATGCCAAGCTCCCTTGTTACGGATCCAGGTCCAGGGACCCAGAAGTGACGCTGATAGATGCTCTAGCAGCGCCTTGGTTCTTCAACCTGGCTTATGTGTTTCCACCGTTTCCTCTGCTCCCTCGACTGATTGTCAAAATCAAACAGGAGAGAGCATCGATGATTCTGATAGCACCTGCGTGGCCATGCAGGACTTGGTATGCAGACCTAGTGGACATGTCATCCTTTCCACCATGGACACTGCCTCTAAGACAGGTCCTTTCAATCATCCAAATCTAATTTCTCTGAGACTGACTGCATGGAGATTGAACGCTTGATTCTATCAAAGCGTGGCTTCTCAGAGTCAGTCATTGATACCTTAATACAGGCACGAAAGCCTGTTACCAGGAAAATCTACCACAAGATATGGAGTAAATATCCTTATTGGTGTGAATCCAAGAATTACTCATGGAGTAAGGTTAGGATTCCTAGAATATTGTCTTTTCTCCAAGAGGGCTTGGACAAAGGATTATCAGCTAGTTCCTTAAAGGGACAGATTTCTGCTCTGTCTATTCTTTTGCACAAGCGTCTGGCAGAGGTTCCAGACGTTCAGGCATTTTGCCAGGCTTTGGTTAGAATTAAGCCTGTGTTTAAACCTGTTGCTCCTCCGTGGAGCTTAAACTTGGTTCTTAAAGTTCTTCAAGGAGTTCCGTTTGAACCCCTTCATTCCATTGATATTAAACTTTTATCTTGGAAAGTTCTGTTTTTGATGGCTATTTCCTCGGCTCGGAGAGTCTCTGAGCTATCTGCCTTACAATGTTATTCTCCTTATCTGATTTTTCATGCAGATAAGGTTGTTCTGCGTACCAAACCTGGGTTTTTACCTAAGGTGGTTTCTAACAAGAATATCAATCAAGAGATTGTTGTTCCATCATTGTGTCCTAATCCTTCTTCAAAGAAGGAACGTCTTTTACATAATCTGGACATAGTCCGTGCCTTGAAGTTTTACTTACAAGCTACTAAGGATTTTCGTTAAACATCTTCCCTGTTTGTCGTTTACTCTGGACAGAGGAGAGGTCAAAAAGCTTTGGCAACCTCTCTGTCCTTTTGGCTTCGGAGCGTAATACGCCTAGCCTATGAGACTGCTGGACAGCAGCTCCCTGAAAGGATTACAGCTCATTCTACTAGAGCTGTGGCTTCCACATGGGCCTTCAAAAATGAGTCCTCTGTTGAACAGATTTGCAAGGCTGCGACTTGGTTTTCGCTTCACACTTTTTCAAAATTTTACAAATTTGATACTTTTGCTTCTTCGGAGGCTGTTTTTGGGAGAAAGGTTCTTCGGGCAGTGGTTCCTTCCGCTTAATCCTGCCTTATCCCTCCCATCATCCGTGTACTTTAGCTTTGGTATTGGTATCCCACAAGTAATGGATGATCCGTGGACTGGATACACTTAACAAGAGAAAACATAATTTATGCTTACCTGATAAATTTCTCTTGTAGTGTATCCAGTCCACGGCCCGCCCTGTCCTTTTAAGGCAGGTCTAAATTTTAATTAAACTACAGTCACCACTGCACCCTATGGTTTCTCCTTTCTCTGTTTGTTTTTGGTCGAATGACTGGATATGACAGTTAGGGGAGGAGCTATATAGCAGCTCTGCTGTGGGTGATCCTCTTGCAACTTCCTGTTGGGAAGGAGAATATCCCACAAGTAATGGATGATCCGTGGACTGGATACACTACAAGAGAAATAAATTTATCAGGTAAGCATAAATTATGTTTTTAACTAGGTAGAATAGTTATTAAATAGCTATTAACTATTTAATAACTACTTAGCTAAAATAAATACAAATTTACCTGTAAAATAAAACCTAACCTAAGTTACAATAACACCTAACACTACACTATAATTAAATCAATTCCCTAAATTAAATAAATTAAATTAGCTAAATCACAAAAAGAAAAACCCACTAAATTACAGAAAATAAAAAACAAATTACAGATCTTTAAACTAATTACACCTAATCTAAGAGTCCTATCAAAATAAAAAAGTCCCTCCAAAATAAAAAAAACCCTAGCCTAAACTAAACTACCAATAGCCCTTAAAAGGGACTTTTGCGGTGCATTGCCCCAAAGAAATCAGCTCTTTTACCTGTAAAAAAAATACAATCAGCCAATAGAATGCAAGCTCAATCCTATTGGCTGATTGGATCAGCCAATAGAATTGAAGTTCAATCCTATTGGCTGATTGCATCAGCCAATAGGATTTCTTCTACCTTAATTCCGATTGGCTAATAGAATTCTATCAGCCAATCGGAATCTAAGGAACGCCATCTTGGATGACGTCACTTAAAGTGATATTCATTACGAAGAAGACGTCTTTTGAAGAGGATGCTCCGTGTCGGATGTCTTGAAGATGCACCCGCTCCGCGCAGGAAGGATGAAGATAGAAGATGCTGTCTGGATGAAGACTTCTGCCCGTCTGGAGGACCACTTCTGCCCATCTGGAGCACCACTTCTGCCCATCTGGAGGACCACTTCTGCTGGCTTCGTTAAGGACATCTTGCCGCTTGGATGAAGACTTCTCCCGGTAAGTGAAGTGGGGGTTAGTGTTAGGATTTTTTTAAGGGTGTATTGGGTGGGTTTATTTTTTAGATTAGGGACTTTGGGCCGCAATAGAGCTAACTGCCCTTTTAAGGGCAATGCCCATCCAAATGCCCTTTTCAGGGCAATGGGGAGCTTAGGTTTTTGTAGTTAGTATTTTTTGGGGGGGCTGGTTGTGTGGGTGGGGGGTTTTACTGTTGGGGGGGTGTTTGTATTTTTTTTTACAGGTAAAAGAGCTGATTTCTTTGGGGCAATGCCCCGCATAAGGCCCTTTTAAGGGCTATTGGTAGTTTAATTTAGGCTAGGTTTTTTTTATTTTTGGGGGGCTTTTTTTTGTGAAAATTATTTTTTTATTGAGGTTGAAGAAAAAAAATGTAACATACAATAGTCCTTCTGCACAGGGTAAGTACATAATACAATGTCAGAACAAAAGTTTGGATTAGTAGATATAGTGTATCCTATTCAATGGCTAATGTTAAGCAATGATAGAGAGACAATTACAACAATGAAGAATAACCTGTGCAAAGGTGTGAAGGACCTCTTTTTCTATAAACCAAGTACTACCAAGTATAACAAATCATATTATGATGTAAGTATATGTATTTGGGAGACCCTTTATTGGGGAATACTGAGTATAAATGGTTCAAAGGTTAAGGAAAATTAGTCACCTCTGATGAATGAGAACCCAAGGATTGAATATACCATGAATATACTTATATGCGAAAATGGGCAGTAGCATGGTTTGGGAGGGATGGGAAGGTCAGTGGACCAGAGACACTTTTTGGGGGGGAACATGGAGGGGTGGAGCCTTTTAAAATAAGCTTAATAATATTGGATACCAGGAGATCTTTGGGCAAATAGCTGAAAATATTCCAGCAGAGGATTTACATTGAGTATATAAATTTATTCTACTTAGGGGGGGGGGTATACTATAATTCTAAACCAAGGTATGTAGGAAAAGCTAATGCTGCATGAGGGATTACATCCCATGCTGTAGAATAAGTGTCCCCAAGCTCCTATAAAAGGCAGTAGTAAGATAAAAGAACGCAGCTTCAATTAGGGTTAAAGCTAACATGATATAAAGGTAACATGATATCCTGACACATAAGCCTCAAGCAGACATCAGAAACTTATTGATAGAATGTAGAATGCATATATAACAATAAAAGGACCTCTATGAAAGCAAGCATTAAGTAAACCAACATTAGTTCAACACAATATACATATGATAAATAAACAATACATCTGGAAGAAGTAAATAGAGTAGGGTTAAGTTAGAACCAAGGAGCTGTTAAGCTAACTAATGAAATTGATAAACACTTGTGGGACCTTCATGTAAGCTGGGTAGGGAACTTCTTGGAGTAGTTGGGCTAAGGTCGAAAATATGAACTATGATGTAAAAAAATATGTAGGGCTATATACAACAGGGAAATGGGCTATAATGGGGCTATTAGAATGTAAAAATGCATGTATACAGGGAGTGCAGAATTATTAGGCAAGTTGTATTTTTTAGGATTAATTTTATTATTGAACAACAACCATGTTCTCAATGAACCCAAAAAAACTCATTAATATCAAAGCTGAATAGTTTTGGAAGTAGTTTTTAGTTTGTTTTTAGTTATAGCTATTTTAGGGGGATATCTGTGTGTGCAGGTGACTATTACTGTGCATAATTATTAGGCAACTTAACAAAAAACAAATATATACCCATTTCAATTATTTATTTTTACCAGTGAAACCAATATAACATCTCAACATTCACAAAAATACATTTCTGACATTCAAAAACAAAACAAAAACAAATCAGTGACCAATATAAAACTATACGGGAGTCACCGTGATATTACTATCACTGGGCTCCTATAGGAGGCGCATAAATATAGAGTGGATACTAATACATAAAATGTAGACAAAATAAAATATATAATAAAAAATATAAAACATAAAAAGTATACAAATCAATGGTGTATGTAACCCAATCTGGAAAGTCCAGCGAGTCTCTTCAAATGTCCATCAAAACTTGAACAGGCTGCTCTCTGTCTTCACCCAACTGGATGATGTATTCTATGATGCAAAACAAAAACAAAAACAGAGGCGCCACATGTGTGGATCAATAAAACCAGAAATCCAGTAAAGGAGTAGAATAAGGGTACTCACAAACGGAGCGGCACTCTCTTGTGCCAGTAGAGGCGGGCTGGTTTTCAACAGCAAACCAGCTGGCTGTATTTCTCCCAGATAGATAGAGTATGCTTGTCTCCTGGATGTCAAACACCGGCCAAAAACTGCAGTGGAAGGAGGAGGGAGAGCTACAGTGCCCTTAGGTTACTGCTATGAGGATAGTAACACCAACACCAGACTTATGTAAAAGTATAAAATCAGTATTTTATTATACACAATAAAAATACCAAATGGTATAACAAATTACAGCTGGGTGATGACAACCTATCTCCCCATAGACCATACAATATAGCGACGCGTTTCTCGGGGAACACCCCGTTTCCTCAGGCTTGTATGTTAGTTATATGCATAAAAGCCCTTTATATAGGGCTCAGTAACCTAATGTTCAAACGAACCCTCCCCTTCCTTTATCCAGATTGACCTATCATGTCCTTCCTTTCCAAACACTCCCATTGTTGTGGAGATGTACTAGTTAATTAGTTCTAATTATATATCGTGATAAGATTTGAATTAATAAACATTCATTTACCTATGTGTCCCTAACAGTAATATATAAATCAACAATTGGATCGATAATTGCCGGTCTCGATCGTCCGCTATATCTAATGTAATTATAGTGAATACACTGACATGTATTCCATACCTAACCAATAGGATTACGGCCATATTGGGGGCTTGTTCTAATGAGGCGATCCCATTGGTTACACTCTCAGCTGTATGGCATGGCAATCCCATTGTTTACGCTCTTAGCTACGTGTTGTTATGGCTTAATGTCATGTGATCGGTAATGTGGCCAATGGCTGCTACATATTGTCATGACGTAATGTCATGTGATCAAGGGTGTGCCGAATTGCTATTGCCGTGCTGATTGACGCAATGATCACATGATCACCACGGCTCGAGCCCATTTATAGCTTTATCGTATTGTGGTTGCTGGGGGCGACATGACCACGCCTATATCAAACTGCAGAGCCAGTAATAATGCGCCATTGTAATTAATATCGTACTATTGGTTATTAATATATCGCTAGTGTCATACTGACAATAATAAAAAAAAACTGCAGATTAGTGAATGTGTTACGCTAGTAGAACGATTAACACATTATGGATCCAAGTCAATCCCACATAGATGTGAAAAAAGAACTAATAAGGGGTGTAGTAGTGAAAATATTCCCTATCCATTAGTTGGATTATAAAACTGGACTTCGGAACTACAATGCTGCACTATAAATGAGTGATTAGTGTTCCGAGGTCAAGGTGTTACCATAATAAATGGTATTATATAATAAAAAGGAGATATTAGTGTAGATAATGACCAACTAGATAAATATTAATATATATGTGTAATAAAATGTTGATGTGAGTGATCTCTAACTAGTGAATGGTACTTATGAATGTAATAGATGTGATTGTCTATATAAGTTAACATAGTCACCAAATGAAATGATGTGATGTGCTAGTGTACTAAGGGTATTAATGTGAGTTAAATAAAAAGGCTATATCAATAGCGAATTATATTTAATGATTACCAAAATGTTTAATAGAATAGGTGAACCCTCTATGTTTTGTTTTCTCAGAGCCTTCATTGCAAAATATCTCTGAATTGATATTCTATTAATTGATATTCTATTAAATTCAGGTCAAATAAGAAACCCTTCTATGGTTATATCATATGACCCGAGCTCACTAATGGAGGAACTTTTTGATGGAGTAATACATACTTCATTGGCTCCCCCCTCATCCTTTTATCCACCTAAGGAAGAAGTGTCCTATATAGACTTATATCAGCAACTGGTCTTAGAAGATTTTGAATCTATGCCAAAAAGGATTATGGGTAAAAAGAGAACCTGGCCCAACGAAGCCAGAGCCCTTAGAAGTCTGATGGATGACCACAATTTGGTCATCCGCCAGGCTGATAAGGGCGGGGGCATAGTATTGCAGAATTATTCTGACTATGTAAAAGAAGCCTGTAGAATCCTAGAGGATATTAATTATTACACTAAACTAAAATATGATCCCACCACAGAGTATATGAAAATTCTTAACACCTTATTAGAAAAAGGCCTTAATCTACAGATCCTCAACAAAAAAGAGAAAAGATACTTAACCCCAGACCATCCCAGTATACCTTATTATTACCACCTACCCAAATTGCACAAGAACGACAAAGAGCCTCCTGGTAGGCCCATTATAGCTGGCATGAACAGTATCACCGACAGATTGTCAGAATACATTGACATTTACCTACAGAGGTATGTCATTACCTTACCATCCTACATTAAGGACACCAAAGACCTGCTTAATAAACTTTCTCTGGTGCAATTGGATAAAAATAAGAAGTATCTTTGGCTCACATGTGATGTTGGATCACTCTATTCGAATATATCTCATGATCTGGGGATTAATACCACCTGGATCTATTTGAATAGAGATTTATATATGCCTCTAAACCAAAAAGAATATCTGATTTCACTCATTCATTTTATTTTAAAACACAATTATTTTCAGTTTCTTGATTCTTTTTATTTACAGACCAGGGGAACGGCCATGGGCACCAGATTTGCCCCAAGTTTTGCCAACCTTTTTTATGGGTTGTTATGAAGATAACTACATATATAATTCGCAATGGAGGGGCAATCTGGTGTTCTATGGCCGTTACATAGACGACCTGATATTTATTTTTGATGGTTTAGAGTCAGAAGCCTTAGATTTTGTATCACATCTAAATGACAACAATATGGGTATTAGTTTTACCCATAATTTACAAAAAGAAAATATAGAATTTTTGGATGTTATTCTATCCTGGGACCAAGAAGAGAATATATCCACGTCCACTTTTTTTTAAAAAAGTGGATTGCAATAATTTCCTACATTTCTCAAGCAACCATTTAACAAAATGGAAAACTAATATACCTTTTAGTCAGTTTTGCAGACTGCGAAGAAACTGCAGTACCATTGACCAATATAATCAGCAATCGCAGATCCTGAAATGTAGATTCATTGAAAAAGGATACCCTGTGGAATTAGTCACAAAAGGCTATGAGAAAGCCAAGAATCTACATAGGGAACAATTATTATCCTCTGTCGCATCAACAGACAGAGATAAAGAAACCTTTGTTAACAAGCAACCTCTGTTTATTACACAATACAACTCTAACCATAAAATTATTAATAAAGTCCTCAAGAAACACTGGCCAATCCTTCTAAAAGACCCCGTCCTGAAGAAAACACTTCCATTACAACCTAAATTAGTGTTCAAGAGAGCCCCTACTTACAAACAAAAACTAGCCCCTAGTAAGGTGGTGATGTCAAAAAGGAAATCTACTGATACCATAAGACCGAGAGATCAGATTCACAATAATCATGTTTTTAGCAAAATAGGGACCTTTAGATGTGGGAAGAAAAGATGCCACATGTGTAAATACATAACACACGGTCACAGTGACATATTAGTTAATCATACAAAAGAGTTAATACCCATAAAAAATCGACTGTCCTGTGATTCCAACTATATAATATATGCATTGTCCTGCCAATGTGGGATCCAGTATATAGGTAGGACCTGTAGAAAGGTCAGGACCAGATGGAGTGAACATCTGAGGAACATTGAATCTAAATCGCCAAAACATAGTGTCTCTAGACATATCTGTAATAGTTATATTCCTGGTAAATGTTCATTTAAAATAACTCCATTGGAAAAAATCCCTCCTAGTAATATGTACAATAGGTTTTCTAAATTGAGACAAAGGGAAACCTATTGGATTTATAAATTCAATAGCTTATTTCCCACTGGCCTTAACGAGGTTATAGACTCTGCAGCATTTGTGTAGGCATTCCTGTTCATATTTACATATTTAATACATGTCTGGTTTTATGTATGAATACATGTATGGCTAGATGTGGATTCTGTGAGCTGGATTTTTCGACACCCCATTGTTGTTGGTTCGTATTTACTAGCATTATACAATCTTAACTATAGAAAAATGCTTCTTATAGAGAAATCCTAATTATAGTTACGCATTAATACATTGGGAATTTTGACTAAGTACATTCTACACAAGGTATTTTAACCCCAACACTTTGATCCCAATATATTATTTTTTCACACAATTTCACTTAGATGAGCACATTTATATACCCTTAGAGATCATCGGGGGGCTATATTATTACATTTTGGTAATCATTAAATATAATTCGCTATTGATATAGCCTTTTTATTTAACTCACATTAATACCCTTAGTACACTAGCACATCACATCATTTCATTTGGTGACTATGTTAACTTATATAGACAATCACATCTATTACATTCATAAGTACCATTCACTAGTTAGAGATCACTCACATCAACATTTTATTACACATATATATTAATATTTATCTAGTTGGTCATTATCTACACTAATATCTCCTTTTTATTATATAATACCATTTATTATGGTAACACCTTGACCTCGGAACACTAATCACTCATTTATAGTGCAGCATTGTAGTTCCGAAGTCCAGTTTTATAATCCAACTAATGGATAGGGAATATTTTCACTACTACACCCCTTATTAGTTCTTTTTTCACATCTATGTGGGATTGACTTGGATCCATAATGTGTTAATCGTTCTACTAGCGTAACACATTCACTAATCTGCAGTTTTTATTTATTATTGTCAGTATGACACTAGCGATATATTAATAACCAATAGTACGATATTAATTACAATGGCGCATTATTACTGGCTCTGCAGTTTGATATAGGCGTGGTCATGTCGCCCCCAGCAACCACAATACGATAAAGCTATAAATGGGCTCGAGCCGTGGTGATCATGTGATCATGCGTCAATCAGCACGGCAATAGCAATTCGGCACACCCTTGATCACATGACATTACGTCATGACAATATGTAGCAGCCATTGGCCACATTACCGATCACATGACATTAAGCCATAACAACACGTAGCTAAGAGCGTAAACAATGGGATTGCCATGCCATACAGCTGAGAGTGTAACCAATGGGATCGCCTCATTAGAACAAGCCCCCAATATGGCCGTAATCCTATTGGTTAGGTATGGAATACATGTCAGTGTATTCACTATAATTACATTAGATATAGCGGACGATCGAGACCGGCAATTATCGATCCAATTGTTGATTTATATATTACTGTTAGGGACACATAGGTAAATGAATGTTTATTAATTCAAATCTTATCACGATATATAATTAGAACTAATTAACTAGTACATCTCCACAACAATGGGAGTGTTTGGAAAGGAAGGACATGATAGGTCAATCTGGATAAAGGAAGGGGAGGGTTCGTTTGAACATTAGGTTACTGAGCCCTATATAAAGGGCTTTTATGCATATAACTAACATACAAGCCTGAGGAAACGGGGTGTTCCCCGAGAAACGCGTCGCTATATTGTATGGTCTATGGGGAGATAGGTTGTCATCACCCAGCTGTAATTTGTTATACCATTTGGTATTTTTATTGTGTATAATAAAATACTGATTTTATACTTTTACATAAGTCTGGTGTTGGTGTTACTATCCTCATAGCAGTAACCTAAGGGCACTGTAGCTCTCCCTCCTCCTTCCACTGCAGTTTTTGGCCGGTGTTTGACATCCAGGAGACAAGCATACTCTATCTATCTGGGAGAAATACAGCCAGCTGGTTTGCTGTTGAAAACCAGCCCGCCTCTACTGGCACAAGAGAGTGCCGCTCCGTTTGTGAGTACCCTTATTCTACTCCTTTACTGGATTTCTGGTTTTATTGATCCACACATGTGGCGCCTCTGTTTTTGTTTTTGTTTTGCATCAGTGACCAATATAGCCACCTTTCTTTGCAAGGACACTCAAAAGCCTGCCATCCATGGATTCTGTCAGTGTTTTGATCTTTTCAACATCAACATTGCGTGCAGCAGCAACCACAGCCTCCCAGACACTGTTCAGAGAGGTGTACTGTTTTCCCTCCTTGTAAATCTCACATTTGATGATGAACCACAGGTTCTCAATGGGGTTCAGATCAGGTGAACAAGGAGGCCATGTCATTAGATTTTCTTCTTTTATACCCTTTCTTGCCAGCCACGCTGGGGAGTACTTGGACGCGTGTGATGGAGCATTGTCCTGCATGAAAATCATGTTTTTCTTGAAGGATGCAGACTTCTTCCTGTACCACTGCTTGAAGAAGGTGTCTTCCAGAAACTGGCAGTAGGACTGGGAGTTGAGCTTGACTCCATCCTCAACCTGAAAAGGCCCCACAAGCTCATCTTTGATGATACCAGCCCAAACCAGTACTCCACCTCCACCTTGCTGTCGTCTGAGTCGGACTGGAGCTCTCTGCCTTTTACCAATCCAGCCACGGGGCCTATCCATCTGGCCCATCAAGACTCACTCTCATTTCATCAGTCCATAAAACCTTAGAAAAATCAGTCTTGAGATATTTCTTGGCCCAGTCTTGACGTTTCAGCTTGTGTGTCTTGTTCAGTGGTGGTCGTCTTTCAGCCTTTCTTACCTTGGCCATGTCTCTGAGTATTGCACACCTTGTGCTTTTGGGCACTCCAGTGATGTTGCAGCTCTGAAATATGGCCAAACTGGTGGCAAGTGGCATCTTGGCAGCTGCACGCTTGACTTTTCTCAGTTCATGGGCAGTTATTTTGCGCCTTGGTTTTTTCCACACGCTTCTTACGACCCTGTTGACTATTTTGAATGAAACTCTTGATTGTTCGATGATCACGCTTCAGAAGCTTTGCAATTTTAAGAGTGCTGCATCCCTCTGCAAGATATCTCACTATTTTTGACTTTTCTGAGCCTGTCAAGTCCTTCTTTTGACCCATTTTGCCAAAGGAAAGGAAGTTGCCTAATAATTATGCACACCTGATATAGGGTGTTGATGTCATTAGACCACACCCCTTCTCATTACAGAGATGCACATCACCTAATATGCTTAATTGGTAGTAGGCTTTCGAGCCTATACAGCTTGGAGTAAGACAACATGCATAAAGAGGATGATGTGGTCAAAATACTCATTTGCCTAATAATTCTGCACTCCCTGTAGTATCCAGATTTTGGGAAAGCACAATATCTGAGCTAACCGAACATAAGGCTAGCGTATAAAATACATAAACAGATACATGCCTAAAATAAAAAGAGATAAGTCATTGGTGATATATGTCTATGAATCTTTAAGATCTATACAATTAGTCTGGAATAAACACATATAAATATAAAAGTGGAGAACAGCCAATGACCTTTGATTACAGATAGAAATATGAGGAGCTTTCATAGTGTACTTAACAGCAACAAATCGCAGTCTAAAAATGTATTATATGTTCAAATTGGTCTTGACTTTTTCCATATATATTGATCTTATATATACCTATGTAGAGCTTAAAAGCTACGCTATGTTAGGGCTGTGTGGACATAAACATTTCAAGTAAATACAAAACAAATAAACTAAATAATAATATCATCTACGTTTTAGTGCTAGGTCCTGATACAAGTATGAACTAAGCTAGCCAATACTCTTAGTATATGTGACTGCGAAAGGGAGAGATTCAACAGTAGTGAGGGTCTCAGAATCAAACTATGCAGGTCCCAGTAGGGTGTAAGTCTATGGGATACTAAATGCTAGTTTCCATTTATTAGTAAGCTTATATCCTATACACTAAGTGAGATATAAGAAATAGGAAGGGGGAGGTTATCTACAAGAGTAAAGGGTATCCTAGAGGTATAAATAAGTAGAGACTAGATGGGATTTAAAGGAAACTTGGGCCCCAATTTAGCCCCCCAAAAGTCACTTAATATATATATTATATACCAAATGAAATCTAATCTGAGACCATTAGATTGGAAATAGGCATAGACAGTGCTAAGTGTGTTTATCACTCATGTACAGTAGTTACATATGAAAGATGGATCTGTAGTCTAGAATACCCTGTATAATAGTTCCTTACTAGCCAACACTAGGAATAATAATCTTGCTAAATTTCAATATAATGACCTCAGCTTAGATGGCCGGTAAAGTGGGAACATCTATAGAACTAAGCAGGATGAGGGATCATAACATAGATTTGTGTATGCACATCTCTTATCTAAAAGGGATAATAAACATAGAGTATACATGTGGGGAGATACAACAATAACAAAAGGACAACAGGTATCACCAGTTATGGGAACGATATGTAAAGGTATTAGGTGTGGAGATAGTTGGGGAGTTAGTAACACTACAACAGGTCTGCCAAGTTATAGGCTAAAAGTAGGTAAAAATTCTAGCTAGTATAGTCTTCAGCATGGTGCGTCATATATCTACTACATTAAAGTTATTGAAGAGATTAAGTCTTAGGAATATGTAGGAGATCTAATACAGCATAGTGTGATATGGGAACATCATCGCTATGATCTGTCCTCATCTTTCCATTTTAGCTATAGAAAAGGAGATTAGATAATCTAGCCAACACCTCTCTTCTGCCGAGTCCTCAGGTCTGTATTACATGCTCCCTGTATGAGCGTGACTGTGAGAAACAGCAGCTGCAAAACACTATCCATCTCCGTCAGACATGTGGTGCAGTTAGCATCGGCAGCAGACCTAATAGTAGCCAAGACCAGTTCAGTGCCAAAAATCCATCTCTCCGTATGAGGGTGTAGAACACTTGCTAGTGGTGAGGTGCTAATGGACTGCGTAGTTCTGCCCCTTAGACTAAAATCTTTTCCCAATGGGGCTAGTGAAATAGAGCTCCTCTCCACTGCAAAACTCGCCACTGTACTCAGAGGAAAATCATGTGGAGAAGACTCCGATTATGTCTGGGGCACTTTCAGCACAGATGTTAATGCTCTTGCATTAAGCTGGGAGGTCTCGTCGTTCTTGGTAGTATCTATTGTAGCCGCCATTTTAGGTGTTGGGTTGACCTCCCCTCCACTCTGATTTCTGACTATAAGTAGTAGGTCACGGAAGCTGTAGTCCATCTTCTCCTCCAATTTGTGAAGTGATGCTTGCACCTGTTCATAGAAGTCTGCCATATTTAGTTAAGTAGCCGTGTGTACTGTATGAATTATGCTGCGGCTGTAAAAGAAGCAATTACTTCTGCCTCGTGGTCATACCAGTCTGCGCAGCTCCAAACCGTTGTTGTACAAGATGTTTAAGGCTTCATGAGATCAAACTTAAAAAAAAGCTTTCCCTCTTACATAAGTGCAGATCAAAAGCTTATATAGAGAATACAAATTATACCCTACAATAAGCTTAATGTTTGTTAATATTGCAGGAGCTCATGTGCAGTGCGTCTTGGAGATTGGTTGCTAGCTCCGCCCTGGGGGGGGGTTATTTTGATAGGGCTATTAGATTAGGTGTAATTAGTTTAAAGATCTGTAATTTGTTCTTTATTTTCTGTAATTTAGTGTTTAGTGTCATTTTTATATATGTTTGGTGATAAAACTTATTGGGGCCTAGTTTTTTTTTCTACATGGCTGGCTTGAATTCTGCCTAGTAACAGTTTCCTGACTTTCCACTGTTGTAATATGAGTGGAAGGGTTTTTTTTGTGCAGCAAAAATTACCGACACAGACATCCAGCTTCTTCCTGCATGATCCAGGATATCTCTGGAGGGCTCAAAAGGCTTCAAAGTCGTTTTTGAGGTAGGTAAAAAGCCACAGTAGAGCTGTGGCAGTTGTTGTGACTATTTTAAAAAACAAAAAACAAAAAAAAAAACGTTTTTTGTCAGTTATTATTCTGTGTTTGGTATTAAGGGGTTAATCATCCATTTGCAAGTGGGTGCAATGCTCTGCTAACTTGTTACATACACTGTAAAATTTTGTTAGTGTAACTGCCTTTTTTCACTGTTATTTCAAATTGTGGCAAAAATTTGTGTTTCTTAAAGGTGCAGTAACGTTTTTTATATTGCTTGTAAACTTGTTTAAAGTGTTTTCCAAGCTTGCTAGTCTCATTGCTAGTCTGTTTAAACATGTCTGACACAGAGGAAACAACTTGTTCATTATGTTTGAAAGCCATGGTGGAGCCCCATAGGAGAATGTGTACTAAATGTATTGATTTCACCTTAAACAGTAAAGATCAGTCTTTAACTATAAAAGAAATATCACCAGAAGATTCTGACGAGGGGGAAGTTATGCCGACTAACTCTCCCCACGTGTCAGACTCTTCGCCTCCCGCTCAGGGGATGCACGCTAATATGGCGCCAATTGCATCAGGGACGCCCATAGCGCTTACCTTGCAGGACATGGCTGTAATCATGAATAATACCCTGTCAGAGGTATTATCCAGGTTGCCTGAATTAAAAGGCAAGCACGATTGCTCTGGGGTTAGGAGAAATACAGAGCGTGCAGATGCTGTAAGGGCCATGTCTGATACTGTGTCACAATATGCAGATCATGAGGACGGAGAGCTTCAGTCTGTGGGTGACGTCTCTGATTCGGGGAAACCTGATTCAGAGATTTCTAATTTTAAATTTAAGCTTGAGAACCTCCGTGTATTGCTTGGGGAGGTATTAGCTGCTCTGAATGACTGTAACACAGTTGCTGTACCAGGGAAATTGTGTAGGCTGGATAAATACTATGCGGTGCCGGTGTGTACTGATGTTTTTTCCTATACCTAAAAGGCTTACAGAAATTATTAGCAAGGAGTGGAATAGACCGGGTGTGCCTTTTTCCCCACCTCCTATATTTAGAAAAATGTTTCCAATAGACGCCTCTACACGAGACTTATGGCAGACGGTCCCTAAGGTGGAGGGAGCAGTCTCTACTTTAGCAAAGCGTACCACTATCCCGGTTGAGGACAGTTGTGCTTTTTCAGATCCAATGGATAAAAAATTGTATGGTTACCTTAAGAAAATGTTTATTCAACAAGGTTTTATTTTACAGCCCCTTGCATGCATAGCGCCTGTCACGGCCGCGGCGGCATTCTGGTTTGAGGCCCCTGGAAGAGGCCATCCATACAGCTCCATTGACTGAAATTATTGACAAGCTTAGAAACACTTAAGCTAGCTAACTCATTTGTTTCTGATGCCATTGTTCATTTGACTAAACTAACGGCTAAGAATTCCGGATTCGCCATCCAGGCGCGTAGGGCGCTATGGCTTAAATCCTGGTCAGCTGACGTGACTTCAAAGTCTAAATTACTCAACATTCCTTTCAAGGGTCAGACCTTATTCGGGCCTGGTTTGAAGGAAATTATTGCTGACATTACTGGAGGTAAGGGTCATACCCTTCCTCAGGACAGGGCCAAAGCAAAGGCCAAACAGTCTAATTTTCGTGCCTTTCGAAATTTCAAGGCAGGTGCAGCATCAACTTCCTCCGCTTCAAAGCAAGAGGGAACTTTTGCTCAATCTAAGCAGGTCTGGAAACCTAACCAGTCCTGGAACAAAGGCAAGCAGGCCAGAAAGCCTGCTGCTGCCTCTAAGACAGCATGAAGGAATGGCCCCCTATCCGGCGACGGATCTAGTAGGGGGCAGACTTTCTCTCTTCGCCCAGGCATGGGCAAGAGATGTTCAAGATCATAGCTCAGGGATATCTTCTGGACTTCAAAGCTTCCCCTCCACAAGGGAGATTTCATCTTTCAAGGCCTATCTGCAAATCAGATAACGAAAGAGGCATTCCTACGCTGTGTGCAAGACCTCCTAATTATGGGAGTGATCCATCCAGTTCCGCGGACGGAACAAGGACAGGGTTTTTATTCAAATCTGTTTGTGGTTCCCAAAAAAGAGGGAACCTTCAGACCAATTTTGGATCTAAAGATCTTAAACAAATTCCTCAGAGTTCTATCTTTCAAAATGGAAACTATTCGGACCATCCTACCCATGATCCAAGAGAGTCAGTACATGACCACAGTGGACCTAAAGGATGCCTACCTTCACATACCGATTCACAAAGACCATCATCGGTTTCTAAGGTTTGCCTTTCTAGACAGGCATTACCAATTTGTATCTCTTCCCTTCGGGTTGGCTACAGCCCCGAGAATCTTTACAAAGGTTCTGGGCTCATTTCTGGCAGTTCTAAGACCACGAGGCATAGCGGTAGCTCCGTATCTAGACGACATCCTGATACAGGCGTCAAACTTTCAAGTTGCCAAGTCTCATACAGAGATAGTTCTGGCATTTCTGAGGTAGCATGGGTGGAAAGTGAACGAGGAAAAGAGTTCTCTATCCCCACTCACAAGAGTTTCCTTCTTAGGGACTCTTATAGATTCTGTAGAAATGAAAATTTACCTGACGGAGTCCAGGTTATCAAAACTTCTAAATGCTTGCCGTGTTCTTCACTCCATTCAGCGCCCTTCGGTGGCTCAGTGTATGGAGGTAATCGGCTTAATGGTAGCGGCAATGGACATAGTGCCATTTGCGCGCCTACATCTCAGACCGCTGCAATTATGCATGCTGAGTCAGTGGAATGGGGATTACACAGATTTGTCCCCTCTGCTAAATCTGGGTCAATAGACCAGAGATTTTCTTCTCTGGTGGTTGTCTTGGGTCCACCTATCCAAGGGTATGACCTTTCGCAGGCCAGATTGGACAATTGTAACAACAGATGCCAGCCTTCTAGGTTGGGGTGCAGTCTGGAACTCCATGAAGGCACAGGGATCGTGGACTCAGGAGGAGAAACTCCTTCCAATAAATATTCTGGAGTTAAGAGCGATATTCAATGCTCTTCTGGCTTGGCCTCAATTAGCAACACTGAGGTTCATCAGATTTCAGTCGGACAACATCACGACTGTGGCTTACATCAACCATCAAGGGGGAACCAGGAGTTCCCTAGCGATGTTAGAAGTCTCAAAAATAATTTGCTGGGCAGAGTCCCACTCTTGCCACCTGTCAGCAATCTATATCCCAGGCGTGAAGAACTGGGAGGCGGATTTTCTAAGTCGTCAGACTTTCCATCCGGGGGAGTGGGAACTCCATCCGGAGGTGTTTGCTCAATTGATTCATCGTTGGGGCAAACCAGAGTTGGATCTCATGGCGTCTCGCCAGAATGCCAAGCTCCCTTGTTACGGATCCAGGTCCAGGGACCCAGAAGTGACGCTGATAGATGCTCTAGCAGCGCCTTGGTTCTTCAACCTGGCTTATGTGTTTCCACCGTTTCCTCTGCTCCCTCGACTGATTGTCAAAATCAAACAGGAGAGAGCATCGGTGATTCTGATAGCACCTGCGTGGCCATGCAGGACTTGGTATGCAGACCTAGTGGACATGTCATCCTTTCCACCATGGACACTGCCTCTAAGACAGGTCCTTTCAATCATCCAAATCTAATTTCTCTGAGACTGACTGCATGGAGATTGAACGCTTGATTCTATCAAAGCGTGGCTTCTCAGAGTCAGTCATTGATACCTTAATACAGGCACGAAAGCCTGTTACCAGGAAAATCTACCACAAGATATGGAGTAAATATCCTTATTGGTGTGAATCCAAGAATTACTCATGGAGTAAGGTTAGGATTCCTAGAATATTGTCTTTTCTCCAAGAGGGCTTGGACAAAGGATTATCAGCTAGTTCCTTAAAGGGACAGATTTCTGCTCTGTCTATTCTTTTGCACAAGCGTCTGGCAGAGGTTCCAGACGTTCAGGCATTTTTCCAGGCTTTGGTTAGAATTAAGCCTGTGTTTAAACCTGTTGCTCCTCCGTGGAGCTTTAAACTTGGTTCTTAAAGTTCTTCAAGGAGTTCCGTTTGAACCCCTTCATTCCATTGATATTAAACTTTTATCTTGGAAAGTTCTGTTTTTGATGGCTATTTCCTCGGCTCGGAGAGTCTCTGAGCTATCTGCCTTACAATGTGATTCTCCTTATCTGATTTTTCATGCAGATAAGGTAGTTCTGCGTACCAAACCTGGGTTTTTACCTAAGGTGGTTTTCTAACAAGAATATCAATCAAGAGATTGTTGTTCCATCATTGTGTCCTAATCCTTCTTCAAAGAAGGAACGTCTTTTACATAATCTGGACATAGTCCGTGCCTTGAAGTTTTACTTACAAGCTACTAAGGATTTTCGTTTAAACATCTTCCTGTTTGTCGTTTACTCTGGACAGAGGAGAGGTCAAAAAGCTTTGGCAACCTCTCTGTCCTTTTGGCTTCGGAGCGTAATACGCCTAGCCTATGAGACTGCTGGACAGCAGCTCCCTGAAAGGATTACAGCTCATTCTACTAGAGCTGTGGCTTCCACATGGGCCTTCAAAAATGAGTCCTCTGTTGAACAGATTTGCAAGGCTGCGACTTGGTTTTCGCTTCACACTTTTTCAAAATTTTACAAATTTGATAATTTTGCTTCTTCGGAGGCTGTTTTTGGGAGAAAGGTTCTTCGGGCAGTGGTTCCTTCCGCTTAATCCTGCCTTGTCCCTCCCATCATCCGTTGTACTTTAGCTTTGGTATTGGTATCCCACAAGTAATGGATGATCCGTGGACTGGATACACTTAACAAGAGAAAACATAATTTATGCTTACCTGATAAATTTCTCTTGTAGTGTATCCAGTCCACGGCCCGCCCTGTCCTTTTAATGCATGTCTAAATTTTAATTAAACTACAGTCACCACTGCACCCTATGGTTTCTCCTTTCTCTGTTTGTTTTCGGTCGAATGACTGGATATGACAGTTAGGGGAGGAGCTATATAGCAGCTCTGCTGTGGGTGATCCTCTTGCAACTTCCTGTTGGGAAGGAGAATATCCCACAAGTAATGGATGATCCGTGGACTGGATACACTACAAGAGAAATAAATTTATCAGGTAAGCATAAATTATGTTTTTAACTAGGTAGAATAGTTATTAAATAGCTATTAACTATTTAATAACTACTTAGCTAAAATAAATACAAATTTACCTGTAAAATAAAACCTAACCTAAGTTACAATAACACCTAACACTACACTATAATTAAATCAATTCCCTAAATTAAATAAATAAATTAGCTAAATCACAAAAAGAAAAACCCACTAAATTACAGAAAATAAAAAACAAATTACAGATCTTTAAACTAATTACACCTAATCTAAGAGTCCTATCAAAATAAAAAGTCCCTCCAAAATAAAAAAAACCCTAGCCTAAACTAAACTACCAATAGCCCTTAAAAGGGACTTTTGCGGTGCATTGCCCCAAAGAAATCAGCTCTTTTACCTGTAAAAAAAATACAATCAGCCAATAGAATGCAAGCTCAATCCTATTGGCTGATTGGATCAGCCAATAGAATTGAAGTTCAATCCTATTGGCTGATTGCATCAGCCAATAGGATTTCTTCTACCTTAATTCCGATTGGCTAATAGAATTCTATCAGCCAATCGGAATCTAAGGGACGCCATCTTGGATGACGTCACTTAAAGTGATATTCATTACGAAGAAGACGTCTTTTGAAGAGGATGCTCCGTGTCGGATGTCTTGAAGATGCACCCGCTCCGCGCAGGAAGGATGAAGATAGAAAGATGCTGTCTGGATGAAGACTTCTGCCCGTCTGGAGGACCACTTCTGCCCATCTGGAGCACCACTTCTGCCCATCTGGAGGACCACTTCTGCCGGCTTCGTTAAGGACATCTTGCCGCTTGGGATGAAGACTTCTCCCGGTAAGTGAAGTGGGGGTTAGTGTTAGGATTTTTTTAAGGGTGTATTGGGTGGGTTTATTTTTTAGATTAGGGACTTTGGGCCGCAATAGAGCTAACTGCCATTTTAAGGGCAATGCCCCATCCAAATGCCCTTTTCAGGGCAATGGGAGCTTAGGTTTTTGTAGTTAGTATTTTTTGGGGGGGGCTGGTTGTGTGGGTGGGGGGTTTTACTGTTGGGGGGGTGTTTGTATTTTTTTTTACAGGTAAAAGAGCTGATTTCTTTGGGGCAATGCCCCGCATAAGGCCCTTTTAAGGGCTATTGGTAGTTTAATTTAGGCTTAGGTTTTTTTTTATTTTTGGGGGGCTTTTTTTTGTGAAAATTATTTTTTTTATTGAGGTTGAAGAAAAAAAATGTAACATACAATAGTCCTTCTGCACAGGGTAAGTACATAATACAATGTCAGAACAAAAGTTTGGATTAGTAGATATAGTGTATCCTATTCAATGGCTAATGTTAAGCAATGATAGAGAGACAATTACAACAATGAAGAATAACCTGTGCAAAGGTGTGAAGGACCTCTTTTTCTATAAACCAAGTACTACCAAGTATAACAAATCATATTATGATGTAAGTATATGTATTTGGGAGACCCTTTATTGGGGAATACTGAGTATAAATGGTTCAAAGGTTAAGGAAAATAGTCACCTCTGATGACTGAGAACCCAAGGATTGAATATACCATGAATATACTTATATGCGAAAATGGGCAGTAGCATGGTTTGGGAGGGATGGGAAGGTCAGTGGACCAGAGACACTTTTTGGGGGGGGAAACATGGAGGGGTGGAGCCTTTTAAAATAAGCTTAATAATATTGGATACCAGGAGATCTTTGGGCAAATAGCTGAAAATATTCCAGCAGAGGATTTACATTGAGTATATACATTTATTCTACTTAGGGGGGGTATACTATAATTCTAAACCAAGGTATGTAGGAAAAGCTAATGCTGCATGAGGGATTACATCCCATGCTGTAGAATAAGTGTCCCCAAGCTCCTATAAAAGGCAGTAGTAAGATAAAAGAACGCAGCTTCAATTAGGGTTAAAGCTAACATGATATAAAGGTAACATGATATCCTGACACATAAGCCTCAAGCAGACATCAGAAACTTATTGATAGAATGTAGAATGCATATATAACAATAAAAGGACCTCTATGAAAGCAAGCATTAAGTAAACCAACATTAGTTCAACACCAATATACATATGATAAATAAACAATACATCTGGAAGAAGTAAATAGAGTAGGGTTAAGTTAGAACCAAGGAGCTGTTAAGCTAACTAATGAAATTGATAAACACTTGTGGGACCTTCATGTAAGCTGGGTAGGGAACTTCTAGGAGTAGTTGGGCTAAGGTCGAAAATATGAACTATGATGTAAAAAAATATGTAGGGCTATATACAACAGGAAAATGGGCTATAATGGGGCTATTAGAATGTAAAAATGCATGTATACAGGGAGTGCAGAATTATTAGGCAAGTTGTATTTTTTAGGATTAATTTTATTATTCGAACAACAACCATGTTCTCAATGAACCCAAAAAACTCATTAATATCAAAGGCTGAATAGTTTTGAAGTAGTTTTTAGTTTGTTTTTAGTTATAGCTATTTTTAGGGGGATATCAGTGTGTGCAGGTGACTATTATTGTGCATAATTATTAGGCAACTTAACAAAAACAAATATATACCCATTTCAATTATTTATTTTTACCAGTGAAACCAATATAACATCTCAACATTCACAAATATACATTTCTGACATTCAAAAACAAACTAAAAACTACTTCAGTGACCAATATAGCCACCTTTCTTTGCAAGGACACTCAAAAGCCTGCCATCCATGGATTCTGTCAGTGTTTTGATCTGTTCACCATCAACATTGCGTGCAGCGAGCAACCACAGCCTCCCAGACACTGTTCAGAGAGGTGTACTGTTTTCCCTCCTTGTTAATCTCACATTTTGATGATGAACCACAGGTTCTCAATGGGGTTCAGATCAGGTGAACAAGGAGGCCATGTCATTAGATTTTCTTCTTTTATACCCCTTTCTTGCCAGCCACGCTGTGGAGTACTTGGACGCGTGTGATGGAGCATTGTCTGCATGAAAATCATCGTTTTTCTTGAAGGATGCAGACTTCTTCCTGTACCACTGCTTGAAGAAGGTGTCTTCCAGAAACTGGCAGTAGGACTGGGAGTTGAGCTTGACTCCATCCTCAACCTGAAAAGGCCCCACAAGCTCATCTTTGATGATACCAGCCCAAACCAGTACTCCACCTCCACCTTGCTGTCGTCTGAGTCGGACTGGAGCTCTCTGCCTTTTACCCAATCCAGCCACGGGCCTATCCATCTGGCCATCAAGACTCACTCTCATTTCATCAGTCCATAAAACCTTAGAAAAATCAGTCTTGAGATATTTCTTGGCCCAGTCTTGACGTTTCAGCTTGTGTGTCTTGTTCAGTGGTGGTCGTCTTTCAGCCTTTCTTACCTTGGCCATGTCTCTGAGTATTGCACACCTTGTGCTTTTGGGCACTCCAGTGATGTTGCAGCTCTGATAATATGGCCAAACTGGTGGCAAGTGGCATCTGGCAGCTGCACGCTTGACTTTTCTCAGTCATGGGCAGTTATTTTGCGCCTTGGTTTTTCCACACGCTTCTTACGCCCCTGTTGACTATTTTGAATGAAACTCTTGATTGTTCGATGATCACGCTTCAGAAGCTTTGCAATTTTAAGAGTGCTGCATCCCTCTGCAAGATATCTCACTATTTTTGACTTTTCTGAGCCTGTCAAGTCCTTCTTTTGACCCATTTTGCCAAAGGAAAGGAAGTTGCCCTAATAATTATGCACACCTGATATAGGGTGTGATGTCATTAGACCACACCCCCTTCTCATTACAGAGATGCACATCACCTAATATGCTTAATGGTAGTAGGCTTTCGAGCCTATACAGCTTGGAGTAAGACAACATGCATAAAGAGGATGATGTGGTCAAAATACTCATTTGCCTAATAATTCTGCACTCCCTGTAGTATCCAGATTTTGGGAAAGCACAATATCTGAGCTAACCGAACATAAGGCTAGCGTATAAAATACATAAAACAGATACATGCCTAAAATAAAAAGAGATAAGTCATTGGTGATATATGTCTATGAATCTTTAAGATCTATACAATTAGTCTGGAATAAACACATATAAATATAAAAGTGGAGAACAGCCAATGACCTTTGATTACAGATAGAAATATGAGGAGCTTTCATAGTGTACTCAACAGCAACAAATCGCAGTCTAAAAATGTATTATATGTTCAAATTGGTCTTGACTTTTTCCATATATATTGATCTTATATATACCTATGTAGAGCTTAAAAGCTACGCTATGTTAGGCTGTGTGGGACATAAACATTTCAAAGTAAATACAAAACAAATAAACTAAATAATAATATCATCTACGTTTTAGTGCTAGGTCCTGATACAAGTATGAACTAAGCTAGCCAATACTCTTAGTATATGTGACTGCGAAAGGGAGAGATTCAACAGTAGTGAGGGTCTCAGAATCAAACTATGCAAGGTCCCAGTAGGGTGTAAGTCTATGGGATACTAAATGCTAGTTTCCATTTATTAGTAAGCTTATATCCTATACACTAAGTG
Organism: Bombina bombina; assembly: GCF_027579735.1. Classification (NCBI taxonomy): domain Eukaryota; kingdom Metazoa; phylum Chordata; class Amphibia; order Anura; family Bombinatoridae; genus Bombina; species Bombina bombina. The sequence goes on from NC_069502.1 coordinate 627,066,949, forward strand.
AGATATAAGAAATAGGAAGGGGGAGGTTATCTACAAGAGTAAAGGGTATCCTAGAGGTATAAATAAGTAGAGACTAGATGGGATTTAAAGGAAACTTGGGCCCCAATTTAGCCCCCCAAAAGTCACTTAATATAATATTATATACCAAATGAAATCTAATCTGAGACCATTAGATTGGAAATAGGCATAGACAGTGCTAAGTGTGTTTATCACTCATGTACAGTAGTTACATATGAAAGAATGGATCTGTAGTCTAGAATACACCTGTATAATAGTTCCTTACTAGCCAACACTAGGAATAATAATCTTGCTAAATTTCAATTAATGACCTCAGCTTAGATGGCCGGGTAAAGTGGGAACATCTATAGAACTAAGCAGGATGAGGGATCATAACATAGATTTGTGTATGCACATCTCTTATCTAAAAGGGATAATAAACGTAGAGTATACATGTGGGGAGATAAACAATAACAAAAGGACAACAGGTATCACCAGTTATGGGAACGATATGTAAAGGTATTAGTGTGGAGATAGTTGGGGAGGTTAGTAACACTACAACAGGTCTGCCAAGTTATAGGCTAAAAGTAGGTAAAAATTCTAGCTAGTATAGTCTTCAGCATGGTGCGTCATATATCTACTACATTAAAGTTATTGAAGAGATTAAGTTTTAGGAATATGTAGGAGAATCTAATACAGCATAGTGTGATATGGGAACATCATCGCTATGTTCTGTCCTCATCTTTCCATCTTAGCTATAGAAAAGGAGATTAGATAATGTAGCCAACACTCTCTTCTGCCGAAGTCCTCAGGTCTGTATTACATTTGCCTCCTGTATGAGCGCCTGGACTGATGAGAAACAGCAGCTGCAAAACACTATCCATCTCAGTCAGACATTTTGGTCGCAAGTTAGGGGGGCCAAATCCGCAGCAGACCTAATAGTAGCCAAGAACCAGTTCAGAGCCAAAAATCCATCCCTCCCCGTATGAGGGTGTAGAACACTTGTAGTGGTGAGGTGCTTATGGACTGCGTATAGTTCTGCCCCTTAGACTAAAATCTTTTCCAAATGGGGCTAGTGAAATAGAGCTCCTCCTCCAGCTGCAAAACTCGGCCACTGTACTCAGAGGAAATCATGTGGAGAAAGACTCCGATTATGTCTGGGGGCACTTTCAGCACAGATGTTAATGCTCTTGCATTAAGCTGGGAGGGTCTCGTCGTATCTTGGGTATGTATCTATTGTAGCCGCCATTTTAGGTGTTGGGTTGACCTCCCCTCCACTCTGATTTCTGACTATAAGTAGTAGGTCACGGAAGCTGATAGTCCATCTTCTCTCCAATTTGTGAAGTGATGCTTGCACCTGTTCATAGAAGTCTGCCATATTTAGTTAAGTAGCCGTGTGTACTGTATGAATTATGCTGCGGCTGTAAAGAAGCAATTACTTCTGCCTCGTGGTCATACCAGTCTGCGCAGCTCCAAACCGTTGTTGTACAAGATGTTTAAGGCTTCATGAGATCAAACTTAAAAAAAAGCTTTCCCTCTTACATAAGTGCAGATCAAAAGCTTATATAGAGAATACAAATTATACCCTACAATAAGCTTAATGTTTGTTAATATTGCAGGAGCTCATGTGCAGTGCGTCTTGGAGATTGGTTGCTAGCTCCGCCCTGGGGGGGGGGGGGGTTATTTTGATAGGGCTATTAGATTAGGTGTAATTAGTTTAAAGATCTGTAATTTGTTTTTTATTTTCTGTAATTTAGTGTTTTTTTTTTTTGTGATTTAGCTAATTTAATTTAATTTAATTGTATTTAATTTACGGAATTTATTTAATTATAGTGTAGTGTTAGGTGTTATTGTAACTTAGGTTAGGTTTTATTTTACAGGTTAAATTTGTATTTATTTTAGCTAGGTAGTTATTAAATAGTTAATAACTATTTAATAACTATTTACCTAGTTAAAATAAATACAAACTTGCCCTGTAAATAAACATAAAGCCCTAAGCTAGCTACAATGTAACTATTATTTATATTGTAGCTATCTTAGGGTTTATTTTATAGGTAAGTATTTAGTTTTAAATAGGAATAATTTAGTTAATGATAGTAATTTTATTTAGATTTATTTAAATTATATTTAAGTTAGGGGGTGTTAGGGTTAGGGTTAGACTTAGATTTAGGGGTTAATACATTTAATATAGTGGCGGCGGACGTTAGGGGGCGGTAGATTAGGGGTTAATAAGTGTAGGTAGGTCTGCGGCGACATTGGGGGCGGGAGATTAGGGGTTAATAAATATAATGTAGGTGGCGGCGATGTTGGGGGCAGCAGATTAGGGGTTCATAAGTATAATGTAGGTGGCGGCAAGTGTCAGAGTGGCAGGTTAGGGGTTAATAAATATAATGCAGGTAGTAGGCATGTCGGGGCAGCAGATTAAGGGTTAATAAGTGTAAAATTATGGGTTCATGTTAGGGTGTTAGGTGTAAACATAAAATGTGTTTCCCCCATAGGAATCAATGGGGCTGCGTTACTGAGATTATGCTGCTTTTTTGCAGGTGTTTAGACTTTTTCTCAGCCGGCTCTCCCCATTGATGTCTATGGGGAAATCGTGCACAAGCACGTACAACCAGCTCAACGCTGACTTAAGCAGCCGCTGGTATGGAGTGCGGTAAGGAGCTCACTTTTTTTCTATGCTAACTTCTTTGCTTTTAACGCCGGGTTTGTAAAAACCCGTAAATCACGAGCTGTAGGTAAGTGAGCGGTGAGAAAAAACTGCACTGTAGCACCGCACAGCTCATTAACGCAAAACTCGTAATCTGGCCGAAAGTGTCCTACCCCTTTGTTTACATTATGCCAGTTTTAAATTTACTATATTTCCTGGGAATATCTTGATCTCAATTCATAAGTGTACACTTGTGTCTCCTGTCACCACAGGGATCCTATGATCTGGGTAGAAAATTAATTTAATTTAGAGATCAAATCTGAGAATACAGTGTGATAAGGTTATTTTGAAGCTGACATCCTGACCATTTGAGCAAATATATTTTCTTTCTTTGTACTTGGACAAATTCTGGCTTGTCAGGAGTGTATCTGTACATCAGGGGGGTCTGGGTATTTATTTAGGTCCATTGACAAATGGTCTGATGTGACTACAGTCAAGTCAAATCTTATATCAGAGTAGTTTCATATACAGATGAAACTATTAATCTATATAATGTATATAACTTACAGTGCCACTCATCTTTTACATGACAATATAAAAACACCTCTTCAATATCTTTTCTTGTCATAGAGTCCAATAAGAGAAAGTATGGACAAAGAAAAGATGTCTTTTTATCAAAAATTCAATGGAAAGACCTCTCATTTTTCTGGCCTTAAACACAGGGTTGACAAGAGGAATCTGCCTCTGGATGGATGATTTCTGAAACCTAATCCTGTAAGCCATGAGGAATGACCTCCAAGACCAAATGGTCCTTGCACATCCCCAAGCCAAGCCTCCAAAAAGAGAGATAGTCTGCCCCCCCACACAGTCCAAAAGACGGGTCGGGGGCCGCCCCCATCATGCTGACCTTTGACTCGGCGGGCTTCTTGTTCTGTTTGGATTTATTCCAAGACTGAGACAGTCTTCACGTTCCCTTGGGCTGATCAGGCTTTGCGGAGGGCTGCTGCCATGGGGTTTATCCAAACGAAAAGGGATGCAAAATTAGGACCTTGTCCCTTAGGTTTGTTCTTCTTATCCTGCGGAAAAAAAGGCACGCTTGCCTCCAGTGACCATGGATATGATTGCGTCCAGGCCTGGACCAAAAAGAATCTTCCCCTTAAATGGAGGGAAAGAAGTCTAGATTTTGAAGTATGTCCGCAGACCAAGACTTTAGCCAAAGTGCCATACGTTGCTAGTACGGTAAAACCTGACGCCTTGGCATTCAGGGCGAATAATCTGCATATTTGCATCACAAATAAAATAATTAGCCACTCTCAAGCCTTAATTCTTTACTGGATCGTGTCCGAGGGGACCTTCCCACCTCAATCAATTCAGATAAAAAGTCGCACCAAAAGGTGGCGGCTCCAGCCACCGCAGCAACTGCCGCTGCCGGTTGAAATAAATATCCTGTGTGCTGAAACATCTTTCTCAGAGTTTCTAGCTTCTTATCCATGGGCTATTTGAATGAGGAACTATCCTCAAGCCAGATAGTAGTGCGTTTAGCAAGCATGGAGATAGCGCCATCCACCTTAGGGACGGAACACCACAACTATAACTGAGAGTCCGGAACCGGGAATAATTTCTTAAAGGAAGAAGGGGAAAGGAAGACCCGAGCTTTTCCCATTCATTCTTAATAATATTTGCCATCTGTACGGGAACCGGGAAAGTCTGTGGTACAACCCTGTCCTCATAGACCTTATCTAGTTTAGGAATACAAGGTTCCTCAGGTAATTTTGGATCCGGAACCTTTAAAGTAGCCAAAACTTCCTTTAACAGAAAGTGTAAGTGTTCAATCCTAAATCTAAAGTCTGGTTCCTCCACAGCTGGAGGCTTGGAGGCAGCAGATTCCGACCCATAAAGAGCAAGCTCTGAAGTATCAAAGGCGTCCTCATCATCGGATAGTCTTGTATCAGATAAATCCAATAAGTTAGTAGATGACCCCTGGAAAGGATAGCAATATTTGACCTTTCGCTTGCACTTAGCTGGGTGAGGTAAAGCACTGAAGGCCGCAGATGCTGCCATTTGTAGCTGTTTAGTAAAGTCCATCTGGCTTCAATTTGAAGAAGGATTCTATTTCTATCACCACCCCTCTTCAATGGGGGAACGTGGTCTATGAGGACAAAGCGTAGATCAGTAGGATTATGTCCCGCCTCCAAAAAATGCCTGGCAACTGGTTGGTCACTTTTCTGATCCTTGATTGCTGTTCTTATGGCCGAACGGTGGTTCGCCATACGAGTTTGGGCGTCATCAGATGTTTTGCCCACATAGAACTTTGCACAACTGCAACTCAGTAGATAGATAACAAACGTAGTAGTACATGTCATCCGGTGTCTTATCGTGAATTTTTTCTTCTTGTGGGGATGGCTGAATGTAGCTCCTGGAAGCATTGAGTTGCAAGTAGTGCATCCAATACACCGATAACAGCCAAGTTTTTTTGGTTGAAGCCAGGTGAGTTGTTGGTAACAGTGACTCGGATCTGTCTTCATGAGGAGATCCCTTAAACTGGTATTCCTTTTGTAGCCCACCCTAGGGGGTGCCCAATTAGATAGCGGAAGACTTGGATCACTTTGCATAATGTGCCAATGGCGACGAAGACTCATCCCGGTAGTTCTTAAATCTGGAGTTATACTTGGTGACAAAAGTCATCCGTGGGTTTGTATCATCCATTTTCTTCAGATTAGCCAAATTGGCCGGCTGTGCACTTTTCTTTCGCTTGTTTAATACATCTCTGGGTTGTATCCTCTATCCAAGAATTTGTTGCTCATTAGCTCTAATTGTTATACATTTGATTGGAGTCATCACTATTGTTCCTAATGACCCTTGTCATTTGGGCTTGAGGTATAGCTTGTCGTAATGCGGAGGGTGACAACTAGTGGCATGGAGTAGTGCATTTCTCATCCGTTGGTTTCTGATATAGAGTATTGCCAAGTTTATTTTCTACTTTAAAGATCCTTAGATCCAAAAAGTCCACTGACTCTGTACTGTGTAACATCTTGAATTTCACTGGAGTATCCAGTTGGTTCAGAATAGTAAACCATTCGATATGGTCCTGTTCAGACCCCTGCCCCAAATCAGGAACCAGGTCGTCTATGTACCTTTTGTAGAAAATTACCTCCTTTTTGTGTTGTACCGCCATTACTGTGCACTCAAATTGTACAGATTTGCCAGAGAGGGGGGCCACATTCGAGCCCATGGCCGTGCGGTGATTTGCTGATAGAAGGGCTTCTCAAACCGGAAATAGTTGAGAGTAAGGCTCAAATCCAAAAGTTCCAATAAATATCAACCGGCCCAACATAAGGATACTTCAATAGACTGTCTCGTACACATCTCTTGCCATCTTCATGTGGAATTATTGTATATAGACTTGTGACGTCTGCTGTCACCAATAGCCAGTGTTCTTCATTCTCCATCGTGCGTAATGAATCAAGTAGTTGGGATGAGTCCCTCAGAAATGAAGCCATCTGTTTCCATCACATGGTTGTAAGTAATAGTCACATAGATGGCCAATTTGGAAGTACACGAACCCCTGGCGGAGACAATTGGTGTCCTGGAGGATGATTGATGTCCTTATGGTATCTTTGGAAGCGTATACAGTATAGGGCACACTGGGTGTTGGACCTTCAGGAAAGAGACTGTTTCAGTGTCTATCCATCCGTTGTTATATCCTCAGTCAATTGAGGCAAAGATCAGTGACTGAAATCTTACTGTTGGATTCCCACTAAGACCGAATACTAGGTTTTATTGTCGGCTAGTTGTGTCATAATCTCCATTCTTGTAGTCGCTATAATTTTGGACACCACGGGCCCCCACCTTTATCCGCTGTCCTAATGATGATTGAAACATCACCTGGCCAAAAAATTTGATCACCCTCCCTTTCATCTTGGGGTAGATTATGCCGAATTTTAGATGAGGAACAATCACTTAGTTCTTGAGTGACCAACCGCATGTAGGTTTTTATGCTAGGATTGGAACTGATGGGGTCAAGACACTCTGTTTCTTAACAAGGATTCGGCATGCTGTTAGCATCTTGATCCCTAAAGTGATGCTTTAAACGTAACAGTCTTTGAAATTTCTGACAATCAATGTAGATGTCAAAGGGATCAGCCTTGCGTGTAGGTACAAAGTTCAACCCCTTATTTAAAAGTCTGTGTTCTGCTTCAGATAAGACATGATTACTGATATTAAGAACCAAACCTGTATTTTCAACTCCAGTAGTTGTTATCTTGGAGGTATCGGTGGTTTTGCTGTGCCACCCACCCCTCCGCGGGTGCGGCCGCGGCCTCTTCCTCGTATTCGTTAACCTGAACGGGTGGTAACCCCGTGAAAAAAATGTTGATCCCCAGTCATGGGTGCCATAGCACCTTCGCTTGTTTGTGGAACATCAGAGGTCAGATCCTGAACTACTGTCCATAGTTTGTAGCGATCTCTTAGTATATTGGCAGTTGGCGTCTCTGTCTCCTATAGCCATAGTTACTCCTATTATCTCCAGTGAGCCATCGATAGACCTTCTTTTCTTTGTGGTCCTCACATACCATTGTAAGCTTCTGATTCTTAAACTGGATTAATTCATCCTTATACTGTTTCAACTGTGTGGTTAATTTCTCCAGCCAGGGTTCTGTATCATCAACTGTCATCATCTCAAGCTTCTTTGCTTCAAGGTCATTGATTTCACCCCTAATTTTATCCAGGAGTATTCTCACCTCTTCAGTTACAAGTAGAATCAAATCTAGACTACACTTGTTTAAGATGGCACACCATTTCCTACAGAATTCACTGTTTGTCCGTCCAATAGTGGGTAAATTCCTGATTCGAAAACCTCTTGGAATAAGTTTTCTCCTGTAGTAGTCTGATAGATATACTCCATGTAACTTTAGGTCAATCTCTTTTTTCTTTAATTTTAAAAGGGCCAAAAACACAGAGTTCGCTGTTTCAGCGCCGGTAGTGTCATCCTCAGCAGAGAATAAAATCCTAGCGGCATCCACCTCTGTAAAGGTTAGCACTTCAGTGTCTTCAATATCGGTATCCATACTGATGTAATAAGAATGGTTATAGAGGAAAGCAGTGATAAAGTAAAGCCCAAGAGTTCACCGTGAATATAAAACTGAGTACAAACTCAGAAAAACGGTTTCCAGGTGCTACCCCCTGGTGAACAGCTGAGTCTGTGTTTACATTGGGTAACGTGATGACGTACCACATGCTGTCTCCGGGCTTACACTGCTAGCAACGCCCCCTGTCTTGCATGTACGCGCGCTCTGAGCTGCAGCGGTTCTGAGGTATGAGAATGTAATGCTTATTTATATATTAACGGATGTGCATGATTGTTCTTCTTTTTGTTCCTTTTCCCCAAAGCTTGTATATATTTAACAGTACCATCAGTTTGTGCAATAGGGCATATGAATGGTATTATACTTTGTGAGCAGTAGCGTGTCTGCAGTCCATTAAGGTTACAGCGTAGGTAAAATACACGTATACTAGAAATGCAACTTTATTTAGTTATTTGTATATGATCTCTAGTTGCTGCAATCACTAATGAGATGTGTTATTGATGGCTATATTTATTTCTTTATTATTTCTTTTCTCTTGTATATCACTGTTTATGCATTGTGTTCACTGTGTTTGGGAGGTTGCCATGACAACCTTTGACGTTTTTTTCTCCACTTTGTGGGGGGTGGGGTCTCTATTTGATTGTATTGGTGTTTGTATAAAGGGATGCATCTTGCATGTGTCCTCTGTCTGAGGAAGGGGATACGCTCCCCGAAACGTCACATAAATAAATATTTTGATTGAAAGGACCAGTGAGTGCAGCCATTTGTTCATTGATATATAATATATATATATATATATATATATATATAATATATATATATATATATATATATATATATATTTTCAAAACACATTAATACTAAATAAAAATGATATTGCATGTTTCAAGATATTTGACTGGGAAGGGCTCAAAAGTATATATATATATATATATATATATATATATATATATATATATACAGGGAGTGCAGAATTATTAGGCAAGTTGTATTTTTGAGGATTAATTTTTATTATTGAACAACAACCATGTTCTCAATGAACCCAAAAAACTCATTAATATCAAAGCTGAATAGTTTTGGAAGTAGTTTTTAGTTTGTTTTTAGTTATAGCTATTTTAGGGGGATATCTGTGTGTGCAGGTGACTATTACTGTGCATAATTATTAGGCAACTTAACAAAAAACAAATATATACCCCATTTCAATTATTTATTTTTACCAGTGAAACCAATATAACATCTCAACATTCACAAATATACATTTCTGACATTCAAAAACAAAACAAAAAACAAATCAGTGACCAATATAGCCACCTTTCTTTGCAAGGACACTCAAAAGCCTGCCATCCATGGATTCTGTCAGTGTTTTGATCTGTTCACCATCAACATTGCGTGCAGCAGCAACCACAGCCTCCCAGACACTGTTCAGAGAGGTGTACTGTTTTCCCTCCTTGTAAATCTCACATTTGATGATGGACCACAGGTTCTCAATGGGGTTCAGATCAGGTGAACAAGGAGGCCATGTCATTAGATTTTCTTATTTTATACCCTTTCTTGCCAGCCACACTGTGGAGTACTTGGACGCGTGTGATGGAGCATTGTCCTGCATGAAAATCATGTTTTTCTTGAAGGATGCAGACTTCTTCCTGTACCATTGCTTGAAGAAGGTGTCTTCCAGAAACTGGCAGTAGGACTGGGAGTTGAGCTTGACTCCATCCTCAACCCGTAAGGCCCCACAAGCTCATCTTTGATGATACCCAGCCCAAACCAGTACTCCACTTCCACCTTGCTGGCGTCTGAGTCGGACTGGAGCTCTCTGCCCTTTACCAATCCAGCCACGGGCCCATCCATCTGGCCCATCAAGACTCACTCTCATTTCATCAGTCCATAAAACCTTAGAAAAATCAGTCTTGAGATATTTCCTTGGCCCAGTCTTGACGTTTCAGCTTGTGTGTCTTGTTCAGTGGTGATCGTCTTTCAGCCTTTCTTACCTTGGCCATGTCTCTGAGTATTGCACACCTTGTGCTTTTGGGCACTCCAGTGATGTTGCAGCTCTGAAATATGGCCAAACTGGTGGCAAGTGGCATCTTGGCAGCTGCACGCTTGACTTTTCTCAGTTCATGGGCAGTTATTTTGCACCTTGGTTTTTCCACACGCTTCTTGCGACCCTGTTGACTATTTTGAATGAAACGCTTGATTGTTCGATGATCACGCTTCAGAAGCTTTGCAATTTTAAGAGTGCTGCATCCCTCTGCAAGATATCCTCACTATTTTTTACTTTTCTGAGCCTGTCAAGTCCTTCTTTTGACCCATTTTGCCAAAGGAAAGGAAGTTGCCTAATAATTATGCACACCTGATATAGGGTGTTGATGTCATTAGACCACACCCCTTCTCATTATAGAGATGCACATCACCTAATATGCTTAATTGGTAGTAGGCTTTCGAGCCTATACAGCTTGGAGTAAGACAACATGCATAAAGAGGATGATGTGGTCAAAATACTAATTTGCCTAATAATTCTGCACTCCCTGTATATATATATATATATATATATATATATATATATATATATATATATATATATATTATAATAATCCTCCGTAGGGCTCTGCAAACACTTTGATTCTCAACTGACCAGGGTGCATTTAAATCCAAAGTACAGCAGAGAAACAGAAAGCACTCACCGGGTCTTCAAAAAATAATATATTACAATTTATTTAAACACTATTGGGAAAGCCTGCCCAGAGGGCAGTCTATTGTGGTGACAGAACCACCATGCCATTTTCGGAAGGGCAGTCTATTGTGGTGACAGAACCACCCTGCATCCAGGTGGATTCCGGAAAATGGCAGGGTGGTGAAAGAATCCACCTGGATTCTTTCACCACCCTGCCCTCCAATAGGATGAGAGCTACTGAAATCCTATTGGCTGTTTAAATCAGCCAATAGGATTTCAGTAGCTCTCATCCTATTGACTGATTTGAAATTGAAGAATCAAATCAGCCAATAGGAATTCAAGGGACGCCATCTTTAATTCACTGAATAGTGAATACAAGGTACGCAATTAAAGATGGCGTTCCTTGAATTCCTTATTCCAGTGTATGGTGGCGATCGTACAAAGTGGATCCTCTACGCTGCATGGCCTCCGCGGCCTCGCCGGTCTTCAGTTCCAGGGTCGCCGGTCTTCAGCTTCGCTCCGCGCCAGATGTTCCTGGAAGAAGATAGAAGAGGTCACTGCTTGGAAGAAGACTTCACTGCCTGGAACAGAACCTTCTCCACCGGACTTCAGGAATGGTGTGTACCAAACTGGGAGTTAGACTAAGGTTTTTTTTTTAAGGTTTTTTTTTTTTGGGGGGGGGGGGTTGTTTTATTTAGATTAGTGATGGGCAGTAAAAGAGCTAAATGCCCTTTAAGGGCAATGCCCAAACAAATGCCCTTTTCAGGGCAATGGGTAGTTTAGACTCTTTTAGTGTTAGGTTCTTTTATTTTGGGGGTTTGGTGGGTGGGGGGTTTACTGTTAGGGGGACTTGGGGCAATGCCCTGCAAAAAGCTCTTTTAAGGGCTACTATTCTTAGAGTAGGGGGTGTTTTTTATTTTCATAGGGATTAGATCTAATTTTGTAAACTTTGGTAATTTGTTTTTTTTTATTTTCTGTATTGTTAGCCTTTTTTATTTTTGTAATCTTAGCTTTTTTTTTGTAACTTTAGTATTTTTTAGTTTACTTAATTTGTGTTAATTTAGGGGGTGTAAGGTTAGGGGGCTTAGTAATTAATTAGTTATTTGAATTGTGGGTTTTGGCGGTTTAGGGGTTAATAGGTTAATTAGGTTTATTGCGATGTGGGTTTTTTGCGGTTTAGGGGTTAATAGGTTAATTATGTTTATTGCGATGTGGGAGTTTTGCAGTTAAGGGGTTAATAGGGTAATTAGGTTTATTTTGCGATTTGTGGGTTTCGTGGTTTAGAGGTTAATAGGGTAATAAGGTTTATTGCGATGTGTGGGTTTTGCGGTTTAGGGGTTAATAGGGTAATTATGTTTATTGCAATGTGTGGGTTTTGCGGTTTAGGAGTTAATAGGTTAATTATGTTTATTGCGATGTGGGGTTTTTGCGGATTAGGGGTTAATAGGGTAATTAGGTTTATTGCGATGTAGGGGTTAATAGGGTAATTATAAATATTGCGATATGGGGGTATGGTGGTTTAGGGGTTAATAGGTTAATTATGTTTATTGCGATTTGGGTTTTTTTCGGTTTAGGGGTTAATATGGTAATTAGGTTTATTGCGATGTGTGGGTTTTGCGGTTTAGGGGTTAATAGGGTAATTATAAATATTGCAATGTGGGGGTTTTGTGGTTTAGGGGTTAATAGGTTAATTATGTTTATTGCGATGTGGGGGTTTTGCGGTTTATAGGGGTTAATAGGGTAATTAGGTTTATTGTGATATGGGTGGTTGACTGTTAAGGGATTAAGGGGTTAATTACTTTATTATTTTGCGAAGTGTGAGTTTGCGGTCTATGTGTTAATACTTAGTGTGGGAGGTTCATTTTATGTTTTGTTATACTTCGTACGGGCGGTGTATTATTTTAATGCTCCGTTTGCCTTTGCTGCATCCCGGTTGATTGCGAAAATGGCAGGGATTCTTCCACCACCCTGCCATTTTCGGAAATTCACCTGGATGCAGCTTTTCTCTGCCAACATTCCATTGAGGATGCGTGCGCAACTGCCGACGGACAATACAAACGCAATTATAGTATAGATAGTGACATTTTGTATAGATAGTGACATTTTGAGGAGGTTATCTCTGTCTTCAGACTCTGAAGATGGGGATAACCTCCTCGAAACATCACTATAGTTAAATAAGTTGTAATATTTTATTTTTTGAAGATCCGGTGAGTGCTTTCTGTTTGGTTGGCTGATATATATAATATATATATATATATATATATATATATATATATATATATATATATATATACATCCAAGTTGGTATAGCACTCACAGAGACAAAAGTTAATCCATCCTGCTCGGGGTGCTTTAAAAAACAAAGTACATATATCCACAAGTAAAAAGCACTCACCGGGTCTTTAAACAGAATAGCAGTTTAATGTATGTGACGTTTCGGGGTTGCCCGAAACATCACATACATTAAACTGCTATCTATCTATCTATCTATCTATCTATCTATCTATCTGTGTGTGTTTATATGTGTATACATACTGTATCTATGTATGTTTGTGTGCACATACATATTTATATTTACACATATAAACACATAAATACACATGAATACATACATATATATATATATATAGACACACACACACACATTATATATATATATATATATATATATATATATATATATATATTTAGAGAGATAGAGAGAGAGAGTTATACATACACACATTCAGAAATATATTGTGATTTCCAATGAAATCATAGGCTGCCTTCAAACGAACATGGCTATGCTCTGGTTAGTTAGCGCAGTAAAGCTATATTGCTTATTGTGCTCTAAGCTATCATTAGCACTCCACTTGTAATCTGACTCATAGTGAGGTTAGAAAAGTCCAGACAGTAGCACCCAAGTAGTTTCAAAATGATTTTTATTACATCAATGCAAAAGACATCCAGTGGATTGGATGTCTTTTGCTTTGATGTAATAAAAGTAATTTTGCAACTACTTGGGGGTGCTGCTGTCTGGACTTTTCTGATATTGTTGGGGTGAGTACAGTACCCCCCCAGCGTGCACCCACATGCAGGAGTGCTGGACTTTCTTCTTTGTGTGTACTATAGTGAGGTCAGGCTTGTGAAGTCTGTAGGGTACACTTCTCATAATAATAATAACAAAATTCTGCATAAATTATGGGAAAAGGGGGCAAAATAAAAGCATATTGGAAATATGATTTGCTACTCATAATTAAACAGGTATTATTACAATAACAAAGTGTTTCATGTCCCTGTAATTGTGCACTTATAAATACATTGTGAGTGAATTTCAGTGAGTTAAAGCAAGTCAGTGAATTTTATTGTTTCTATGAGGATGAGAGATATGCACATTTTAATATAGAACCATATTTATTATATAAAAAAACAACAACTCAGTACTGGTGTAAAATATATCATTTTATATTGTAATCTCTCTAAGGAGAAATCATTCTAATGCTTCTGTCTCAATATACTTATCCATATCTTGTATTTATTATATTGTACCCCCTGTATAGCACTGCAACATCTGTGGCACATTACACATAAAGATAATAACATAATGTGGATAGATAACTATGTGAAAGGTTAGCAGTAAAGAGCTGCATCTCTTACTAAAGCAGAACATACTCCAACTGGATTAAAGTGATACACACTGAAAAGCTACAGGGATCAGTGTTGAGCCCAGTTTTTTTAAATATTGTCATCAACTACCAAGAAGTTAGATTATATTACATGCTTACATCTGTGCTTATGGTACTCAGTGAATATTCACATACTCTGCAAAGGGAGTGCATAAACCAGATAATGTTTTAATGCAGATAAGAGGAAGATTAACTAAGGGCCAGATTACAAGTAGAGCACAAAATATCGCTTTCATGAGGGCGATATTTGTGCTTCACTTTGTAATACCAGTGCTCGCAAATGTGCGCTATTTGGTTAATTTTCAGAGCGCTAATTGCTACCACAAGCTCACAGTAGCAATAACCAGCGACTTGTAATGGCTGGTTATTTATCGCGCGCCTGTAAACGGGCGAATTTGCCGTTTACGGGTGCGTGATAAATTAGCACTCCACTTGTAATCTAGCCCTAAATGGGACAACTATTGGGGCATTGGTGATGGAAAAGGATTTATGAGTACTTGTGGACACCCTTTTAGGAAGAAAGTTTAAAGATAGAGCTTAAAGGGACATGAAACCCCAAATTTTTCTTTCATGATTTAGATAGTACAAACAATTTTAAACAACTTTCCAGTTCAATTCTATTATCAAATTTGCTTCATTCTCTTGGCATCATTTGCTAAAAGAGCAGCAATGCACTACTGGTTTCTAACTGAAGACATGGGTGAACCAATGACAATTGGTATATATATGCAGCCACCAATCAGCAGCTAGAACCTAGGTTCTTTGGTCGCAAATCGGTATCCAATATTTTACGCAAGGACTTACGTGGCGAAAATGGACAAACCTTACTTTATTTTTACCTCGCAATAAAAGGCAGCCGTAGCAAACCTTTTGCTGAGTATGGGAGCAGCGTAACTCCCAAAAATGCCTGCAAAAATAAACTAACACCTAACGCATGCGCAATGTCTATCTACCTGTAAACCGCAATCCCCCACTGCAATAACTAATAAACAGCCAGATTACGAGATTTGCGTTATGAGTGGCTCGCTAATAACTTGTAAGTTATTTCCACTGCTCACCTTTATTAGCGCTGCTATTACAGGTTTGCAAAAACCCGGCGTTTGCGGGCGATATGGCTGCGTTGAGCTCCATACCGCACACAAATACCAGCGCTGCTTTGAGCTGCTTTGACGTGCTCGTGCACGATTTCCCATAGACATCAATGGGGAGAGCCGGCTAAAAAAAAGCCTAAAACCTGCAATGACGGAGCGTAAAGCTCCGTAACGCAGCCCCATTGATGTCTATGGGGAAAGAAAATGTATGTTTACACCTAACACCCTAACATAAAACCCAAGTCTAAACACCCCTAATCTGCCGCCCACGACATCGCAGACACCTACATTACACTTATTAACCCATAATCTGCCGCCCCCAATATCGCCACCACCTACATAAATTTATTAACCCCTAATCTGCTGCCCCCAATGTCGCCGCCACCTACATAAATTCATTAACCCCTAATCTGCCGCCCCCAATGTCGCCCCCGCCACTATACTAAAGTTATTAACTGCTAAACCTCTGGCCTCCCACATCACTAACACTAAATAAATATATTAAACCCTAAACCTAACCCTAAGTCTAACCCTAACCCTAACGTAATCCTAACATCCCTAACTTTAACATAATTAAAATAATTCTAAATAAAACATACTATTAATAACTAAATAATTCCTATTTAAAACTAAATACTTTACTGTAAAATAAACCCTAAGCTAGCTACAATATAACTAATAGTTACATTGTATCTATTTTACGGCTAGATTACGAGTTTTGCGTTATGTGCGACGCGGTGCTAACTTGCACGTTATTGTCACCGCTCACTTCCCTACAGCGCTGGTATTACAGGTTTATAAAAAACCCGGCGTTAGCAGGCAAGAAGTGAGCGTAGAGCAAAATTGTGCTCCATACCGCACTGCAATACCAGCGCTGCTGAAAGCCGTGGTGAGCTGGTTTTACGTGCTTGTGCGCGATTTCCCCATAGACATCAATGGGGAGAGCCGGCTGAGAAAAAGTCTAACACCTGCAAAAAAGCAGCGTAAAGCTCCGTAACGCAGCCCCATTGATTCCTATGGGGAAACAAAATTTATGTTTACACCTAACACCCTAACATTAACCCCGAGTCTAAACACCCCTAATCTTATTAACCCCTAATCTGCCGCCCCCGACATCGCCGACACCTACATTATATTTATTAACACCTAATCTGCCGCTCCGGACATTGCCGCCACTATAATAAACATATTAACCCCTAAACCGCTGCACTCCCGCATTACAAACACTAGTTAAATATTATTAACCCCTAATCTGACAATGTTGGCGAGCGGCGGAATAGGGGTTAATACATTTTTTAAGTGGCGGCGATGACTGGAGCGGCAGATTAGGGGTTAATAATTTTATTTTAGTGTTTGCGATGCGGGAGGGCCTCGGTTTAGGGGTTAATAGGTAGTTTATGGGTGTTAGTGTACTTTTTAGCACTTTAGTTATGAGTTTTATGCTACAGCTTTGTAACGTAAAACTCATAACTACTGACTTTAGATGGCGGTACGAATCTTGATGATATATGGGGCATATTTATCAAGGTCTGGTGGACCTTATCCGACACTGCGGATCAGGTCCGCCAGACCTCGCTGAATACGGCGAGCAATATGCTCGCCGTATTCAGCATTGCACCAGCAGCTCACAAGAGCTGCTGGTGCAACGCAGCCCCCTGCAGACTCGCGGCCAATGGGCCGCCAGCAGGGGGGGTGTCAATCAACCCGATCATACTCGATCGGGTTGTATTGTGGCGATGTGTGTCCGCCTGCTCAGAGCAGGCGGACAGGTTATGGAGCAGCGGTCTTTGTGACCGCTGCTTCATAACTGCTGTTTCTGGCGAGTCTGAAGACTCGCCAGAAACAGGGGAAAAAAAGCTCCATACGGAGCTTGTTAAATAGAGCCCATAGGGTGTACCGCTCACTTTTTTGGCCTCCAAGGCAAAACTCGTAATACCGGCTATACCGGCTACTATGGAAGTCCCATTGAAAAAGGACTTTTTTAAAAGTGCGGTACTGACGTTGCATGACGGCCAAAAAAGTGTGCGGTACACCTATACCTGCAAGACTCGTAATAGCAGCGGTAGGGAAAAAGCAGCGTTATGAAGCTTTTTCACTCATAACGCAAAAATCGTAATCTATTTGTAGGTGTATTAACCTCTATATCCGCCATCAAACCCACAACGCAAGTAATAACTAAATTATTAACCCCTAAATCCACCAACCCCAACATCGCAAACTACCTATTAAAACTATTAACCCCTAATCCGCCATTAACCCACAACGCAAACTACCTATTAAAACTATTCACTTCTAAACTGCCAAAGCCCACAACGCAATAAACCTATTAAAGTATTAACCCCTAATCCACCAAAGCCCACAACGCAATAAACCTATTAAAACTATTAACCCCATAAACCGCCAAAGCCCACAACACAATAAACCTAACCCCTAACCTAACCCCCCTAACCTAACACACCCTAAATGAACCCAAATTACCTTATTTACAAAATACTAAAGTTACTATTAAATTAAAAAACCCTAACACTACTTTAAAAATACAAATGAACTAAGTATAAATTAAAATTACAGTCTAATCAAAATTCTGGAGTAGACTGTCCCTTTAAGCTACAATCACAGAAAATAAAAACATCTAAGATTACATAAAATAAAGAAGAAAATTACCAAATTTTAAAAACTTATACCTAATCCCTATGGGGATAAAAAAGCCCCCCCCAAAATAAAAATACCCCCTACTCTAATAAACTACCAGTAGCCCTTAAAAGGGTTTTTTGGAGGGGCGGAGTCGGCCGACGAAGAACATGGCCGCAGAATAAGATAGCTCCGGAGCTCTGAAACCGGGTGGCGGGTCCCCCGGGCAGTATCACACACTAATTTACTGCTATTAGGAGGCATCATCTATCCGACCACCTTGGGAGCCTAACATGGGTGAAAAACCCCCACATCAACACAATTTAGTGAGAACGCCGACCCCGAGGCCTAAGCATCGCGCAGGAGCATGGTGACGCAGCTACAACACATACTAGGCAGCAGCGGTGAGAACAATTAGCAGCAAGCGGACCAAAGCAACCCACTCTGAATGTAACAGGGACCAAAAAGGTGCTGGACATCGATGCCGCTGATTACCTACACCTACAGCTGACCGCAAGTATACATTTAATGCACACGACAGGGGCTCACAAGGGACATTACAAACAGAGACTGACCTAGCACTTAGGCCCCCCCTGAAACACGAGATATCAATCTACATAAGCCTCTGCAAACTACACTCCTGGCAGGCCCTCAATATTATTTCAGCCTAACATGGAAACCTCCGAGGGGGGATAACGCTAAAACCGGCCTCCATGCCAGAAAAGCTGCAGGGACAGTAACTATATTTATAAACAATCAGCCTGACTTTATTTAAAACGGTCAAAGAATTCCTCCGGACGACACCGATACAAATTAGATGCAGCCCACACTCATCATTGGGTGACAGTGGAACATTTAACAGCAGCAAATACATAGAACATTCTGAGGTTACACAAACTTTTCTCTTCTTATAATCATGAGGGCGCGGAATCCGCAGCCGAGATACCTCTAAATAAAAGACCAACATGGCATCACGCAACAAGCATAAAGCTGAAAAGTCAAATAAACCAGCTATGTCTGCAAATACCAAGCTAAATGCTTTTTTCAAACCCCAAGAAGGGCTAACATCCTCAAACACAAACATGCTTACTGAAGACAGCGCAGATGGCTTGGAAGAAAACTCACAATGGGGCGACACTCAAAACACCCCACTCACAAAAGCTGACTTGGACAACCTTCCCACCAAGAAGGATCTTACCTTTTTCATGTCACAGGTTAACCAAGCGATTAAGGAAGGTTTAGCAGGGGTAAAGAAAGAAATTACTGCTTTAGGAAATAGAGTGATGTTGCTAGAAGAACAAGTAGAAGAAACGACTAAAACCTCAGATAACCTAGAAGAAGCTGTTCAACAACAGAATACAGCGATAGTACGGCTGCAGGAACAAATGGAGGACCTCGACAATCGAGGTAGACGACAGAACCTCAGAATCAGAGGTGTCCCGGAGCAGATACTTCAAGCACAAATAGCCTCATATCTTCAAAACTTATTTAAATACTTGCTGGATCTGAATACAGACGAAACTATTGTTCTGGACAGAGCACATAGGGCCTTGAGAGCACGGCCTTCCGCAACAGCTCCTCCAAGGGACATTGTCTTGTGCTGTCATAAATTTACAGACAAAGAGAGAATCTTGCAGGCAGCGAGAAAGAAATCACCGATCATTTTTGGGGAAGACAGTATACAGATATATGCAGACCTTAGCAGCCTCACATTGGCGAAACGAAAAGAAGCACGGTACCTGACTCTGCATTTAACCGACCTTGGCATCCCATATAGATGGGGCTTCCCTTTTTCCATCAAAGTCACAAAGGACGACAAGATCTATACATATAGGAGCCCTGAGGACATAGAGAGCTTCTGCAAGCAATTGGAAATATCGCAACCATCCCTTCCATCTTTAAAAGCCCCAGACCGGGGTAATAAAACTCAGACTAACCTCCCACAGAGGCCACAACGCCCAGAATGGACAACAGTCCCGAAAAAAAGGAGAAACACCCCCTCTGGCTCCTTGACTGGAGACGGAGAGGAAGAAGATATAACCTGAATTGCTGCATGACATATACAGAGTCTTTCTTCTTAGGTGACCCGAGGCCAAGTGCTGACTGCTAGCCTCATAGGCTTCACCAGATATGTTAGGTTTGATCAACAGTTAATATATTGAAATAGTTATTATAAACTGCCTTCACTGTAATTGAATGATTTGAGGGGTTTATTTGAAAGAGTTGAAATGTTCCATTAGTTGAATTACCTCCAATTTCCCCATCCCGGTTCGGGGTCCCGCCCCGGAAACAGAGCTGGCCAAACTTGGTTCTTAATCCCCCTTTATTACTACTACTGTTACTTTGGCCAGCTGCTCTTCACCCTCCCTTCTATTCCCTCCTCGCCCCTTCCCCCTTCCTCCCTTTTCTCCCCGACCCTTCCCTCCACCCACCTTCAGCTTCTCCCCCTTTCCCTCCACTTCCTTCTCTTGCTTCCCATAGTCCCCCGACTTCCAGTAGATATGGGTTTATACCCCTTATTTGCACTATTGAGATGTATCAAGATTTTGTTAAAAGATTTGTATTATTACAGTTATGTTAATTTTTCTTTTGTTTTTCCTCTCATGTCTGTCACTTCTGCTCCACTTAAAAGGGTAAAGTCACCTTATCCGACCTTCTTCCTTTCTGTCCTTTACTACAAGCCAGGTCATCCTGATGCAGCCGCTTTGACAACTACCACTGCTGAATACCTACATGGGGTAAGAGCTTTTACATATACCCGACACACTCACAAATGACTGACAACACATTGACGCTCATTTCACAAAATGTGAAGGGACTAAACTCTCCCACAAAACGCTCAATAGCACTGCGATGCTTTGCTAAACACAAAGACTCGATTATCTTTATTCAGGAAACCCATTTCAAAGAGCAGGCGGAACCTAGATTCCTCTCCAAGTCACATCCAGAGGTTTATTTTAACTCCCTACCAGGTAAAAAAGCAAATGGTGTGGGGATTCTACTACACAAGAATATTCATTTTAAACTAACGAAAAAAGTAACAGATGATGAGGGTAGAATTCTGATACTAATAGGGACACTATTTAACAACCCGGTGACCTTAGCAAATGTATATGCTCCCAATAATCATAAGGCGAAATTCTTCAACCAACTTAGCAAACTAATAAACGATAATAAGAAGGGGACCTTAATTTTGGGTGGTGATTTGAATGTCACATTAGACCCCACGTTAGATTCCTCCTCTGGGAAGACACCCTCCTTAGCCCGACCCCCAAACGCGATTTATAATTGCCTGTCACAGCTAGGCCTGATAGATGTCTGGCGAATACAGCATAGTTCACAAAGAAACTACACGTTTTATTCTTACCCCTGGGCAGTCTACACGAGAATAGATTACCTCTTAATTGAGAGACACCACCTAGCTCTAGCCATAGAATCCGATATTCAGCCAACCGCCTGGTCAGATCACTCCCAGATAAGCATCAATCTGAAATGGCCCAATCACCCTATCACCCCCTTCATATGGAGATTAGACAGCTCGCTCCTCAACGATCCAGCAACCAAAGAGACCCTGACTAAGACATTACGGGAATATTTCCAAATAAATGCTACACCTGATATGGAACCTAAACTGGTATGGGAAGCCCATAAGGCTGTTATGAGGGGAGAATGCATCAAACAATTGTCATATAGGAGGAAGACATATAATGAGAAAGTACACACTTTGACAGGGCAACTTGGGAATTTAGAACTCCAACACAAAAATGCACCATCAGATACTAAGATATACACCATGTTAACCAAAACCAGACAGGATCTAAATCATATTTTAAGGAAGGAAGCACAAAGAAAAGCTCTAAATATTAGGAAGCTATATGCTTACGAAGGAAACCGATCAGGCCCTCTCCTCGCTAAACTCTTACAAGCCCAACGCGCTAGATCCCAAGTAGAAAAGCTAGTGACCACAGACAAACAACACTTACATGATAGCAAACAAATAGCAGACTATTTTAGTAAATTTTATTCTAAGCTATACAATTTAGACAGCATAGACACGTTGGAACACTTGAAAGACATGCAGGAATATATAAAAGCCGCAGACCTTCCGGCCTTAGATCAAACACAAAAGGAAGCCTTGGAAGCTCCCATATCATTAACAGAAGTTGTTAGAGCCATTACCAATTTACCCACAGGAAAGAGCCCAGGTCCCGACGGCTTTACCAACGCATACTACAAATCCTTTAAAGGTATTCTAGCTCCACACCTATTGCACTTATTCAACACCTTAGACGAAAACCCTACTCTCTCTAGGGATATGCTGATGGCACATATTTCGGTCATACCAAAACCCAACAAAGACCCCACCGACCCGGGTAGTTACAGGCCTATATCCCTCTTAAATTCGGACGTCAAGATTCTGGGCAAGATTTTGGCCACACGAATTAATGGAATACTTAGCTCCCTCATACATACGGATCAGGTGGGTTTTGTCCCTGGGAGGGAAGCCAGGGACAACACAATTAGGGCGGTTACCTTGTCCTCTTATGCCAAACGTTATAACATCCCTTCAGTCCTTATAGGGACGGATGCCGAAAAGGCATTCGACCGCATTAATTGGACCTTTCTAAAAGAAACTTTACATTCCCAAGGATTCGGCCCCAAAATGATACAACGTATACTTAGTTTATATTCCCAACCTACAGCTAGAGTCAAAGCCAATGGAATGCTTTCAGATCCCTTTGACATAAAAAATGGGACGAGACAGGGCTGCCCCTTATCCCCCATACTGTTTATCCTGACTATGGAAGTCCTTGCAGCTAACATCAGGCAGAACGAAGAGATTAAAGGAATCCCAATAGGACCTCATAGCTTTAAAGTAGCGATGTACGCAGACGACATCTTATTCTCACTAGCAGATCCCCTCACCAGTATACCTGAAGTGCTGCGACAAATAGACACCTTTGGTAAATTCTCCAACTTCCTAGTTAACAAACATAAATCAGAAATTTTAAACATATCACTCCCTACTTCCAACTTTCGCTCCATCAGTGAGATATGCCCATTAAAACTACAAGAAAAATCTTTAAAATATCTGGGGGTAAATATCTCCCCAAACATGGCACAATTATTCGACGAGAACTACCTGACACTATCTCGCAAACTACAAGTAGACCTCAATACATGGTCATCTAAACCAATTACATGGTGGGGGAGAACTCAATGTGTTAAAATGACAGTCTTGCCCAGGGTCTTGTACGTATTCCAAACCCTCCCAATCCCAGTCCCCAAATGGTATGTAGTGCATATACAAAAACTTATCAATCTATTTATTTGGGGGAAAATTAAGCCGAGGGTGAATAGGGAAAACCTATATAGAACACAGGATAGGGGAGGATTGGGCTTACCTTGCATACAAGATTATCTAGACGCAGTAACGTTGCAGAGAGTAATAGATTGGCACAGGTCGGCTGATACTAAAGCGTGGGTAGCAATAGATTCACACATCCTCAAAACCCCTGAGGTAGGAGCCCTTTGTTGGGTCCCTAAAGAACTCAGACCACCCCAGTGTACAGAGCTTACCATACACCGTAGAACATTTGAATCTTGGGATTTAATCACCACAAGGAGAAAACATATCTCGGGAGTTCGTTCTCCACTATTCCCAATCCCGAGAAATGCAGAACTGATAGGGGGATTGGATAAAGGTCAAAGGAGATTGACGGGCTGGGGGTATACTATTCCATTAAATGAATTTGTTACACGGGGGAAGCTCAAAAAGAAAGAAGATTTGAATGACATACTAGGAGGTAGTTATTCAGGATGGTTAAAATATTCCCAGTTAGCTCACTTTGTACATACATCACCCCATAGACAGGACTACCTGAGGGAGCTAACCCCATTTGAGAGCCACTGCATCACTAAAGGAACAGCAAGACATTCACTGTCTTTAGCAAAGAAAATGATCCAAGGAAAACATGCACAACAACTCCCTTCATACACACATCACTGGCATACAGAAATTCGCACTGAGTTACAGATAGAAGATTGGCAATACATTTTCATGCGAACAGGGAAAGCCTCAACCTCCCCCCAAGCCCTAGAACTCAACTACAAGGTCTTATCACGTTGGTACCTCACCCCGGAGAGGTTACAATCTATCTACCCTGAAACCTCAGGGAAATGCTGGCGAGGTTGTGAGGGGAGAGGCACCTACCTACATATGTGGTGGAGTTGCCCCAAGGTACAACCCCTGTGGAGCGCAGTGGAGAGTTATCTTAGACCACTATTGGGGAACGACATCTCTTTGTCGCCTAGAATTGCGCTACTGAATGACCTGCCGAAACTACCATGCAAATTAAGACTGACTATACTCCAAATGAGCATGACAGGAGCCAAATCGCTCATAGCCTTACACTGGAAGACCCCCTACTCACCGACATTGACAAACTGGATGGACAAAGTAACTGACCTCCTAAACATGGAGGAATATGGCTACACTAAGAGGGGGAAAGCACACATGCTAGCAGACATAAAATTCCTATGGGAGGGTGGTGGACGAGATGGCGCCCCAACTGCATCCACGGAAACTTAGCTCCTAGGCCCCCAGGGGGGGCACTTCAACAAGACTTTCTTTAGAAGGACTAATGAACGAAAGGACAGATTGACAACCACACTTTTAAAATCTCTTTTGAAGACGTACTTCCTCAAGACAAATAATATAGCGGAAGACAGATATTTTCTTTTCCCCTTTTCTTTTCTTCTTTTTCCTTTTACTTTCTTTCTTCTTCTGTTTGTTTTATGTGCAAGCTTAAGTTGTTTACAAACTGTTATTATCTTTAAGATTCAATTCTCTTTTTTGTGATTCAAAATATAAGAGTAAGTTAACATAGACCAGTTATCAATCCCCGGTGTGAAACTTTGGACTTTGAGACATTTACAAGAACCCGGGTTATAGATAGCTCAAAACCAATAATGTCAATGCCATGTATATAATATATGTCTACCATAGATAAGAATATCATTGGAAATGCATTGTACAATCTTGTTTTGAATCAATAAAACAGTTTTAAAAAAAAAAAAAAAAAAAAAAAAAGATACTGTAAGTAAAAAGATAAAAAAAAAAAAAAAAAAAAAAAAAAGGGTTTTTTGCAGGGCATTGCCCCAAGATAATCAGCTCTTTTACAACAAAATACACAAAGCCCCCCCAACAGTAAAACCCCCCACCCACCAACCCCCCCAAAATAAAATAACCTAACACTAAAAACCCTAAACTACCCATTGCCCTGAAAAGGGCATTTGTTGGGAATTGCCCTTAAAAAGGCATTTAGCTCTTTTACTGCCCTCCCTATCTAAATAAAATAAACCCCTCCCAAAAAAAACCCTATTCAAATCAGCCAACAGAATGTAAGTAGCTCTCATCGTATTGGCTGATTTGAACAGCCAATAGGATTTGAGTAGCTTTCATCCTATTGGCTGATTTGAATTTGAAGAATCAAGTCAGCCAATAGTAATTCAAGGGACGCCATTTTTAATCGCGTCCCTTGAATTCTCTATCCAATGTGCGGCGAAGATCGGACGAAGAGGATCCTCCACGCTCCATGGCTCCATGGTCACCGGTCTTTAGTTCCAGGTTTGCGGGTCTTCAGTTCCAGGGTCGCCGGTCTTCAGCTCCGCGGTCTTCAGTCTTCAGCTCCGCAATCTTCAGTCTTCAGCTCCATTCAGAGAAGGATGTTCCAGGAAAAAGAAAGAACAGGTCGCCGCTTGGAAGAAGTCTTCACTGCCTGGAGCAAGACCTTCTCCGCCGGACTTCAGGAACTGTGAGTAGCAACCTGGGGCTTAGATTTAGGGTTTTTTAAGGGTTTATGCTTTTTTAAAATTTTATTTAGATAGGGTGGGCAATAAAAGAGCTAAATGCCCTTTTAAGGGCAATGCCCAACAAATGCCCTTTTCAGGGCAATGGGTAGTTTAGGGATTTTAGTGTTAGGTTATTTTATTTTGGGGGTTTGGTGAGTAGGGGGGTTTACTGTTGGGGGGGCTTTGTGTATTTTGTTGTAAAAGAGCTGATTATCTTGGGGCAATGCCCTGCAAAAAGTCCTTTTAAGGGCTACTGGTATTTTATTAGAGTAAGGGATGATTTTATTTTGGGATGAGCTTTGGATTAGGTATAATTTTTTTAAATTTGGTAATTTTCTTTTTGATTTTATGTAATCTTAGATTTTTTTATTTTCTGTAATTGTAGCTTAAAGGGACAGTCTACTCCAGAATTTTGATTACACTGTCCCTTTAATTTATACTTAGTTTATTTGTATTTTTAAAGTAGTGTTAGGTTTTTTTAATTTAATAGTAACTTTAGTATTTTGTAAATAAGGTAATTTGGGTTCATTTAGGGGGTGTTAGGTTGGGGGGGGGGTTAGGTTTATTGCGTTGTGGGCTTTGGTGGTTTAGGGGTTAATAGTTTTAATAGGTTTATTGTGCTGTGGGTTAATGGCGGATTAGGGGTTAATAGTTTTAATAGGTAGTTTGTGATGTTGGGGTTGGCGGATTTAGGGGTTAATAATATACACCCAGATTACAAGTTTTGAGCACTATAGGGAAATTAACAACCGCAGCATTTTCGGAGGTATTTCATCTCCCTATAGCACTGGTATTATGAGTTTAAAAAAAGCTGGCGTTTGCAGGCAATATGGCAGCGTTGAGCTCCATACCGCATACAAATACCAGCGCTGCTTTGAGCTGCTGTTACGTGCTCATGCACGATTTCCCCATAGACAACAATGGGGAGAGATGGCTAAAAAAAGCCTAACACCTGCAATCATGGAGCGTAAAGCTCCGTAACGCTGCCCCATTGATATCTAGGGGAATTTTTTTTTTAAAGTTTAAACCTAACACCCTAACATAAACTCAGAGTCTAAACACCCCTAATCTGCCGCCCCCGACATTGCCGACACCTACATACACTTATTAACCCTAATCTGTTGCCCCAATGTCACAACCACCTACATAAATTTATTAACCCCTAATCTGCCGCCCCAATGTCGCCACCACCTAACTACACTTATTAACCCCTAATCTGCCGCCTCTAACATCCCTGCAACCTACATTACTGTTATTAACCCCTAATCTGCTGCCCCCAAAATCACAGCCACCTAACTACACTTATTAACCCCTAATATGCTGCCCCAATGTCGCCGCCACTATACTAAAGTTATTAACCCCTAAACCTAATACTAAGTCTAACCCTAACGTAACCCTAACACTAACACCCACTAACTTTAACATAATTAAAGTAATTCCAAAACAAAATTACAATTAATACCTAAATAATTCCTATTTAAAACTAAATACTTACCTGTAAAATAAAACCTAAGCTAGCTGCAATATAACTAATAGTTACATTGTATCTAGCTTATGTTTTATTTTTATTTCACAGGTAAATTTGCATTGATTTTAAAGTGAAGGTAAACTTTGATGAATGAAAGCCGTTTTTTAAAAATACTATTAAAAACAGGGGCACTTTCATTCATCAAGGTTTACAAAGCAGTTATTTTGATTAAAAACTTACCTTTTTTTATTTTCACAGCCAGAGCAGCTTCCCCCTCCTGGAAATCCTCTCTTCACACATCAGCAATAACTAATCCGGCTTCCTCCAATCATAGGCAATGACTACCCAGGGCGGAAAGCCATGATTGGAGGAAGACGGATTAGTCATTGCTGACATTTGAAGAGAGGATTTCCAGGAGGGGGAAACTGATCTTCAAAACATCCGGCGCGGAGCATCCTCTTCATACGGTCCCAGCTGTACACTGAAGGTTCCCTTTAAGGGACGTCATCCAAGATGGCGTCCCTTGAATTCCGATTGGCTGATTTATCTTAGCCAATAGGAATTAAAGGATAAAAAAATCCTATTGGCTGATGCAATCAATCAGCCATTGGGATTGAACTTGCATTCTACTGGCTGTTCAAATATTAGGGGTTAATATGTTTATTATAGTGGCGGCGATGTCTTGAGCGTGCAGATTAGGGGTTAATAATTTTATTTTAGTGTTTGCGATGCGGGAGGGCCTTGGTTTAGGGGTTAATAGGTAGTTTATGGGTGTTAGTGTACTTTGTAACACTTTAGTTATGAGTTTTATGGTACAGCTCTGTAACGTAAAACCCATAACTACTGACTTTCAGGTGGCAATACAGATCTTGTAGTTATAGGCTGTACCACTCACTTTTTGGCCTGCCAGGCAAACTCGTAATACCGGCACTGTGGAAGTTTCATTGAAAAAGGACTTTTTAAAAAGTGCAGTACTTACGTTGCGTGACGTAAAGGTGTGCGGTACAGCCATACCTACAACACCTGTAATACCAGCGGTAGTGAAAAAGAGCCATAGCAATGATTTTTCACTCATAATGCAAAACTCGTAATCTAGCTGTTATTACTTGCGGTGTGGGTTTGTTGGCGGATATAGGGGTTAATAGTTTAATTAGGCTTATTGCGTTGTGGGGGGTTGTCTAGGGGTTAATACATTTATTATTAGTAGTGAGAGGGGGGATTGCAGATATAGGGGTTTTTACATGTCGGGCTTATTTTTGGGAGGCGTGTTAGACTGTTACAGGAGATTTGATATTTTCTTTACTTTTCTTAGGCGCCGGCAGTTTCTAAAGCGCCGTAAGTCACTGGGGACTCCAGAAATTTGTATTTACGCTCATTTCTGGACATCGCTAGTTTCTCAGACTTACGGTACTTTATGAACTGCCGGCAGGGTTTATGTAATACCCCGATGTGCAAGGTGAAATTACGGGCGGCGTAGGTTGCAGGGATTGTGCTGAAGCCTGTGCCGTATATGTAATCTCGCCCCAAGAAGGCCACTGGTAATGGACTCCAGTCTATAGGCAATTTTTTTTTAATTCATTTTTTTACTTTGCACCGTTTCTTGTGTTTTGGACATCTTATTTCTAATTTTTCAAAATCAAATGTTAAATGAAAAACCAAATATATCAGATGGTTTAAACAGAGCAATAAGAACCATTGGACACTTGAATTTTTAAGTGTACACAATTATTATCGTGTTCTGCACAAATTAATAAATTCCAGTTGAGTAGGTTTACATATAATGTATTTCTAACAAGCATTCGTTTTATTTTCTTTTAAATAAAAATGGTATAATATGTCCTTTATACAGTGTATAATATGCTCATTGTCCCACTGTAAAAAGGACATTTGAGTCACCAATAGATTACCTGCTCAAGTCAATAACGTGCTAACTAAATATCATTTATCTGTAGTGAACATAAGAATAAAAACTGAAGCAAGTTGTATCATATTAAGTTCCACTAGATGGCATCTGAAATGCATAAAAAACTATACTGTAGCTGAGTTTTTCAATGAGAAGCCAGGGCTGCACAAAATTCCAAGAAAAATACAAATGTTCATTCAACTATGGTTTTATTAGATGTCTTTATACTTGCAGTGGTACACAATCAAGAGTGCTTATTTTAATAAGATGATTTTACTGTGTTAGGATTACATATATGCTCTCACACTGAATGTGTGATAACTGGCACATCAAATTAATGGTTTAAATAGGTATACCACATATAAGCCCTACACAATACAATATTTGTATAAAATGTTTTAAAAACATTTAAAACTTTCATTTCATCAGCAAATGTTGTACTGTTTTTCAGTCTCATTGAAAATCCCATTAAGCACTTTTTATATGATACCATCTGCTGTGGCCAGTTAGGGAAGATATAAATAAGCTGCTATTTTGACCATTTTGGAATTAACACATTAGACTCTTCATGGAAATTAACACATCAGACATAATTAAAATACATTACACAGTATTTTTACAGCACATAATTTAATTTTGAGTTTTATATAATTTTAAGTTTTTAAATTAAAACTAACATTAGCATATTATTAGCTAATAATAAAATAATGTTAAAATAATATTAGCATAACATAGCCGGGTTTAATAACAATAATAGTACATGTTGATCATATTACTGTTAAATTGCTACATTATATAGATATTTGTGGAGCAATATTTATTTATAATGGGATAAAATTCGATATCCTCTTAAAGGGACAGTCTAGTCAAAATTAAACTTACATTATTCAGATAGGGCAGGAGTGGGCAGACTTTTGTAAGGCAAGGGCTACCTCTAATTTTATTCCAAGTGACGTGGTCACTTAACTAAAAAAAAAAAACACCAGTTGCTGGCTGAAAATTTTATTTTTGCCACAAATAGGACCTGCTGGCTGAAAACTGTATTTTTGCCACAAATAATACAGCTTTAAAAATCAGCCACACTCTTTAATAATAAATGCAACTGCTCTCTTTACTTACTGAAAGAGCTCTCTATTTACGTTATGCTGGGACCGTCAAGCAACCTTATGTGTGTACCGTGCTTGCGTATGAATAAGTAGTCTCAAAATCAAGACGGCTCGAGTCTAGGACTAGCGAAGTAGTCAAACAAGGAACACATGGGAACCCACAGCTCAGGTACAACGATGACAATAAACTAATCTCAGCTAATCATAGACAGACTCATTCTACAAAGTTATTTTATTGACTGGACGCCATGTCAGGTTGATTAGGGGGCAGGTCCTGTTGGCTGCTCTCCATCCATCCGCTACTCGCTGAAGACTTCTGCAAATAGCTGGGGTAGTGACAACGGCAGGACCTGCAGGCTCTGTACCCCCTTACACAGCAACCAGAGTCTGGTATAGCAGCAACAGCACTGACCTGCACAATTTGGTGACAACAAATTCTGGGGACAGAAAGCTGCAGAAACTAGCACAAAGTATAGCTGTCAGAGAAAGTATCAGAGAGCAGCATCAAAGCCTGGTACAGAGTAAGTAAAAGAACCTGAGGGGGAGTAACAGACCCTGGGAAAAAAAACAACACCAGACCATTCACCCAGCAGAGCCTGGTGACAAGTAACAGAGGACAGAACTAGAAAGTAGCAGCAGAATATCAGACAGAGCAGGTCCTGGAACTGACAAACCCAGGGAAACCGAGCAGCATCTCAGTCTGGCGCATGAAGAGTCGGTACTATGGACTGACCGCTCTTGAGACAAAAAGTAGGAGAGTTTGGGACAGGCAGTAACCAAAGCTGGGGCAGCGAGTTCAGCTACAGCCGCATCACACATGCTGAAGTACACATACCGCCGTCATAGACTCATAGCCGATTTCAAAAGTCTGCATAAGAGAACCATTTCTCACACATCTATGGTGGCGAGGCTCGTCACTCAGAATCTAGATTCTATCTAGAGTTCAAGATTCTGAGTGAAGAGCCTTGCCGCCGTAGATGTGTGAGAAATGTTTCTTTTATTATGCAGACTTTTAAAATCTTCCAGGTGGTCACCTAAAAATTCACTCGCGGTCCACTGGTTGACTGCAATGTACGTTTTGCCCACCCCTGAGATAGGGCATGTAATTTTAATCAACTTTCCAATTTACTTTTATCATCAACTTTGCTTTGTTCTCTTGGTATTCTTAGTTGAAACTAAACCTAGGTAGGCTCATATGCTAGTTTCTAAGCCCTTGAAGGCAGCCTCTTATCACATGCTTGATAGGAGCCTAGGAGCTGGCCAACTTTTGGTTCAGACCCTGGGTTACGCTTGCTTATTGGTGGCTAAATATAGCCACCAATAAGCCAGTGCTATCCAGGGTACTGAACCTAAAATGGACTGGCTCCTTAACTTTACATTCCTGCTTTTTAAATAAAGATAGCAAGAGAAAGAATAAAAATTGATAATAGGAGTAAATTAGAAAGTTGCTTAAAATTGCATGCTCAATCTGAATCATGAAAGACAAAAATTGGGTTTAGTATCCCTTTAATAAATATGCAATAAGAGAAGGCTCTGAAGTTTAGACATAACATTGCTACAATAAAAGAAGAAGAATTGGGACATCCGTTTGCTGGGGCTTGATGAGGCGTCTGTGTTTGGCGCGCTCTGTGATCCAGCTACATTCAGGCCACCCCCAGCTTATCCCAGGCCGTTGAGGCTGCACCTGCCCTGGCCAAGGAGCGTGTTCGGCTCGGAGGGGAGCTTTCTCCTTCTGAGGAGCAAGTTCAGGATAAGGAAGTCCGCCAGCCATCAAGACTCAGTGGCTAGAGTCAAGGTCGGTGCAATCGGCACAGAAGCAATTGTATCTGCTGCGGCAGTGCTCCCAGAACCCCGGTGACTGGAGGAAGGCGAGGCAGCTGACGCTGTCTACAACGGACTCGAGTCCCAGGATAGGAGCATTGTGTATGAAACGCTGCAGGGTGGACGTCTGCTAAGTTCGATCTCTTCGCTCTGAAAAAGGATATCGGTCCCCCTCCCAGAACCCCAGGGGCAAGGCTGTAAAGTATACTTTTATATCTTTTTATCTTCACTCATGTGTCAGCTTGCCATGGGATAGGAGGTGCGATAAGAACGAGGTTAACATGCTGCCTGGGTCCCAGGGGGATATATGATGCTACCTGAGGAATCGTCTATTAGAAGGCAGTGAAGGAAATTGATATCAAGGGAAAGAAGGAGCTAAGATAAAGTGTTTCTATATCAATCAGCTGATAATATCCCTCCATTTTTCCTATTAATCTATCACATATATCTACAATGGAACTGTTATCTTTGCAATCTGAAATCAAGGGAACTGTGCTGTCTCTCCTGTCTAGCAGGATAGTGGGACCTGTTTTTCAAGACACATATCTATCTGTTAAATACCCTGGATATACTACGAGTTGCTGGTCCAGGACTCAGCTAAGTTTGTTATAGGGAAATATCTTGCTTGGAGCAGGGGATACCTGCAGGACTTTGGCCGCAATTCATCTCTGCTGGGACTTGTGTTTAACTGTTATAATAGCTCTGGTCTCCCTTCCTCTCTATAGTTTTTTGTTTTTTCTGATTTCATATCTCTGCTGCTGACACTATTCTTGAGAACTGTTTGTCGAAGGTCAATATAACTCAGTTGTATATTCAGAAAACAACAATGGATTAAGTAACTATATGTTTCTAGGCAAAGTTATTTGATAGCCTCTGTGTCATTGTCCTCTTGTATAGGAGAGAAATACTAAAAAAAGGAGGTAGGGGGAGGAAGGAGGAAAGAGAGAGGGGAAGAGAAAAAAGGGAAAAGGGCAGAGGTAAAAAAATAATACAATAAAAATATATCTATACCTTGTTTCAGCAAGTTGAAAGGTTTAAAAGTATTGAAACTCCAGCAGGGGTTAGATCTACACAGTTTTTGTGAAATATGCTCCGCTATGATATGGTTCTTAGCATTAGTAAGTTATAAGAATTATATGTAGGAAAATTTTATTCTATGTGCTCAATTTATCTGTATAACATATGATCTATATGGGCTGTGTTGCAGAACAAATACAGTCTAACTATCTGCACAGTGTCTGTGAAAAATTTTCTGGTTTAACCTCTTTCTAGTAATAGAAGTATATATATTTTTCTATCTATATCAATACCACAGTTAAGTCTATGTGGAATATATAAGGATCCTGGTTCTAATATGTTGGCTAGGATAAGCCAGCTAAACCATCATCATTTTGTATGATTGGTACCTTTTTTGATAGCTGGCTGTGGATCTTTCTAGTAATATTTGGTTAAAACTGTCTAATATCATAGGGGAAATTGACTAACCAGTTTTCTCTTATACCAGCTAGATATATAGTTTAAGATTATTGTGACATAGTGAATACTAGGTAAGAGCTTGTTAAATTTATACTATTCTGAGTGATCGTAGTAAATATTGATCCCTCTCAGTTACTTTAAAATATAGGTGTGACTGATTTTTCTTTTTTTTTTTTCTCTCTCTTCTTTCACACAAATAGGCACTAATTTTATATTTCTTTCTCTCTTCTATCTCTTTTTTTTCTCTCTTAATATCCACCAAGTGCACATTGCAAGCTGACTGCATTTTTTTTTACCCTGCCTCACCTGGCAGCTTAACACTTTATCTTTTGTCTTTTTTTTTTTTTTTTTTAGCACAAAGTCATTATCCACTTTACACTACTATTTGGCTGCACAACTCACTTTTTATTCCTTTCTTCTCACTCTTTTTTTATGGATAAATTCCTAGGGATCAGCAGAAGTGATTCTGGTATAATGCCACCTAAGAGTAAGGATAGAAAGCCCAGGTCAAGCATTGGTAGTATAGAGACTGTGGCAACTGATTTTTCACCTGGCTCTAATACTGTTATTGATACTAATAACCTAGTAAAACAAATATCTGATTTATTTATGCCACAATTTGAAGGAGTTAAAATAGAACTAACTACCTTAACGAACGAGCTTAAACTAGTATCTAGCAGACTTGGAGAAATCGAAAATAGGATTTCTGATTTAGATGATTTACAACAGGTACAACAATCTCGCTTAAATTCTCAGGCCAAAAGTATAGAAACTATGCAATCCCGTTTAGATGACTTAGAAGATAGGTCACGGAGGAACAATTTAAAAATTGTAGGTCTTCCTGAGAGCCTCGAGTTTTTAGATTTTATGAAATTTGTACAAAGAACTTTACCAGGGCTGCTTGATATGCCTCCAACTAGTACGGAGATTATGGTGGAAAGGGTCCACAGACTGGGCACATATCAAAATAAAGAGAATCCTATAAAAGCTAAAAGACCAGTTTTAGTAAAATTATTGAACTTTCAGGACAAGCAGAGAATTTTAGCATATTATAGAAAGAAAGCCACTGTGGAGATAAATAAAGATCGCATTCTATTATTCTCGGATTTCTCTGCTGAAACAGTGAATAGGAGGAGAAATATGGCCCCATGGTGTTCAAAGTTAATAAATGCAGGTTACCAAGCGACCATGATCTACCCTGCTAAGATTAAAATCTTTTCAGAAGATAAGGTGAATTTATTGAACACAGTAGAGGAGGTTAGATAATTCTTGGAGAATAATAAAAATATAGTAGAATAATGTATATCCAAGTTTGTCAGTTATTGGATTTAATTCTTTATTTGACTGTATTGTACCGACACGTTAGGGTGTCTGCCTTTTTTTTTTTTTTTCTCTCTCTCTTCTTTTCTCCTTTTCTTCTCTTCTGCTATGTGTGCTCTCTCCCCCTCCTGGGGCAACCGCTCCGCCTCGGATGAAAAAATCAATTAGTTTATTGTCCTGGAATGTGGGGGGGGTTTCCTCCCCTGCCAAGAGGAAGAAAATCATACATCATTTAAAAAGTTATAAACCAGATATCGTCTTCCTGCAGGAAACTCATTTGAGCCTGCAGGAGGCAAAAAAGTTAAAATTTAGTTGGATTGGGGAGGTGATCGCGGTACCAGCAGTTAGAAAAAAGAGAGAAGTTGCATGTATTTTCAATAAAAACCTTGATTTTAAGTTAATCTCGCAAGAGAAAGATGTGGAGGGGAGATATCTTATTCTGGAATTAGAGATTAATGAGTGTAAGTATACGCTATGTAATCTTTATGCCCCGAATGAATGTTAGCCACATTTCTGGGACGGGTTATATGCAAAATTAGTTAATTCCATAGACTCTCAATTGATCATAGGGGGGGACTTCAATAGCGTCTTTGTCCCTCAGCTGGATAGACTGAGAACTGGGGGTTCCTATAGATCAAGAAAGGAAGCTAAAATACTGACCTCCTTTTCAAAAGGCCTTAAATTAAGGGATATATGGAGAATTCAACACCCGGATGAGAAATTATTTACATGCGAATCGAAAGTGCATCGTACTTTCTCAAGAATAGACATGTTTTTAGTGTCTGAAAGATTTTTGCAACTAGAGATAAAAACAGACATTAGGAATATAATTCTATCTGATCATGCTATTATATCTCTGTCCATCCAGCTGAGGAACAGGGGGGACGGTCTTGGGGCAAAATTTTTCTATCCTAGCTTTTTATATTCCAATTTACCTTTCAGAAATTGGCAGACTCAGAAATGGAGGGACTATGTACACCAGAATAAGGAATATATTCCCAAAACAGAAATATTTTGGGAGGCCGCAAAGGCCTGTCTAAGGGGGGAAATTAAGGCATATATGGTTAAAAGGAAAAGAAAGATAAGAGCGAGGGAAACTCAACTGACTAATCATCTTAAAAACAAATTTATAAAATATATTGATAGTCCTAATAGGGACAATTGGGACTGCTGTCAAAGGGCTAAGAGTGAGAGAGAGATTTTTCTAACTAATAATCAGATACAGGAAGATATGAAAAACAAAGCTATATTTGGCACTTTTTCCCCGAAAACTGCTAAAATGCTCTCAAATATTTCCAAAAGCAAGAGGAAAAATAATTATATAGGAACAATTATATCAGAGGGTAAAAAATATAATGCTCCGAAGGATATCGTTGAGCAATTCCAATTATTCTATCAGAAAATATACTCCCCTGCAGAAGTTGATCAAGAGGCGAAAAAGTCTTTCTGGGAAAGTATTAAATTACCAAAAATCTCCTCAGATCACTTAAATATCTTGAATAAAGAGATAACTACAGAGGAAACACTTATTGCAATTAAAGAAGCAGTTTTAGGGAAGGCACCCGGGCCCGACCAATTACCGATTGAATTTTATAAAATGTTATCGGAAGAGATAGTTGTTACTTTGACAGATCTGTTTAACAATTATTTTCTGTTGCATTCTAGACCCTCTCGGTTCATCACCGCCTCAAATATTACCCTTATCTTAAAGAAGGAGAAAGATCCCAATTCAATGGACTCATATAGACCAATTTCGCTTCTGAATAGTGATTATAAGTTATTAGCAAATATACTAGCCAACCGTCTCAAAAAGGTTATAGGAGAAGTTATTCATCCGGATCAAACCGGATTTATTCCTGGTAGGTCAGCACAGAAAAACATCAGAAAGGCTATGACCGTAATTGAATATATATTAGCATCCCATAGGACGGGGTCAGGGCTGAAGCAAGATTTTGCGTTGTTAACGGTTGATGCAGAAAAAGCCTTTGACTCTGTCCTATGGGATCATTTGTTAACAGCTTTAAGCAATTTTGTTTTTTCAGGTCACTTCTATAATTATATTTCACTCCTATATCAGAATCCAATCTCCTTTCTTAGTATTAATAATATTCTATCTGCCCCAATTACACTGCACAAGGGAACAAGGCAGGGCTGCCCTCTTTCACCATTATTATTTGATATAGCCATTGAACCTTTGGCGGTGAAGAGTCGAGAGGTCTTGGAAGGTATAAGAATAAAACAGCATAAAGTCACGCTCTCACTATATGCAGATGATATCCTTTTCTATATAAGAAATTCTACCAAAAATATTCCAATTCTAATTGATATTCTATCGGAATTTAGTAAATTTGCTGGGTACAGAATAAATCTTGCCAAGTCAGAGATTCTCTGGATCATAAAGAATAGAAACAGTTATATACAGAACCCTTTTAAATTAACTGATAACTCTATTAAATATCTGGGAATAAACCTTTCAGGAAACCCAGAGGAATGGTATGACATGAATTTTGCTCCTATTTGGAGAAGTTGTCTAGCCGAAATCCAGAAATGGAGCAAACTTCCTTTGTCACTTTCTGCAAAAATAGCATTAATTAAAATGCGAACGCTCCCAAAAATACTGTTTTTTATACAGAATATCCCTTCTTTTCTGCATAGGGCCGATATTAAAAAGTTTAACTCTTGTTGTTCTACTTTTCTCTGGGCCCCAAAGAAACCTCGTATTTCACTATCAAGGTTAATGCACCCAAAAGATTTGGGTGGACTTGCCTTGCCAAATTTAGCAAATTACAATCTGGCATGTTTTGTCCGAATTGCCCTGGATTGGCTCACAGGGGCAAATTTTATTGCTAGTTCTGATGTGGAAGAGGGTATCATGGCGCCATTTGCTCTTAAGGCATTGTTACATACTGCCCATCCAATAAAGGTTCGGGATTTTTCATTAAAACACACAATCTATAATGTTATTCTGGCGTGGCCTAAAATTTGTAAATTATTAGAAGTAGAAAACACATTTTCTCGCTACTTACCGATCAGGGGAAATCCTGATTTTAAGGGTGGTTGCGAATCATCAGCTTTTAGGAAATGGTCTGCTAATGAGTTGACGTTTATGAGCCAGTTAGTAGATCCAGTCACAAATCATATAAAAACATTTGAATCGCTAATCAGAGATTTCCAGCTGGATAAAAGATCTTTCTTTGCTTATCTACAAATAAAACATTTCTATTATAGTCAGAAATCTACGGTCGAGGACCCCTGGACTTTGGGTCCATTAGATCCTGTTATTAACAGATTCTCACGGGGAAACCATTCTATATCATATATCTATAGATTGCTGATACTGAAGGAGGCAGAGATGAAGGTGGACAACCTCTTTTCTACCTGGAAATCAGATTTTCCTGAATTGGACAGGGATTATTTCCAGGAGAGCTTTAATAGGGTAAGGAAATTTTCAAGCAGCATGGCAATTAGGGAATCTCATTGTAAGCTTCTTAATAGGGCTTATCTAACGCCTAGCAAAATGGCCAAATGGAAGGGGGACATGACCTGTTATAGATGCAATTTTCCGTCTGCAGACATATTTCATGTATTCTATGCCTGCCCAAAAATGATTAAACTTTGGAAACAAGTGGAATATTGGTTGAACAGATTTCTGCCAGATAGAATATCATTGAAGCCTTTGGCAATTTTTTTCTTGGTTTCGGATAAAACCCATAATAAGTCTCTGATTAATACTTTAATCCTTCTAGTCAGACAGATGATATTAAAAGCATGGAAGGAGAAAAATGCTCCTAGCATAGCATCAGTTTTAAACAATGTACAATATCAAATGTTATTAGAACTATATGATCCGTTAATATTTGAGGAAAACAAATTAAGAAAATATTTTGCTAAATGGGATAAGGTAATTCTGAGCAGACCTAGAGAGGTCCAGCTACAGATATTAAAACATTTTCGCAATTCACCGGTATTTTTACAACTAATCTTATCAGACAGTTACCCCGACTTTTGGAGACAATGGTTTCTCTGAGGTGAAGGGGTGGGGGGCCCGGGAGGAGGGAAGAGAGCCAGGATAGGTCTTTGTTTTTTTTTTATTTTTTCCTCAAATCTTTTTTCGGTTTCCCTTTTCTTCTCTTTTTTTTTTTTGTTTTCTCTTTTTTTTTTTTTTTTTTTTATGTTTATGGAATTTTTTTTTAAAAAAGAGAGAAAATAGAGGTGCAGACTGTGTTTGAGAATTTATGATGATGACATATGTAATGATGTCATGCCTATTGTGTTTTTGAGAATTTAGACTGTTAAAATTATGACATATGTAATGATGTTATTTTTATTGTCTTCTGACGCCTAATGTTGAAGCTGTATATGATATTGAACGCCTCAATAAAGGAAAAATATATTAAAAAAAAAAAGAAGAAGAATTAATAACTTGTCTATCAGATTAGAAGCCATAGTAAAGCTAGTTTGATGAAGTGTAGGTTCAGATAATGCATTTTCATAGGTCCAATGTACTGCTTGCAGGTGTCTGCATATTACTGAGGGGCTTCTGCTTTGATTGCTGTGCTTTGATTGAATGATATAAACTGTCATAAAGCTACAAGAAACAGGATTGTTACGACTTTTAGATGTATTTTATTCATTGTTTGATGTATGTAATTTTCATGCTAGGCATTGCAGTTTCTGAGCTGTCTTTATTATTATTATTATTATTATTATTATTAATATTAGTCATTTATTATTATTATTATTATTATTATTATTATTATTATTATTATTATTATGTGTTTTATTAAAAAAGAAAGCAGTATCCTCTCTTTCATCCAGCACAGAGTGTGATCTTAGGTGAAATAAATTGCCCTTGATAATCAGTTGATACTATCAATATAGACATACTGTTTTGCACTTTGAAAGTTTGCATAGACTTATTTGAGTTTTTATTATTATTATTATTATGATTTTTTAACAACAAAAAAACAGGCTGCAGGTGAGCTTCCTACTGAATACTAATTTTATTCATAGCATGTCCTAAAATCTATCCTATGGGTTTAACCACCAGGTGTTTCATAACCAGATATTACAGAGACAATAGGATAATATAAATCAATCTAAAACACCAAGCATAGTTTTCAATTTTATTATACATATAGACAACTAACATTTTATTGGAATTATATGACGCAGAACAAAATACTAATTTTACTGTGTAATTAATACTTTCATATAACTGTACCTGGTCCTTAGATTTTTAACTGTTTTCCAGCGTTCATGATTGATGAAACACAGCTTGTACTTGATATTTATCTGATCATCCCTATACCACAAAGGGCAGTAATACATTTCCATGCATTGCCTTGTAGACTTCTTTGGCAGACAGCTATAGTGATGACTGTACGGTACATACATGGTTGCAAAGTTTTATTAAAAAACATAACTTATTTTTTATGTGTAGCAAAGCAAAAATGGATATGGTGCCACTATAAAGTCTTGTTAAACCTAAACATTTAACTACTGCATACCCAATTTTTTAAGCATTTTAAACATGCTATATTGTTTCTTGCAACAGGTTAACACCACACAGATGAAACTGATAATTTGTGACAAATAAAATATGCAGGCATATCAGAATGTTTATCAAACGCTTTGTGCTGATACGTATTGACCCTAGCTGTACACGATTAAACTTAAAATCTCTAGGTAAAATAACAGATATCCTAATCATTGCTTTGCTTTGGCATGGATGACAAATACAACCTATTGTTCCTGTATGTGCAAGCATTAGTTGGACTGATGACTACAATGCTGAAGGGACAGGTGTCGTTTCGAAATCTGCGACCTGTCGGAATGTGCGACCCGTCGGAATGGGCGACCGTGACATCACCACATTCCTGAGCGCACACATGACCAGTTGCAAAACCCAACAAAACAGCTGAGCCTGTCAACGGATTTTGCAACCTCAATGTGTGCATGCAGGTTGCAGAATCTGATGGATATCACAAACACAAGCGCTTAGATACAATGGCAGAATAGTATAGCTCTTGTGTTATATTACAGAGCATCTGCTACATTGGTTTAGAGGAGCATGAACGACTAATTGAATGTGGGAGTTAAAATGTGAGCACACAGCACCTCCGTGTAAGCACTGCACAGCCCCTCCCCCAGCACACAACCCCATAGGATACTGCCTGTGTGCTCCTTCACTCAGAAAATAAATCAGCTGTGATGGATGGTGGAGTTAGAGCCTGTAAAGTTTAAACACTTATGGAGGGATTAGGGATAACATACAGCACTGACAGAAGCACACAAGCATAGTGACCAGGGCAGAGGTTAAGGATCCATCTGAGACACTTCATTACCAGATCATCCGTTGTTAAATAGCTGCACACATCTGTACACAAACTCTTTCATATGTTACAGAGGCTAAGTAAATATGACAACAGCACAGGGCTCTTTTGCATTGTTTTTACCTTGTCCAGCTGCACAGAGATCGGGTTACATTCATACAACTAGATATGTGACAGTAAGCTGAATGAGTGTGTCTTCCACGGAGCTGGCTAAAATGCCTGGGGCGTGATCCGATATACGGCGTAGGTTTTGGCACAAGCGAGGGAACCAGCGCCACTCGTAATTTCACCTCGCACATCGGGGTATTACATATGCCCTGCCGGCAGTTCCTAAAGTGCCGTAAGTCGGATAAACTAGCGATGTACAGAAATAAGTGTAACTACAAATTTCTGGAATCGCTAGTGACTTACGGCACTTTAGAAACTGCCGGCGCCTAAGAAAAGTAACCAAAATTTTAAATCTCCCGTAACTGTCTAACACGCCTCCCAAAAATAAGCCCGATACGTATACCCCTATATCCGCAATCCCCCCTCTCACTCCTAATAATAAATGTATTAACCCCTAGACCGACAACCCCCCACAACGCAATAAGCCTAATTATTAACCCCTAAACCGCCATACCCCACACCGCAATAAACCTATTCTAGTATTAACCCCTAAACTGCCATAGCCCACACGGCAATAAACCTATTCTAGTATTAACCCCTAAACCGCCATAGCCCACACCGCAATAAAACTATCCTAGTATTAACCCCTAAACTGCCGTAGCCCACATAGCCTATTAAATCTATTATCCCCTAATCTGCCGCCGCCAACGTCGCAGCCACTATAATAAAGTTATTAACCCCTAAACCTGTCGAACCCTAACACCCCCCTAACTTAATTATTATTTAAATAAATCTAAATAATATTACTATTATTAACTAAAGTATTCCTATTTAAAACTAAATACTTACCTATAAAATAAACCCTAACGGCTAGATTTAGAGTTTTGTCGGTAAGGACCCGCGTAGCTAACGCCGGCTTTTTTCTGGCCGCACCATAACAATAACTCTGGTATTGAGAGTCCACATAAAGGCTGCGTTAGGCTCCAAAAAAGGAGCGTAGAGCATTTTTAACGCAGCTTCAACTCTCGATACCAGAGTTGCTTACGCAAGCGGCCAGCCTCAAAAACGTGCTCGTGCACGATTCCCCCATAGAAAACAATGGGGCTGTTTGAGCTGAAAAAAAACCTAACACCTGGAAAAAAGCTGCGTTCAGCTCCTAACGCAGCCCCATTGTTTGCTATGCGGAAACACTTCCTACGTCTGCACCTAACACTCTAACATGTACTCCGAGTCTAAACACCCCTAACCTTACACTTATTAACCCCTAATCTGCCGCCCCCGCTATCGCCGACCCCTATATTATATTTATTAACCCCTAATCTGCCCCCCACAACGTCGCCTCCACCTGCCTACACTTATTAACCCCTAATCTGCCGAGCGGACCTGAGCGCTACTATAATAAAGTTATTAACCCCTAATCCGCCTCACTAACCCTATAATAAATAGTATTAACCCCTAATCTGCCCTCCCTAACATCGCCGACACCTAACTTCAATTATTAACCCCTAATCTGCCGACCGGAGCTCACCGCTATTATAATAAATGTATTAACCCCTAAAGCTAAGTCTAACCCTAACACTAACACCCCCCTAAATTAAATATAATTTTAATCTAACGAAATTAATTAACTCTTATTAAATAAATTATTCCTATTTAACGCTAAATGCTTACCTGTAAAATAAATCCTAATATAGCTACAATATAAATTATAATTACATTGTAGCTATTTTAGGATTAATATTTATTTTACAGGCAACTTTGTAATTATTTTAACCATGTACAATAGCTATTAAATAGTTAAGAACTATTTAATAGTTACCTAGTTAAAATAATTACAAAATTACCTGTAAAATAAATCCTAACCTAAGTTACAATTAAACCTAACACTATACTATCATTAAATTAATTAAATAAAATACCTACAATTACCTACAATTAAACCTAACACTACACTATCAATACATTAATTAAATACAATACCTACAAATAACTACAATGAAATAAACTAACTAAAGTACAAAAAATAAAAAAGAACTAAGTTACAAAAAATAAAAAAATATCTACAAACATAAGAAAAATATTACAACAATTTTAAACTAATTACACCTACTCTAAGCCCCCTAATAAAACAACAAAGCCCCCCAAAATAAAAAATGCCCTACCCTATTCTAAATTACTAAAGTTAAAAGCTCTTTTACCTTACCAGCCCTGAACAGGGCCCTTTGCGGGGCATGCCCCAAGAAGTTCAGCTCTTTTGCCTGTAAAAAAAAAACAT
The DNA here is from genome assembly GCF_027579735.1 of Bombina bombina. NCBI lineage: Eukaryota > Metazoa > Chordata > Amphibia > Anura > Bombinatoridae > Bombina > Bombina bombina. Next base: position 627,110,404 of record NC_069502.1, read on the forward strand.
ACAATACCCCCCCCAACATTACAACCCACCACCCACATACCCCTAATCTAACCCAAACCCCCCTTAAATAAACCTAACACTAAGCCCCTGAAGATCTTCCTACCTTATCTTCACCATACCAGGTTCACCGATCGGTCCTGAAGAGCTCCTCCGATGTCCTGATCCAAGCCCAAGCGGGGGGCTGAAGATGTCCATGATCCGGTAGAAGTCTTCATCCAAGCGGGGCAGAAGAGGTCTTCCATCCGATTGAAGGGGTACATAAGGATAACGTAGGTGGCGGCGCTTTGCGGTCGGCAGATTAGGGGTTAATAAGTGTAGGTAGCTGGTGGCGACGTTGTGGGGGGCAGATTAGGGGTTAATAAATATAGGGGTCGGCGGTGTTAGGGACAGCAGATTAGGGGTACATAAGGATAACATAGTTGGCGGTCGGCAGATTAGGGGTTAAAAAAATTTAATTGAGTTGCGGCGATGTGGGGGGACCTCGGTTTAGGGGTACATAGGTAGTTTATGGGTGTTAGTGTACTTTAGAGTACAGTAATTAAGAGCTTTATAAACCGGCGTTAGCCCAGAAAGCTCTTAACTACTGACTTTTTTCCTGCGGCTGGAGTTTTGTCGACACGACTCTAAATACCGGAGTTAGAAAAATCCCATTGAAAAGATAGGATACGCAATTGACGTAAGGGGATCTGCGGTATGGAAAAGTTGCGGCTGAAAAGTGAGCGTTAGACCCTTTTTTGAGTGACTCCAAATACCGGAGGTAGCCTAAAACCAGCGTTAGGAGCCTCTAACGCTGGTTTTCACGGCTAACGCCAAACTCCAAATCTAGGCCTAAGATAGCTACAATATAATTAATAATTACATTGTAGCTATTTTAGGATTTATTTTTATTTTACAGGCAACTTTGTATTTATTTTAACTAGGTACAATAGATATTAAATAGTTAATAACTATTTAATAGCTACCTAGTTAAAATAATTACAAAATTACCTGTAAAATAAATCCTAACCTAAGTTACAAATACACCTAACACTACACTATCATTAAATAAATTAAATTAATTAACTACAATTATCTAAAATTAAATACAATTAACTAAAATAAACTAAAGTACAAACAAAAACAACTAAATTACAGAAAATAAAAAAAATTACAAGAAGTCAAAACTAATTACACCTAATCTAAGCCCCCTAATAAAAAAAAGTCCCCCAAAATAATAAAATGCCCTACCCTATACTAAATTACAAATAGCCCTTAAAAGGGCTTTTTGCGGGGCATTGCCCCAAAGTAATCAGCTCTTTTACCTGTAAAAAAAGAAATACACCCCCCTCAACATTACAACCCACCACCCACACACCCCTACTCTAAAACCACCCAATCCCCCCTTAATAAAACCCCCTTGAAGATCACCCTACCTTGAGCCGTCTTCACCCAGCCGGGAACAAGCGGTCATCCGATCCAGGCAGAAGTCTTCATCCGATGCGGCAGAAGAGGACATCCAGACTGGCAGAAGTCTTCATCCTATCTGGGCAGAAGAGGACATCCGGACCCGCAGAAGTCTTCATCCAAGCGGCATCTTCTATCTTCTTCCATCCGACGAGGAGCGACTCCATCTTGAAGACATCCGGCGCGGAGCATCCTTCCAGCACGACGGACTAACGACGAATGACGGTTCCTTTAAATGACGTCATCCAAGATGGCATCCCTCGAATTCCGATTGGCTGATTGGTTGATTTAATCAGCCAATCGGATTGAAATTCAATCCGATTGGCTGATTGGATCAGCCAATAGACTTGACCTCTCATTCTATTCTTTCACATTTATATATATACTAACTAGGCATAAGCCTGCCCAGAGGGCAGTCTATTTTCTTTTAAAGTGAGGTCCATCTGTCCCTATTCCTTTGTTCCTCTATCCCTTTGTCCCCGTACCTCTATCCCTGTCCCTATCCCTCTGTCCCTTTATCCCTGTCTCTGTCCCTATTCCCCTGTCCCTCTATCCCTATCCCTCTGTCCCTATCCCTCTGCCCCTATCCCTCTGTCCCTATCCATCTGCCCCTATACTTCTTCCTCTGTCCCTATCCCTCTATCCCTATCCCTCTGTCCCTAGCCCTATTCCTTTGTCCCTGTCCCTTTGTCCCTATCCCTGTCCCTCTATCCCTGTCCCTCTGTCCCTATTCCTCTGTCCCTGTCCCTTTTTCCCTGTCCCTCTATCCCTGTCCCTATCCCTCTGTCCCTGTCCCTATCCCTCTGTCCCTGTCCCTATCCCTATATTCATCTGTCCCTATCCCTCTGTCCCTAGCCCTATTCCTTTGTCCCTGTCCCTTTGTCCCTATCCCTGTCCCTCTATCCCTGTCCCTCTGTCCCTATTCCTCTGTCCCTGTCCCTTTTTCCCTGTCCCTCTATCCCTGTCCCTATCCCTCTGTCCCTGTCCCTATCCCTCTGTCCCTGTCCCTGTCCCTATCCCTATATTCATCTGTCCCTATCCCTCTATCCCTATCCCTCTGTCTCTATTCCTTTGTCCCTGTCCCTCTGTCCCTGTCCTACCCTCTGTCTCTATCCCTCTGCCCCTGTCCCACTGTCCCTATTATTATTATACTTTATTTATGAAGCGCCAACATATTCCGCAGCGCTGTCCATGGATACAATTCATTTAAATAAAACAATAATATCAAACTTGTAAGAGACAGGACAAAATTTACAAACACATACAGGAGGAATTGAGGGCCCTATTCTCGTGGGAACTTACAATCTAGAAGGGTAGGAGGTTGAGAAACAGGAGGTTAGGACTGCAAGATTGAGAAAGATGTTAATGCAGAGTTAGATGAGGGAAATGTTAGGTAAGAGAAATATTATTGAGTTGGGTGGTAGGCTTCTTTGAACAGAAAAGTCTTCAGGGAGCATTTAAAAGAAGAAAGATTAGGGCAAAGCCTGACAGCACGAGGGAGAGTGTTCCAGAGGGTAGGTTCTGCACGACAGAAGTCCTGTAGTCTAGCATGATAAGAGGTGACAGTCGCAGATGCAAGGAGCAGGTCATTGTTGGATCTTAGTGGGCGGGCTGGAGTATTCTTGTTTATTAGAGAGGATAGATAGAAGAGAGTGGTGTTGGTGAGAGCTTTGTATGCAAGGGTGAGAATTTTGAATTTAATTCTGCTGTGAATGGGGAGCCAATGAAGGGACTTGCAGAGAGGTGCAGTAGATACAGAGCGACAGGAAAGGTGGATCAGCCTGGCAGAGGCATTTAGGATGGATTGAAGGGGGGAGAGGTGGGAAAGAGGAAGGCCAGTAAGTAGGTTATTGCAGTAGTCAAGTCGGGAAATAACAAGGGAGTGGATTATTTGCTTTGTGGTGTTAGCGCGCAGAAATGGTTGAATCTTGGAAATATTGCGTAGATGGTTGCGGCAGGATGTAGAAAGTGATTGAATATGGGGGATGAAGGATAGATTTGAGTCAAGTGTAACTCTGAGGCAGTGGACTTGGGGCAATGGGGAAAGGGTGATGCTGTCAATAGGGATAGAGAAGTCACAAGTCGGCGTAGATCTTGAGGGGGATAAGAAGGAGCTCATGCCAATCTTTAGGTGGTAAGAGGCCATCCAGGAAGAAATACAAGATAAGCAGTCGCTGACATGAGACAGAGGAAGAGAGAGCAGGGGTGGAGAGGTAGATCTGGGTGTCATCAGCATAGAGGTGATCTTTGAAGCCATAACTGTTGATAAGTTTACCCAGCGAAGAAGTATAAATGGAGAAGAGTAGAGGACCCAGAACAGATCCTTGAGGTACTCCAACATACAGAGGCAATGGAGAGGAGGAGTCGCTGGCAAATGACACAGAAAAAGACCTGTGAGAAAGATAGGAGTGAATCCAGGAAAGAGCAGTGTCACAGAGGCCAAAACAGCTAAGGGTCCGTAGGAGGAGTGGGTGGTCAACTGTGTCGAAGGCAGCTGAGAGGTCAAGTAAGATGAGCATAGAGTAGTGGCCAATATTTTTAGCAGAGCAAAGATCGTTAGTAACTTTGGTAAGGGCAGTCTCAGTTGAGTGTTTGGGGCGGAATCCAGATTGCAAGCGGTCAAGGAGTTGGCAGACAGGAAGTGGGTTAGGTGATTGTAAACTAGTTTTTTAAGGAGTTTTGATGTTAGTAAACGCAGTGATATCGGGCGGTAGCTTTTAGGAGAATTAGGGTAGAGGGAGGGTTTTTTGAGTATGGGAGTGGCTGTTGCGTGTTTGAAAGAAGATGGGAATGAGCCAGTAGAGAGAGAGATAGGTTGAAAATGTGGGTAAGAGCAGGAGTGAGGGTGGAAGATAGGGAGGGTATTGGATGGGAAGGGATAGGGTCGAGCGGGCAGGTAGTGAGGCATGAGGAAGATAGTAAGGATGAAACTTCATTCTCAGTGGCTGGATGGAAGATGCAGATGGTGACAGAGGGAGTAACTGAGCCTGATGATGGAATATTGCAGGATGGTGTTGGGATGTTGCTTCGGATAGTACACGCTTTGTTTAAAAAGTAGTCTGCCAGGTCTTGAGTACTAAAGACAGATGGGGGGTGGAGCAGGTGGGTAGAGTAGAGAGTTAAAGGTGGAGAACAGTCGTTTAGGGTTTGAGGAAAGAGTAGATATGACAGAAGAGAAGTAGGTATGCTTGGCTTAGTGAAGGGAGGAAGTGTATGAGCGATGAATAAACTTATAGTGTATGAAATCAGGTTCAAAGTGAATTTTCCTCCAGACACGCTCAGCAGAACAGAAGCATTTTTTTAAATAGCGTGTTTACTGAGAGTACCATGGCTGTAACTGATGGCATGATGTTTTGCGCAGTTGGGGAGGGGGAAGTGTGTCTAGTGCAGAGGAGAGAGTTTTGTTATAGTGGGCTGTTGCAAGATCAGGGCAGGTTATACTGGAAGTGTGAGGGAGGAGATCTTGAATGATTTTTTAAAATTGGAGCGGATTCACAGCATGTAGATTTCTATAGGATCGAGGGCGGGATAGAGAAGTGGGTTTGGCTGTTGCATTAATATTATAGGTGACCAGGTGATGGTCTGAAATGGGAAAAGGACGACAGGTGAGGTCAGATATAGAGCAGATAAAATACCAGGTCGATAGAGTGTCCATCACAGTGAGTAGGGAATAGGGCGAATTGTGAGAGACCGAAGGAGGATGTGAGTGAAAGAAGTTTAGAGGCAGCAGGAGCAGACGGGTTGTCAATGGAAATGTTAAAGTCCCCAAGAATTAGGGTTGGTATTTGTAGAGAGAAAGTGAGGAAGCCAGACGGCAAAGTTGTCAAGGAATTGGGAGGTCAGTCCAGGAGGGCGATAGATGATTACCACTTTGAGGGAGAGGGGGGAGAACAGGCAAATACAGTGGACTTCAAAGGAAGAGAAGAAGAGAGATGGGATTGGAGGTAGGTACTGATAAGTGCAGAAGGGGGAGAGCAGGATCCTAACACCGCCGCCACGTTTCTCACCTGGCCTAGGGGTATGGCTAGTGGAAACGGTGTCGAAAGAAGATAGCCAGGTTTCGGCAATTGCTAAAAGGGTTAAAGCATTTGAAATAAACAGGTCATGAATGGTTGTAAGTTTGTTGCAGACAGAGCGAGAGTTCCATAGTGCGCAAGTGAAAGGAGTGTGTGCATATGGGATGCATTGGATGGAAATGAGGTAATGTGTGTTGCTTTTAATAAAGTTTTTTAAGGAGTGCGTGATTGGGTAATGGTGGGAATGAGGGTGGGCTCAGGATTTGGAGAGATGTCGCCTGATGCTAATAACAGCAAGATCGAAAGTAAGAGTAGGGGATAATGAGATTTATAGCAGTGTGGGTATTAATGTGAGGTGGTGCGGTTTAGTGACATAGATTTTAAAATAGAAAGTAGTTCATGAGAGCTAAGGTAAGGAGAGGAAAGGAGACAGGGGCCAATATAAACCGCATGTCGAGAAGGGTAAGGTATGAGCATGTGTGCATGCCTGTGGAATAGGCATGAAACTGTTGAAAGGAAAAGCAGTCCTGAAAACAGCAGAATTTTAAGAGCAAAATATTGGTTTTGAAATTAAAATATTTAGCATGCCTCAAATCTTCAAATCTTGTCAAATTCTTAGTGCTGCCACTTAAAAATATCACTTAGAGAGACGGCAGCATAGAGAGATGGTGTTCTCTGCAAATGCTAAACCCAGCAAATGCTTTCCCTAAAGCTGATCTTAAATTTATAGGGCTTCTGCAGACAGCTGAGTTAAATAAATTTACTAACTAGAGACAGGGAGATGAGTGACACACAGGTGAGAAAATTAAGAACTAGAACTAGTTCAAAGGGATAGATGCAAATAAAACAAAATTGGGTGAGGTTTAGTTAATTAATTAAGCTAAGTTAAGAAATTAGGAAATGCAAATGCTGGGGACAGGATATAATCAGATACAGGCAAATGAGGTTTACATGGGAGACATACCATAGAATATGTTTTAAAGCAGTGTTTAAAAAGATCTAGGAAGAGACAGCAGTTTACATGGGAGACATGTCCCTACCCTCTGTCCCTATCCCTCTGTCCCTGTCCCTCTGTCCCTATTTTTTTTAAAGTGAAGTCCATCTATCCCTATTCATATATCCGTGCCCCTATCCTTATATCCCTATTCCTCTGTCCCTATCCCTCTATCCCTGTCATTATTACTTTGTCCCTCTCCCTCTATTCCTATCCCTCTGTCCCTGTCCCTGTCCCTATCCATCTGCCCCTATCCCTCTGTCCCTCTATCCCTTTGTCCCTATCCATCTGTCCCTATCCCTCTGTCCCTATCCCTCTGCCCATGTCCCTCTGTCCCTGTCCTACCATCTGTTCTTATCCCTCTGCCCTATTATTGCCCCTATACCTCTGTCCCTGTCATTCTGTCCCTATCCCTCTATCCCAGTGCCTATACCTCTGTCCCTGATCCCCCCTTAAACAGCTCTCAATTCCTCCCCCTCTATTGCCGCCATCTTAGGTACTGGCAGCTGTCTTCCAGTACCTATAAACTCCTTTTCTTTCCTATGGCATGGAGAGTCCACAACGTCATTCTAATTACTAGTGGGATATTCAACTCCTGACCAGCAGGAGGAGGCAAAGAGCACCCCAGCAGAGCTGTTAAGTGTCACTTCCCTTACCCATAACCCCCATTCATTATTTGCCTCTGTGATGGGAGGATGGTGAAGATGAGTGTCTGAAAAGATTAATCCTTTAATGGGTACTTTTCCCTGCAAGCAAGGATTGGGGTTTGACTTAGTCCATGTAAATCTCTTTAGTAAGAGTAATGGTGGCCTTTTAGCAGTTAGAATGCGGCGAGGTGGTCTTTGCTTTAATTCTAACATAACTGCTACCCCTTTGCAAAAAGCCAGAGTTAGTTATTCTGTTCTTTCTTTATCTACAGGTCCCTGATAGGAAGTGGAATATCTATCATACCCTTGTAGCTGTCTCTCTGCCCAACACCAGGATCCTTTTGCCTTCTAGGTACTGAAGGTTTGCACTTTAAGGGGTTAAATCACCTATTGTATTGTTTGGGACTCAGTTATCCTTTTAGTTAGGATACAATTGGCAGTCTGCAGGTCTGTTTGTATGTATAAGACTGGAGACCAAGGGTTAAATACCCATTCCCTTTATGGGATCTAGTATTTATCAGATGTGGCTGATGGGAACTGTATTTTATAGTGCAGTGTTTGTGTTTCAAGGGGAGCAGTGTGAAGAAGAAAAAGTTTAACTTGAGACGCGCGCCTTTTTACTGTGGCGCAGTTTCTTTTCTACTTTGCCGGTCACGTGACTCACAGGAACTTATACAGCAAAACAAATCTTATTTTTTCCATCCAAATAAAAAAAATAAAAATAAAATTTGTTTTGCTCTATAAAGTTATGTGAGTGCCTATTCTTTCACATTTATATATAAACTAACTAGGCAATAAGCCTGCCCAAAGGGCAGTCTATTTTTTTTAAAGTGAGGTCCATCTATCCCTGTCCCTATCTCTCTATCCCTGTCCCTATTCCTCTATCCCTCTGTCCCTGTCCATTTGTCCCTACTACTCTGTCCCTCTATCCTTGTCCCTATCCCTCTGTCCCTCTATCCCTGTCCCTATCCCTCTGTCCCTATCCCTCTGTCCCTGCCCCTCTATCCATATTCCTTTGTCCTTGTCCCTATCCCTCTGCCCCTATGCCTCTTTCCCTGTCCCTCTATCCCTATCCCTCTGTCCCTATCCCTCTGTTCCTATACCTATCCCTCTGTCCCTATCCCTCTGTCCCTATCCCTCTAGCCCTATCCCTCTGTCCCTATCCGTCTATCCCTGTCCCTATTCCTTTGTCCCTGTCCCTCTATCCCTTTGTCCCTGTCCATATTCCTCTGTCCCTCTCCCTATAGCTCTACCTCTTTCCCTATCCCTCTATCCCTCTGTCCTTACCCCTCTATCCCTACCCCTCTATCCCTATCCCTCTGTCCCTATCCCTCTGACCCTGTCCTACCCTCTGTATCTATCCCTCTGTCCCTACCCTCTGTCCCTATCCCTCTGCCCCTATCCTTCTGTCCCTGTCCCTCTGTCCCTATCCCTCTGTCCCTAGCCCAGAGGGCAGTCTATTTTTTTAAAGTGAGGTCCATCTATCCCTATCCATCTATCCCTGTCCCTATCCCTATATCGCTATTCATCTGTCCCTATCCCTCTATCCCTATTCCTCTGTTCCTATCCCTCTATCCCTGTCCCTATTCCTTTGTCCCTCTATCCCTATCCCTCTGTCCCTGTCCCTAAGATAAGTTAAATTCTTGTGGTCAGTAAGAATGAGCACTGATATGCTAGTACCCTCGAGAAGATGCCTCCATTCCTTGAGTGCCAAAAATATGGCCAGTAATTCCCTGTCGCCAATTTTATAATTGCACTTCGCTTAGAGAAGAAACCGCATGGATGCAAGGAACCCTCAGGCATAGGACGTTGAGACAAGAGGGTACCTACTCCAGTCTCAGATGCATCGACCTCAAGAACGAAAGGCAGGACAGGGTTAGGATGAGCCAGAACTGGAGGCAGCAAAGGCAGTCTTAAGACTCTCAAAGCTCTTAATCCCAGTAGGTGACCAATGGAGTGGATCATTCTCTTTATGGGTCATGTCTGTGATAGGTTTGACCAAGGAAGAAAAGTTTTTAATAAACTTTCTATAGTAATTGGTGAAGCCCAAAAAACATTAAATAGACCGAAGACCAACTGGGCGAGGCCACTGTAGAATTGCAGACAACTTGTCAGGATCCATGGAGAACCCTACAACGGAGATTACATAACCTAGGAAGGTTACTTGAGTCTGATGGAACTCACATTTCTCGAGTTTACAAAACAGGCCATTCTCACGTAGTCTCTGAAGTACCCGTGTGACATCAGAACGATGAGCCTCAAGTGTCATTGAGTGTATGAGGATGTCGTCTAAGTACTCCACAACACACTGTTGCAACATATTTTGTAGGACATCATTAATAAATTCCTGGACAAGAGCAGGAGAATTACATAGGCCAAAGGACATTACAAGATATTCATAATGCCCGCTCCTGGTGTTAACCCCTTAATGACAGAGGACGTACCAGGTACGTCAGAGAAAAAACTTGCCTTAATGACAGTTGACGTACCTGGTACGTCCTCTGTTGTCTGAAGTGCTGGAAGCGATCATGATCGCTTCCAGCTGCTTACAAGGGATTGTAGTGATGCCTCAATATTTAGGCATCACTACAATCCCCCATTTTACATTCCGATGCAGAAAGGGCCACTCTGTGGCCCCATCTGCATCGGCTATGGATGTTAACAAATTCGTTGGTGGGTGAGAGCAGCTTTTGGCAATATGTACCTTATGTGAGTATTGCCCACTCGCAATATCATTGTCGCTGATTGCTGCCAGGGTTGCGGTTGCGGCCGGGGGGGAGGGTAGGCGGGTGCGCGCGCAAAATATACAGGCCACTGAAAAAAATAAAGGATCGATGTAGATGCAGGGGGATCTCCATTCTTTAGTAAGGGATCTGGGAGGGGGAGGGATGTAGATTAGTTAGAGGGGCCAGCTACACTACAGAAAATAAATATTTCATATAAAAAAAGTTAAAAAAAAATATTTTGGGGGGCAAATTGGGTACTGGCAGACAGCTGCCAGTACCCAAGATGGCGGCAAATAGATAGAGGGGGAGGGTTAGAGAGATGTATGGGGGATCAGGGAGGTTGTGGGGTAAGGGGGGATCCATCACTGCAGACTGTATGAAAGAAAATAAAAAAAAATAATAAATTATTTTTATTTCAGTACTGGCAGACTTTCTGCCAGTACTTAAGATGGCGGTGACAATTGTGAGGTGGGGGAGGGAAGAGAGCTGTTTGAGGGGGGTCAGGGGTGGATCAGGGGGTGGGATGTGTCAGGTGGGAGGCTGATCTCTACACTAAAGCTACAAATTAACCCTACAAGCTACCTAATTAACCCCTTAACTGCTGGGCATATTACCAGTGTGGTGCGCAGCAGTATTTAACGGCCTTATTATTACCAAAAAGCAACACCAAAGCCATATATGTCTGCTATTTCTGAACAAAGGGTATCCCAGAGAAGCATTTACAACCATTTGTGCCATAATTGCACAAGCTGTTAGTAAATCATTTCAGTGAGAAACCTAAAATTGTGAAACATTTAAGTTTTTTTTTTTATTTGATCGTATTTGGCGGTGAAATGGTGGCATGAAATATACCAAAATGGGCCTAGATCAATAATTTGGGTTGTCTACTGCACTACACTAAAACTAAAATTAAACCTAAAAGCTCCCTACAAGATCCCTAATTAACCCCTTCACTGCTGGGCATAATACACGTGTGGTGTGCAGCGGCATTTAGCGGCCTTCTAATTACCAAAAAGCAACGCCAAAGCCATATAGGTCTGCTATTTCTGAACAAAGGGGATCCCAGAGAAGTATTTACAACCATTTATGCCATAATTGCACAAGTTGTTTGTAAATAAATTCAGCGAGAAACCTAAAGTTTGTGAAAACATTTGTGAAAAAGTCAACAATTTTTTTTATTTGATCGCATTTGGCGGTGAAATGGTGGCATGAAATATACCAAAATGGGCCTAGATAAATGCTTTGGGATGTCTTCTAAATATAAATATATACATGTCAAGGGATATTCGGGGATTCCTGAAAGATATCAGTGTTCCAATGTAACTAGCGCTAATTTTGAAAAAAAGTGGTTTGGAAATAGCAAAGTGCTACTTGTATTTATGGCCCTATAACTTGCAAAAAAAGCAAAGAACATGTAAACATTGGGTATTTCTAAACTCGGGACAAAATTTAGAAACTATTTAGAATGGGTGTATTTTGGTGGTTGTAGATGTGTAACAGATTTTGGGGGTCAAAGTTAGAAAAAGTGTGTTTTTTTAAATTTTTTCCTCATATTTTATATTTTTTTTTATAGTAAATTATAAGATATGATGAAAATAATGGTATCTTTAGAAATTCCATTTAATGGCGAGAAAAACGGTATATAATATGTGTGGGTACAGTAAATGAGAAAGAGGAAAATTACAGCTAAACACAAACACTGCAGAAATGTAAAAATAGCCATTGTCATTAAGGGTAAGAAAATTGAAAAATGGTCCGGTCATTAAGGGGTTAAATGCTGTTTTCCATTCGTGCCCCTCCTTGATCCTAAAAAGATTGTACGCTCCTCTCAAATCAAGTTTAGAAAAGACCATAGCTTCCTTGAGGCGGTTAAAGTTTTCCGTAATGATCGGTATAGGGTAAGCATTCTTAATGGTAAGACGATTAAGACCCCTATAATCGATGCATGGTCTTAACTTGCCACCCTTTTTCTTCACAAGCAGGATTTGCAGATGATTCCCCGCGACAGAGCATCGGCAACATACACCTCCATAGCACAATTTTCCGCAACAGACAGAGGGTAAACCCGGCCCCTGAGGAGGAATGACTCCAGGTTGCAGGTCTATGGCACAATCGTAAGACCAGTGAGGAGGCAACGTATTGGCACGCACCTTGTCAAAAATGTCTAGGAACTCTCGTTACTCCTCTGGCAATTGAAATACCGAAGAAGTGTACAAGACTTTGACTGGTTTCAGAAGACAAGTGGAAATACATTGTGGAGACCATGGCAAAATTTCGGACCTGTGCCAGTCGAGACTGGGATTGTGCTTTTGGAGCCAGGGATAACCCAGAACAACCGGAAAATGTGGAGAGTTTATCACCTGGAACTGGAGGGTTTCAAAATGGAGAGCCCCAGCAGCCATGGATAATAGAGCGGTTTCATGAGTAACAAGTGAAGGGGCTTGCCATCAATGGCCTCAATAGCAAGCGGAACGGACCAAGGCAATACAGGAATGCTTTGATACAAAAGCACTGTTAATGAAATAGCCCACAACACCGGAGTCAACAAGAGCCTGGGTGACTGTGGAGGAGTCCACCCAGGAAAGGACAACTGTGACCAAAGGTTTCTCCTTTAGCAGTTCCGGGGACGAGGATAAACCACCCGTCCCCGACAGGACCTTAGGTGTGAGCATTTCCCGGCCGTGTAGGACAAGACTTTAAAAGGTAGTCCTGTAAACCACAATAGAGGCAGAGCCCCTCCCTCCTCCTAAAGGCCATCTACACAGCGGAGAGATGCTTGAATCCCAACTGCATCGGCTCAGCAGTACCTGGTAACTCAGGACCAGGAGGCATGGGAGGAGAGGGTGGCATGGGTGGGAACAAACACGTAGGAGACAATGGAACAGAAGGCTTCAGCAAGCACTCCTTGAAAGAGGGCCTCTTTCTGAGTCTGATGTCAATTAGGATTAAAAAATACACTAATGTCTCGAGATCCTCTGCTAAATCTCTGGCAGCAACTTTGTATTTAATCGCATCAGAGAGCCCATGAAAGAAGGTGGTAACAAGGGCTTCATTATTCCAACCTACTTCTGTGGCAAGCGTACGGAACTCAATGGCATACTGAGCAACAGATCTCGTACATTGCTGAATGGACATGAGTCGTTTAGCAACAGAGGAGGAGCCAGCCGGAACATCAAATACCCTTCGAAAGGAGGCCACAAATTCAGGGTAATTTAAAATCACTGGTTTATTAGTCTACCAAAAGGGATTAGCCCAAGCAAGAGCTGTGTCAGAGAGTAAAGAGATGAGAAATCCCACCTTAGCTCTGTCAGAGGGAAACGCCTGAGGTAAAATCTCAAAATAAATGCCCACCTGGTTAAAAAACCCTGTGCACTGATTAGGATCGCCTCCATATCGCTGAGGTAGAGGTGCAGAACCGGACATGCTCCTGGTAGGACTAGGTGCAGCAGCGGAAACAGGAGCAGCCATAACTTGTGGGATACTCTGATCCAAATGTGCAGTGAGAGTTAAAAAGGTTTGCAGGGCTAGTGCAAATTGATCCAAGCTGTGATCCTGTTTATCCATCCTGGAAATGATGGTGGGTAAAGGTGGATTATTAGCACCATCAGGATTCATGGCCCTTGCGTAATGTCACGGTACCAGAAATCAGACTGAGATGTTAAGTGCAAAACTAATCACATCTTTATTAATAACAAAAAATAATAAAAAGTCCACAAGCCAAATGACAAGCCAGGAGTCAAAGCCAGAGCTGGTGGTCAGACAAGCTGAGTCAGGAGCCAAAGCAAGTAGGCAGATGAGCCGGGATCAGGAACTAGGAAAACAGCAGAGTCTGGAACAAGCCAGGGATCAGGAACCAGAAGGGACATCAGACAAGCCAGGTAATACACAGGAACTGGAACACAGGAACTAACAAACAAGTCTGAGACAATGCAAGGGCAAAAGCATACTGAACAGAGGCCCTTTAAATAATAAGTGTGACGTCATAATCCTGTTCACCAGTTTGACCATAAGAGGGTGCCCAGATGAGAGAGCAGCGTTACACACTCTGCATCAGATTTAGTGAGAGAGGTAAGTAAAGAGGCAGCCAGCAGCAAACAGCAAGCAAAGCAGGGTGAAACCCTGACATAATGGAGGTTCAAGCTACTTTGGACGACTCCGACTCTTCTGTCACCGTCAACCCTAAAAAGTCTAGTAAACGCAATAAATATTATGAAGTTCCTTCCTCCGTGGAAGTATTTCCAGTTCCAGACTGTATGTCAGAGATTATAGCTCAGCAATGGGATAATCCAGGGGTTCCTTTTCCCCCTTCTCCTGTTTTTAAAAAGATGTTTCCTGTTGCTGACTCCATACGTGATTTGTGGCAAACAGTTCCTAAGGTACACCTTTATTAATAACAAAAAATAATAAAAAGTCCACAAGCCAAATGACAAGCCAGGAGTCAAAGCCAGAGCTGGTAGTCAGAGAAGCTGAGTCAGGAGCCAAAGCAAGTAGGCAGATGAGCCGGGATCAGGAACTAGGAAAACAGCAGAGTCAGGAACAAGCCAGGGATCAGGAACCAGAAGGGACATCAGACAAGCCAGGTAATACACAGGAACTGGAACACAGGAACTAACAAACAAGTCTGAGACAACGCAAGGGCAAAAGCATACTGAACAGAGGCCCTTTAAATAATAAGTGTGACATCATAATCCTGTTCACCAGTTTGGCCATAAGAGGGTGCCCAGATGAGAGAGCAGCGTTACACACTCTGCATCAGATTTAGTGAGAGAGGTAAGTAAAGAGGCAGCCAGCAGCAAATAGCAAACAAAGCAGGGTGAAACCCTGACATAAAGGAGGTTCTAGCTACTTTGGACGACTCCGACTCTTCTGTCACCGTCAACCCTAAAAAGTCTAGTAAACGCAATAAATATTATGAAGTTCCTTCCTCCGTGGAAGTATTTCGAGTTCCAGACTGTATGTCAGAGATTATAGCTCAGCAATGGGATAATCCAGGGGTTCCTTTTCCCCCTTCTCCTGTTTTTAAAAAGATGTTTCCTGTTGACTCCATACATGATACGTGGCGAACAGTTCCTAAGGTAGAAGGAGCTATTTCTACTCTAGCCAAAATAACTACTATTCCTATTGAGGATAACTGTTCTTTTAAGGACCCAATGGATAAGAAGCTTGAGGCTTACTTATAGAAGATGTACATTCATGAGGGTCTACAGTGGCAACCTGCTGCTGGTATTGCTACAGTGGCTAGTGCTGCATCTTATTGGTGTGATGCTCTGTCTGAGCTAATTTTAGAAGAGACTTCTATAGAGGAAATCCAAGATAGGATCAAGGGTCTTACACTGGCTAATTATTTTATTTCTTATGCCAATATGCAAGTGATTAGACTGGGAGCCAAAATGTCCAACTTCACTGTTCTAGCTCGTAGGGCAATGCTTGGTCGGCAGATGTAACTTCTAAGTCCAAACTGCTAGCTTTACCTTATAAGGGTAAGACTCGCTTTGGTCCTGGTCTAGCGGAGATAATTTCTGAGATTACTGGTGGAAAGGGGTCTTCCAAGCCAGAGCAGTCCAAGTCTTCTTGGAGACCCAGCAGGTCTTGGAATAAAGGAAAACAATAAAAAAAGCCTTCGCCTGATGCTAAATCAGCATGAAGGGTCTGCCCTGGTCCCAGATCCTTGGGCTGTGGACATAGTATCCCAGGGCTACAAAATAGGTTTCAAGACTGTCCTCCCAGGGGCAGATTCATCCTTTCAAGATTACCTGCAAACCAGGTGAAAAGAAAGGCCTTTTTAAAATGTGTAGAGGACTTGTCTTCCGTGGGAGTGATTGTCCCAGTTCCCGCAAGGGAACAATCTCTAGGATTCTATTCAAATCTTTTTTGTTGTTCCCAAGAAGAAGGGAACCTTTCACCCCATTTTAGATCTAAACTGTCTCAACAAATTCCTTTAGAGTTCCGTCCTTCAAAATGGAGACCATACATTCCATTTTTCCTTTGGTTCCAGAGGGTCAGATCATGACGACCATAGGCCTGAAGGACGCATATCTGCATGTTCCTATTCACAGGGATCATCATCAGTTTCTGAGGTTTGCTTTTATGGACAGGCATTTCTAATTTGTTGCTCTTCATTTGGCCTAGCCACTGCACCCAGAATTTTCACAAAGGTTCTGGGGGCTCTTTTGGCAGTGGTCAGATTTCAGGGGGATTGCAGTAGCACCTTACCTAGATGGTATTTTGGTTCAGGCATCATCTTTTCAACTAGCAGAATCTCATACAGAGATGTTGTTGTCTTTTCTACGTTCCCACGGATGGAAAGTGAATTTGGAAAAGAGTTCCCTTGTTCCATCTACAAGAGTGTGTTTCTTAGGGACTATCATAGATTTCCTGCCCATGAAGATTTTCCTGACAGAAGTGAGAAAATTCAAAATTCTTGCTTCATGCCTTTCCCTTCAGTCTACTTTTTGTCCATCAGTAGCTCAATGCATGGAGGTAATTGGTCTGATGGTTGCTTCCATGGACATCATTCCTTTTGCTCGGTTCCATCTGAGACCTCTCCAGCTATGCATGCTCAGTCAATAGAATGGAGACCACTCAGATCTCTCGCAGAAGATAGCTCTGGATTTCACCGGAGCATCTGTCTCGGGACACATGCTTCCTGAGACCTTCCTGGGTGATTGTGACCACGGACGCCAATCTGCTAGGCTGGGGAGCAGTTTGGGGCTCTTTAAAAGCTCTGGGCCTCTGGACCCAGGAGGAGTCTTCTCTTTCCATAAACATCTTAGAGTTGAGCGCAATCTTCAGTGCCTTGACAGCCTGGCCTCAATTATCTTTAGCACAGTTTATCAGATTCCAGTCGGACATCACCTTAGTGGCTTACATCAACCACCAGGGGGAAACCCGGAGTTCCCTAGTTATGATGGAGGTGACTTGCATTCTGCAGTGGGCGGAAGCTCAGGATGGTCTCCTATCTGCCATCCACATTCCAGGAGTGGACAACTGGGAGGCGGATTTTCTGAGCAGACAATCTTTTCATCCGGGGGAGTGGGCTTTCCATCCAGATGTGTTTTCAATGATAACCCTCAGGTGGGGGGTTCCGGAGTTGCATCTGATGGCATCTCGTCAAAATGCCAAGCTTCCAAGGTACAGCTCAAGGTCAAGAGCTCCTTAGGCTGTTCTGATAGATGCTCTGGCGGTTCCTTGGAAATTTATTCTAGCTTACATGTTTCCTCCTTTTGCTCTCCTTCTATGATCCATTGCTCGTATCAAACAGTATACACAATAGTTAGTACAGCAACTCAGGAGTATAGTGCACGTGAAGACAGGGTCCTGCCAAGTCCCCCCAATTCCAATGATAGATATATACTTGTCCACAGCACTGTATCTTTCAAATTACTTTATTCTCTGTACATTACAGGTATATAAACAGCGACGTTTCAAGTGTTGCCACTCTTACTCATGCCTGAAGAAAGGTTTGTCAGTCAGTACTCTGAAGGGTGAGATTTCTGCTCTTTCTATTCTTTTGCACAAGCGTCTGGCGGATCTGCCTGATGTCCAATCTTTTGTTCAGGCCGTGGTCAGAATCAGGCCTGTGTTTAAACCTATTGCTCCTCCTTGGAGTTTTAATCTTGTTCTTAGAGTTTTGCAGCAGGCTCCATTTGAGCCAATGCATTCTGTTGATATTAAGTTGTTATCTTGGAGGTTTTGTTTCTTGCTATTTCTTCTGATCGTAGAGTTTCTGAACTTTTGGCTCCGCAATGTGATTCACCTTACCTTATTTTTCATGTGGATAAGGCAGTCCTTCGCACTAAGCTGGGATTTCTCCCTAAGGTAGTGTTGGATCGCAATATAAATCAGGAAATCGTTGTTCCTTCTTTTTGTCCCAATGCTTCTTCACAAAAGGAACGTCTTCTGCACATTCTGGATGTGGTGCATGCTTTAAAGTTCTATCTCCAAGCAACTAAAGATTTTCGACAATCTTCATCCCTGTTTGTTGTTTTCTCTGGTAAGCGTAAGGGTCAGAATGCCACTTCTACTACTCTTTCTCGTTGGTTGAGAAGTGTTATCAGGTTGGCTTATGAGACAGCTGGTCACCAGCCTCCTGGGAGAATTACGGCTCATTCCACTAGGGCTGTATCTTCTTCCTGGGCTTTCAAAAACGAAGTGTCTGTGGAGCAGATTTGCAAGGCGGCAACATGGTCCTCTTTGCATACCTTTTCAAAATTCTACAAAGTTTGATACTTTTGCCTCAGCTGAGGCTTCTTTTAGGAGAAAAGTTTGTCAAGCAGTGGTGCCTTCTGTTTAGGTCTACCTGTCTTGTTCTACCTCCCTTTCAGCTTGGGTATTGGTTCCCACTAGTAATTAGAATGATGTTGTGGACTCTCCATGCCATAGGAAAGAAAACAAATTGTATGCTTACCTGATACATTTCTTTCTTTCTCGCATGGAGAGTCCACAACCCCACCCTTATTTAAATTTAATTTGACAGTTTTTTTGTGTAAACCTTAGGCACCTCTATACCTTTGTGTTATCTTCTTTTTCCATTTCCCTTTGGCCGAATGACTGGGGGTTATGGGTAAGGGAAGTGACACTGAACAGCTCTGCTGGGGTGCTCTTTGTCTCCTCCTGCTGGTCAGGAGTTGAATATACCACTAGTAATTAGAATGACGTCGTGGACTCTCCATGCCCGGAATGAAAGAAATGTATCAGGTAAGCATAATTTTTTTTCCATTCTTTTTTTATTTTTTTCTGTAGTGTAGTGGTCCCCCCCCACGATTGACATTTATCCCTTCACCCCCAAACCCCTTTTCTGTAGTGTAGCTGCCCCATCCCTCCCTGTCCTTTTTTTTTATTTTCAGCAGAAGATCGTTACAGACGGTGACACGCACACACAGATGCACACACACATACACACTCTCATCAGCTACAGTGAGCCTACCTAGACTTACTCATCAACAATGGATACTCTAAATGCTGTCAATTGGTGACATACAGCCTGCTGCATGTGGGTATATCAGAGACAAACCTTTGAGGTCAATTAGGTGAAATACGGTACTGATTTTGGGCAGGCTATTTTAGCCTCCCGCCAGGTGACCACCAGTAATAGCGCGTTTTTGCTGTTTTTGACCTCCTTGTTATACTTGTCTCCTTCATTTAACCCACATTGTAAAAATAAAATAGCAGTACCTTTATAATTTTTTTTGTAAATGAGAGAACATGAATTGCAAATGCTACGTGGTATATATTAATATAACATTTACCACTTGTTAAACTGTGCATCTCTCATTAAATCACATACTATTTGATGTAGCGCTTGAATATGTAGTATGTATTTGCGACCTGAGAATAAAGTGTGTATTCTTAACATCAGGTGTTCTGTAGGAATTTGTGACACCTGCACGTTCAACTCATAGTACCCTAATAAATGCTCATCTGACGCATGCGCGATATCATGGTCGCAAAATCTGATGGCCAAACCCTTTGATGTAAGGGATTGCATGAATGATGAGCTGTGATTTATAAATAAATAAGTGCTGACTGCTTCGTTTTGAAGCATCACTGCTGTGGCATTTCGTCTTTATAAAAAATAATAATATGCACACAATGAACTCTATGGGGCCTATTTATGAAATGTCTGTCCGACATGATCCGATCAGTGGATCATGTCCGACAGACATCGCTGAATGCAGGGAGAAATACGCTCTCCGCATTCAGCATTGCACCAGCAGCTCTTGTGAACTGCTGGTGCAACGCCGCCCCCTGCAGATTCACGGCCAATCGGCTACTAGCAGGGGGTGTCAATCAACGCGATCGTATTTGATCAGTTTGATTTCACGCAATCTCTGTCCACCTCCTCAGAGCAGGCAGACAGGTTATGGAGCAGCTGTCTTTAGACCGCTGCTTCATAACTGGTGTTTCTGGCGAGTCTGAAGGCTCGCCAGAAACACGGCCCATCAAGCTTCATAAGGAGCTTGATAAATGGGCCCCTTTATAGAGAGAGTGAGAATGAGAGAGACAGAGAGAGAGAGAAAGTGAGATAGAGAGGAAGAGAGAGAGGGGGAGAGAGAGAAAAAGAGAGAAAGAGTAAGAAAGAGAGAGAGCACTACTTCATCCCTGGAATGCCCTTGCCCTTATAAAGCCCAGGGCCCAGTGGCCACAGACTGAACAGCTCCCAAAATTTTGCCAAAACCATAGGTCCAGACTATCCTAGAACCACCTTCCATTTCCCTGCAACAGACTCCCCCTGTACACAGATCTATAAGGTCTCTCCTTCCATGAGACTGTCATCTGTCTTCAGTACTATGTCCCCAGTCTAGGAATCCAACAAGTGGAAAAATCCTCATCCTTACTGTACTTCCATAACAAGCATATAGGCAGTGCAGGGAATAGGCAGCTAAAGTCCTTTGTAGTTTAGCCGTGTGCGTCTGTAGGTTAGGGGGGGCGGAACTGACTGTGGATAAATCAGCCCTTAGTCATGTCTCGTTGCACTTGGTAGCCCCAGATTCAATTGTATGCCCTCTGATTCAATTGTGTGCTGGCATTCAGTAAACCCTAATTAATTTGTGTACTGTCCTCGGTTGCAAAATCCGATGACTGCTGTTTTGTGTCGGATTTTGCAACCGCAAAGTGCGCATGCGACATAGGTCAGAGATTTATACGTTTAAGCACCCTAGCAGTGCTGTGAGGTATAAGGAGCAGCAGGTGACTGAGCAAAATCCAACAGAACAGCTCTTATCGGATTTTGCAACGTCAAACTAACTTCTCATTCAACATTGTGCTCAGTCCCCTGCTGCTCCTTATCCCTCAAAACACTGCTAGGGTGCTTAAACGTATAAATCAGATTATTTGGAAATGGCCTTCTACTCCCTTCCGATATTGATGCTTCTCTAAGATCATTGCTGATGTGTTTCCTTCTTGGCATTGTGTTAACACACACCTGAATGCTCCAAAATAGCAAATTATTTTTATAGAAGTGGTTACAATTGCTGATGATCAAATATGTAAGAGCATTTGATTAGCAGCACCTGGCTGCTATTTAGCCTCTTAATTCCTATGGTTATGATTAGGACTGGTTATGGCGATTTAGGCAGAATTTTTAAGATGTCAAGTGGAAGGGATAGCAACAACCCTTCTGTAAGGCATGTTAGAGCTAGAAGCCCTATGTGAGTGTGTGTGCAGCAGAAGAGGGAACAGAGTCACTATAGATTCAAGTCTGGGGTTGGCCAGGCACTTTTACTGCAGGAGCTGGGGCATGGTCCCTTGGGCTCTTAGGGGCAGGGCTAGGCCTTCTGGCTGAGTTTTAAGCATGTTAGTTGGGAAATGAGGCAGAAGGCTATCTTGTCATTAGGGTTAAGGGGAGTTCTACGGCATTGTTTCTCAACTTGTCTTCTTCATTTAACCCACATTGTAAAAATAAAATAGCAGTACCATTATAATTTTTTTTTGTACACGTAGAGCCCATTGAAAAATGAGAGAACATGAATTGCAAATGCTACCTGGTATATATTAATATCACATTTTTTTTTAACATCAGGAGGCCCATTTATCAAGCTCCGAATGGAGCTTGAGGGCCCGTGTTTTTGGCGAGCCTGCAGGCTCGCCAGAAACAGCAGTTATGAAGCAGCAGTCTAAAGACCGCTGCTCCATAACCCTGTCCGCCTACTCTGAGCAGGCGGACAGACATCGCCACAATTCAACCCGATTGAGTGCGATCGGGTTGATTGACACCCCCCTGCTGGCGGCCGCGAATCTGCAGGGGCCGGCATTGCACCAGCAGCTCACAAGCGCTGCTGGTGCAATGCTGAATATGGAGAGCGTATTGCTCTCCGCATTCAGCGAGGTCTGTCGGATCTGATCCGCACTGTCAGATCAGGTCCGACAGACCTTTGATAAATAGGCCTCCAGGTGTTCTGTCGGAATTTGTGACCATGCTATCACGCATACGTACACCTGCACGTTCAACTCATAGTACCCTAATAAATGCTCATCTGACGCATGCGCAATATCATGGTCGCAAAATTTGATGGCCAAACCCTTTGATGTAAGAGATTGCACGAATGATGAGCTGTGATTTATAAATAAATAAGTGCTGACACTCCTTCGTTTTAAAGCATCACTGCTGTGGCATTTCATCTTTTATAAAAAATAATAATATGCACACAATGAACTCTATATAGAGAGAACAAGAGTGAGAGAGACAGAGAGAGAGAAAGCGAGAGAAAGAGAGAGAGATAGTGAGATAAAGAGAGAGGAAGAGAGACTACTACTATACTTCCCCTGATTAGACCCCTTTACTTTTCCCTAACATGCCCTAGAACAGTGTTTCATAGTGCAGAATTATATAACATTAGCTTAGCACCAGCTTTCCACCTGAAAGTATTTCAGAGAAATTTTCCTACGAAAATAACTTTTACAGAACGTTGCTCCTGGCTCTACTGAGCGGGTCTATTTGTTTTCCTAAGCGCATCGGGCATTCTGTCTAGTCACAGCCAGCCCGATCGTGTCTTAAACTCAATGTAGCTCGCTCCCGCTCTGGTCTGCTAGCTACCAGGGAGTAGGAGCAAGCTACATTGAGTTTAATGGCACGATCGGGCCAGCTGTGACTAGACAGTGCCCCCGATGAGCTTAGGAAAACAAACCGACCCACTCAGTAGAGCCAGGAGCAGCGTTCTGTAAAAGTCATTTTCGAAGGAAAATTTCTCTGAAATCCTTTCAGGTAGAAAGCTGGTGCTAAGTTGATGTTATATAATTCTGCACTATGTGCAGAATTATATAACATTATTTTGTGGATTTACTGGTCCTTTAATTATAGCTGAAACAGTGCACAGGTGAAGTAATCAGTAGATCAGTAACACCATGGTTACTAACCTGCTCTAAGCCCTTAAAATTAATTATTTCGGGCGGAGCTAACCGTCAATCTGGAGAGACGCATCTTGTTGGAGCTCTCTCATAAAAATCTAATTTGGGCTGAAAAATTAACATATAGATAACCCTGCAAAGGTTATAATCGTCACCGGACACTCTGCTTTGGTCAGGACCATTGGAGCAGTGCTTGGTCAGAGACTTTTTGTGACGCCGAATTTGGAAGTGGGAGAGAGTGCCTTCACCTGACTGAGTGCCGTTAGTGAGAAAGAAGGGACCGGCTGGTAAGCTGTGAGTGCTACACCTCCACTTATCTACTAAGCCTGCGTTTGTCCTCAACTGCTCTCCCGGACCCTTAACTCTGCTGCCCGGAGGGTCGGGGCCCCGCTCCGGTGCAGCAGCTGTCTAACAACTACGCGATCCGGGAGGCAGTGTAGCGCTATAGCCAGCTGTACTCGGGGCTATTTGCAGCGACTCAGAGTTCCCACCTTCACTGTGGGTTATATAGAGGGAAGCCCCGGCAGCATTGGCGACATAGCTGAGATAAGATAAGTGCCTTACTAGAGGGGGAAAAAAAAAAATAGAAGATTTGGTTAAAGGAAATTGGCGCGAACAATCGCCATCTTGAGGCCTGAGAGGCTGCATCTCTACTTTTCAGTACTCAGCGCTCCGGCGGCAGGAGCCGGGAGCTGTCTTCAGCATCAAATCTAAAAGATAGAGGAGAGGTAAGAAGACAAGTTGTAATCCTCTCTAATAGTTACTGAAGCGGCATTGTGATGTTATCAACATATATTTGAATTTGTTAGTGAGAATGCACGCCTTAACTTATACCCCACTCACAGCACTACACTATTAATCTAAGAAGACCAGTGAAAAGCTATAGTGTAACACGCTTCACTTATCTTAGGCATAGCAGTGTTAAGGAGTATAACACCTTCATTTTCTTTACAAACCTATGCCCACAAATTTAATGATACCCAGTAAGGTATTCATACTCTTTGTAGCTGAGTTAAAACATTGAACTGTACAGGTGTCAGCAACCCAGAGACTGATGTTTCTTGAACAACTTTCCTAATACACAGTTGCTTTTTTTCAACATAACCAGGGTGGTTATTTTGTCAGACATTCTACTATTTGTTTTGGTTTTGCATAGCACTCTCACACAGATCTACTGTTGCTGGTTTATATCTGGAGAAATTTTTATCAACAAAAGAAAGATAAGAACTCTTTAGAGCAGAATCCCCAGAAGCATTTGTAATCTCCCTGCACGCTTGCTCCTTCCTTTTTCTGCTATGACATGAGACAGAAGTGGACTTCATAGCACCTTTATTCATCAAAAAATCTGTGTCCATAATTACAATTATATCGTGTGTCACTCCCGCATGCTGTAGTTTTCACAGCTCTCCACTACTATGCAAATGTGTTAAAATTTGAAGCTGTCAGATTTCCAGAGTTTGGCTCACCCCAGAAAGATATTTTAAGCAGAAGTTGCATTCACTGACATAACAGAGATAGACATACTGCTGTATGTTTTTTGTTTTTTTTTGCTCTATATAAAGATTTCTCTTGCAGGGTGCTGTAATATTTTCTCCTAGGGCTCCCACTGAGGCTCACTCCTAAGATACTTGCAATCGGAGTTGGTTGGCTCTGAAACCTGGAGTACAGAATCTTCAGAGGTAATAACAAGTTACCCAAATTTTGCTTCTCCTTGTGGAAGCGTACCAATTGGGACAAATCTGTTTAGCCTGCAGACAACAGTTCACTGACAAACAGTAAGACTGCCTCCTCTTCTCCCTGTTGTTCCCTGAAGTATTAAGATATCTCCTCTCCTTGTTGAAATATTATCAGATACTTAGCAAGTGTACGCTCTCCTCTCCCCTTTCCTGCTGTCTCTTGTGGCAGTGGGTCATACCACATTCTACCTTTTCCGTGATCGTCCTGTGAGGGCATTCTCCCCAGAGGAAGAAGCGTACAAATCATATATCTCATCATATCTAGATCCTGTGGAACTGATTACACAATCCGCTGTTAACAAAGAGATACTGAAGTGGAGAAAATGTCTCACTCTAACAGGAAGAAAACCTCCAATAAACACAATGATGGCCCTAAAAGAACTGTGGCGGATCACTTTCACAGTAAATTTCTCGTGGAGAGAGATCTATCAGACGAGGACTCTAGAGACTCTCCGTCAGGACAGGGAGACGAAGAAGTACACCCCTCTGGAAAACATTCTAATCCTAATACAGAGCCCTCCTCTCTCAAAGAACTTATAAATTCGCTTTCAGCTAAAATGGACTCCCACCACACCTCATTAAAACAGGAAATCAGAACTTCAGTTGCCGACCTCAAGAGGGAAATATCCTCTCTGGGAGATAGAACTGAGACTTTGGAGCATAAACATGAAGATCTGGCAACAGATCACTCAAATCTACTAGCATATTCTCAGTCTTTGGCAGAAATGATTTCAGATATGGAAGTGAAACTAGCAGACCTAGAGGATAGGTCCAGACGCAGCAATGTGCGTCTTAAAGGCATTCCTGAAAGTGTTACAAATACCGACCTCCTTAAATACCTAAAAGAGTTGTTTGAAGTGCTAGTTGACTCTCCACAGGATCAAGAAGCAAAAATAGATAGAGCACTTCTGAAAAAGGATCTGCTGGACCCTTATAAAGATCTGCAGTTCTTCCACGACTTATCTTCTCACACGCTGTCAAAGAGGAGATCGTTTCAGCCAGTTACCTATTGCCTTCGAAAGCACTCTATTAAATACAGATGGGGATTTCCGGTCCGACTATTTTTTCAACATGATGGACTCTCTTACACTGTCTCTAGTCTAAAACAGGGATTGGAGATTCTCAACAAATTAAATCTTCTACAAAACTCCAAATCCACACCCCCTACAAGCTCTGAGTCAAATCCTACCCGCAACAATCCCTCTGCTACTAGCTCTACAAATTTGGATCCTGCCACCTTGGACCCTACCCCACTCCGGGTTGATGCAATAGAATGGAGCCCTAAGCCAAGAAGATCTTCACCCGCCTCCAAGAGGCGGAATACTACCCAATAGGTGTTATATCTGACATTCCTGATTGGTACAAGTAGTACAAAACCTGAAAACTTGTGTACTCTAGCTGTATTTTGCTGAAATTATGCATTATGCTTACAGAGGAAATCTCCAGCAACCTCTGTTCCTGAATCCCATCTTAGCTTCATGCATGAAAAGCTTGATTTTTACTAATATTATTTTTCCCTTACAGGTCTTGTCTTATGCTCTAGTAGAAGATGTATGCTATGTAATTTATTTATGAAAGGATATATGTTTGGAGAAGAGAAAGGGGAGAGAAGGGGAAAGGAAAAGAGAAAAATAATTTTTGCTTATGCTTCTACTATGTGCACCTTGGGTATAAGGTTATTCATTAATGTTGTTTTTTTTTCTCTTAAGGGATTGTATTCTGTCTGATCAGTATAGAATCTAGTCTAAATAACAGTTGTACAGGAAAAAGCTTACGAAAGCAGATAGACACCATTATATAACCCACCCCAAAGCACAGTTTTTTTAATCTAAGTATCTGCACTGTTTTGCTCAATGATAAGATCCTGGTAAATAATCCCTGATGTTCCAGGCTAGCACATGGACCTCTACTATAGTCACTCATTGACAACCAAATGGTCAACCTAATATACCCATTTTCCCTATTAACTGTGTTAGTGTGTGAATGTCATACAATTTACTAGATTGCAAGTACAACTTCTTTACAATAAGCGGTTAAGCTAACAATTATAATAATCACATATACTGAAAATATACCTGAAATCAAAACTTCAAAGGTTTGGCCCTTAAAAACATATAGGGAAAAAGATGGGAGAGGTAGGAAAGAGGGTTGGTCAGCATTGTACTATTTGTGTTTTAGGTTTATGACTGTTTTTGCGCTGTTTTGCAGTACACTCTCATGTCTTTTTAAATATGCAACTCTAACATGCTCCTAATTATATTCCAGATCCTCACAAGATAAGGTATGGATTATTGTTTTTAAAGTTTCAAGTTAACTGGTTGAGTTAGTCCCGGAATTAATCCGGATTTGTATTTTTTGTTTCTACTACAATTTAAAGCTTAATTAACCATCAGCTAAATATTCTGGTTGCCCCCCCCCCCCCCCCTACTTTGGGTGGTAACCACTATTTTGTTATGTTGTTTTTTTTCTCTTATGCAAGATTGCATATTTCATTATATATCCCTATAACATATTCCCTTACTCATAGCGGTGCTTACCCGCTGAATTTCCCCCCATCACCCCCCCCAAGTTTATTTTTATGTCTCTGGACCTCCAGTGCGCTTGGACACTATAGGAATACACTCTCAGTTTTTTATTCTTGTTCATTGTACTTAATCTCCCTCATAATAATTCTCCCTTTTTAAAAAAAGAGCAACACTTACGTTCGATATATCCCTATCAATTATACTCAGGCTTACTTACATGTCTCCACACAACTATATTTAACCTTCTCCTTTCTTCCCTTGACCCCACCCCCCTCTTCCTCCTCCCCATTACTCATCCCCTTCTCTTTTTTTTTTTTCCTTCTTTCTTCTCTCTCTCTCTCCCTCCCTCTCTTCTTTTTTTTTATCATGGAATTAACGGTGATCACACATAATACTCAAGGCCTTAATTCTCCGACCAAGAGAAGCCTCCTACTTAACAGCATTAAAAAGCTGAAGGCTAATGTTATCTTTTTGCAGGAGACCCACTGGATCAGGTCCCCAGGTATTCCCTTTTCTTTCAAAAATTTCTCAACAAAATTAGAGGCCTCCTACCCCACTAAGTCTAGGGGAGTGGCCATTCTCCTTAAAGATAACCTACAAGTAGAAAAGATATATGTCGAATTAGATCCTGAGGCTAGGTATATTCTTTTTATATGTAAAATAAACGGACGAAAATACACTCTAGTCAACCTGTATGCCCCTAATACTAGGCAAATACCTTTCTTAAAACATGTCCTTAAGCTTATTGCCGAACTTAAACAGGGAACCCTATTAATTGGAGGAGACTTCAACCTGGTCTCTGACCCCCTTAGAGATAAAAGGGGAACTACAGGAGCGACTCTGGACCGCTCAACTAGTTCACTTTCAGCTGCATTTAGAAATCTCATGGCACAATACAGCCTTTATGACGTATGGAGAGCTATGCATACCTCAGATAATGATTACACATTTTACTCTAGTGCCCACAAGATGTTTTCGAGAATCGATTATATTTTTGTTGAGGCACACACCCTTGATGAGATTCGCTTCTCCAAAATTGAAGTAATCGCCTGGTCCGACCACGACTCTGTGATTGTATCCTTCTTCACCCACCAGGCCCGATCAATTAAGAAATGGAGGTATGAGGAGTGGGTATTAGCAAATCCCCACTCTTTACAGGAAATTGGGAATAGTATCCAAGAGTTTATTCAAATTAATGATACAGAGCAGACAGATGTACAGCTTCTTTGGGCCTCGCTTAAGGCTTACCTTAGAGGGATATTAATTAATAAAGCTAATGCATTTAAGAAAAATCAGGGTAGATCGCTGGCGGAACTAACATGCGAGTTTAAAAAACAGACCTCCCTCCTAAAGTTAAATCCATCTGTGCAGGGTGCGAAGAAGCTTGAGCTCCTGAAAGAAGAACTTAATAGGCTTGAAGCCATTAAGATTCAAAAAACTCTCTTTAGACTTAAACAATTCTATTACTACCACAGTAATAAAGCCAATTCTCTACTAGCATCCAAACTCAGATTAAAACAAGCACAACGAACCATTCCCTCCATCACAATGGAAGGAAACACAGTGACATCTCCCAGAGATATTGGTGAAGCGTTTCGATCCTTTTACTCTAAACTGTATAGCTTGACAGGCGAGACTTTTACTGAAGTCTACTCCATAGAAGAGATATCTGCTTTCCTGGGCAAATTGCGTCTACCAGAATTAAACATAGAGGCATCAAACATGCTTAGTTCTCCAATCTCCCTAGAGGAACTAAAAAACGCTATCGCCCAACTTAAGCGAAACAAAGCCCCGGGCCCAGACGGGTTCACGGGCCATTTCTACAAATCTTTCAGTAAAATCATAGTTTCCATTTTGTTACGAACTTTCAATTCTTTCATGAACACGGGGTTGTGTCTGGGCGAATTTCTAGAGGCGGACATCATCACCATATTAAAACCGGGCAAAGACTCTGGCTCCTGTCAGAGTTACAGACCTATTTCCCTGATAAACTCTGATATAAAGTTATTTTCTAAAATACTTGCCAACAGACTAGCTAAGGTTGTTGGCAGACTCGTCCATCCTGATCAGGTGGGCTTTATACCTGGCAGGGAAGGTCCGGACAACACTCGAAGGATATTTGACATACTATATGAAACTAATATCAAGGGGGACTCCCTTCTGGCCCTGTCTCTTGACGCTGAGAAAGCGTTTGACAGGGTCAGGTGGGATTACCTGTGGTGCACCCTTGAAGCTTTTCACATACCTCCTCAGTTTATTAGGGCGGTCAAGGTCCTATATTCAGCTCCCACCGCAAAGATTAGTGGAGTGGGTTTTCAATCTGCCCCGTTTGCCATCCTGAACGGAACCAGGCAGGGCTGTCCTCTGTCTCTGATACTATTCGCATTGGCTATTGAGCCTTTGGCTCAGTTGATAAGAGAAGATCCTGATATTCAAGGGGTCAATTTTGGAGGTTCAGTCCACAAGATTGCGTTATTTGCGGACGACGTAACCCTGTTGCTTACTTCCCCATCTTCATCCCTAACAGCTGTTTTTAAATAGCACAAAAGAAATCCAGCAAACCTCCCAGGTCTAATACCTCGATCAAGCATCTGGGTATTCGCCTGAGCCCAAGCCCCGAAATCATGATCCAGAAAAACTTTACTGACCGTATTCCCGAGTTCCGGAAGCTTCTTGAGAGCTGGGAATTCAGAGAATTCTCGTGGACAGGGCGAATTGCCGCGGTCAAAATGTCGCTTCTTCCTAAAATCACGTACCTCTTCAGATGCATAAATCTGACGGTTCCGAGACCTATACTTAATAAGCTCCAGAGTCTGATTTCAAAATATGTTTGGAAGGGTGGAAGACCCAGAATCGCCACCACGACGATTCAACAACCGCTAGATAGGGGAGGACTAGCCTATCCTAGTATTCTGACATACCACGATGCCGCTCGGTTATCTCATCTTGTGTGTTGGAGCGCAGAGATGGACCAACCTAGATGGTACGAGGTGGAGCAATCCCTCCTCCCTGGAGCTGTTCTACTTTCTGACCTACCTTGGATCCCGGCACATGTTCGTAAAACTCTGCGGATTGATCATCCCCTTATTCTGAACACCCTGGTACATTGGGATAACAGAAAAAACATGGAGTCTATTGCTCCACACCCCTCCCCCCTTTATAAGATACGAAATATTCTAATTTCCATGCCTGAGACACATGTGGGTAGCTGGTCTGAGGCTGCTAATGAGCCTATCGCGTCTTTATATAATGGGGACTCTCTATTATCTTTCGAAGAGGTAAAGACTAAGCTCTCCATACCCTCATATCTGAACTTTGAATTTATTAGACTGGCAAGCATCCTCAGGGCTTGGGGGCTATCGGGTCAATCCACAAGACCTCCCACTAGATGGGAACAGAGATGGAGTC
This sequence comes from Bombina bombina, assembly GCF_027579735.1. Classification (NCBI taxonomy): domain Eukaryota; kingdom Metazoa; phylum Chordata; class Amphibia; order Anura; family Bombinatoridae; genus Bombina; species Bombina bombina. The sequence continues at coordinate 627,140,745 of NC_069502.1, forward strand.
TGGGCAAGCTACTTAAAGGCTCTCTTTCATTCCACTATTATTTAATGGTGGCGCCCTTACAACCAGCTAAGCATAGTCAGTACAAAGCTTGGGAAAAGGAACTCAACATTAATATTGAGACCACAATATGGCTCAACGAGCTCACCAGTGCTAGGAAAATTTTACATAGCGCAACTTTATGGGAGCTTTATTACAAAATAACCACCAGGTGGCACCTTGTGCCGGTCACACTGAATAAATATTATCGAAAGACCTCCCCCCTATGTTGGCGGAATTGCGGTTGCTTAGGTACGCAGGTCCACATTTGGTGGGATTGCCCTATAATTGGGGGTATCTGGGGATTTGCATTTGACGCTCTTAGGATGCTAGGCATATCATTGACCTCAACCCCTTCAGTGGGCCTCCTGCATCATCAACTTCCAACTATGTCTGATGCTGACAAACATCTCACCATATATGTCCTGATGGCTACTAAACTGGCTATTGCCAGGGATTGGAAACAAACTTCCTCTCCTACACCCAAGAAAATATTTGCTATAATTGATCATATTAGACAGATGGAAGAGTTTGCATTTAGACAGTCTAACAAACTAGAACTATACCTTGAGATTTGGAATAAATGGAAAGAGGCGCAGGCCTCGTAGACATCGGGGAAACATATAGTACAAGATCACTTACATGAACTCTATTGGTGTAAACCCTCCCTCTCTCTATAGGGGTTTTTCCCTTTTTTTTTTTTTTTTTCTCTCCTTCTCCTATTTCCTAACCTCCTCCTCTTCTTCTTTCCCTGTGCCCCCTTCCCCTCTGTCCCTTATTACCCTTAAACACCTAAGCATTTAGCATTTCTCTATACAAACATGCCAATTTTATTCAAACATGTATACTCACTCTCCTTGATTGATAAACTGCATATAGTGTCAAGTGGGATACGAACCTATTATGAGGAGATATTCAATCGATCTAGGTTGCGCTGGTTGTTCAGAGTGTAAGATACTAGTTTAACGTTTGTTTCTATATTCTCTCATATACATATGTATCTAATATATATACGAAAAGAAAAATGAGGAAATAATGTATGTATATATGCCTTTGCCTCGCGATGAACAGTACCTTGTTTTTTTTGTTTTTTTTTATAGTATGCCATATATACTAATATAATTGTTACATGATGTTACTAAAATCCTATGTCCTAACGAAAATTGTGCTATACAACTGTTTAGCCTGTGTAACTCCTACACGTATGTTTTGTTCTCGCTGTTAAATTTTTTTCATTGTTCCTCAATAAAAAACTATTTAAAAAAAAATAAATTAATTATTTCACCTGTGCACTGGTTCAGCAATAATGAAAACCTGTCCTTTTGGGGGTACTTGAGGACCACAGTTGAGAAACAATGCCTTAGAACACCCCTTAACCCTAATGGCAAGATAGCCTTCTGCCTCATTTCCCAACTAACATCCCAATGAACCATGCCCCAGCTCCTGCAGTAAAAGTGCCTGGCCAACCCCAAACTTGAATCTATAGTGACCCTGTTCCCTCTTCTGATGCACACACACTCCCATAGGGTTTCTAGCTCTGACATACCTAACAGAAGGGTTACTGCCCTCCCTTCCACTTGACCCCTTAAAACATCGCCATAACCAGTCCTAACCATAACCATAGGAATTAAGAGGCTAGCAGCCAGGTGCTGATAATCAAATGCCCTTAAATAATTGATCATCAGCAATTGTGACCACTTCTATAAAAATAATTTGCTATTTTGGACCATTCAGGTGTGTGTTAACATAATGCCAAGAAGGAAACACATCAGCAATGATCTTAGAGAAGCAATTGTTGCTGCCCATCAATATCGGGAGGGCTATAAGGCCATTTTCAAACAATTTAAAGTCCATAATTTATTCACAATTGGAAAACATTCAAGACAGTTGCCAATCTTCCCAGGGAAAGTGTTCTATGCAGGGAGGCAGGCTACAGGGTAGCCGTGAGAAAGGAGGATGGATCTAGCAGAGCACAAACTACTTCAGTGACATGTGAAATGAAGGCCGTGTGTATGTAGCTGACCACGACACCCCTTTCCCCAAGTGAAGACAGAAAATGTATAGCTCATCAATTTCCCAAATATACTGTATACTATATATATATATATATAGCTTATTACGTTTAAGCACCCTAGCAGTGTTTTGAGGGATAAGGAGAAGCAGGTGACTGAGCACAATGTTGCATGAGAAGTTTGCGGTTGAAAAATCTGATAACAGCTGTTCTGTTGGATTTTGCAACTGCAAACTGCTCATGCAACATTGTGCTCAGTCACCTGCTGCTCCTTATACCTCACAGCACCGCTAGGGTACTTAAACTTATAAATATCTGACCTATGTCACATGCGCACTTTGTGGTTGCAAACTCCGACAAAAAACAGCAGTCATCGGATTTTGCATCCGAGGACAGTACACAACTTAAAGGGACATTCCAGTCAAAATGTAACTGCACATAGATGAATTACATCTTTGTATTGAAACATATTTGCAATATACAGATATTGACAAAAATGCTTCTAGTAAAAGTAATCACTGTTTTAGTGTTAACATTTTTCTCTGCAAATGCATGTGAAGCATAGCTACATATTCACCAGCATTTTAAATAATGCAGTTGCTCAGAACACCAGTGGGGCTTGTATCATGTTATTAATTACCAAATTGAGTCATTACCAGATGGTACAAGCACCTTAGGCTCTCTGAGCAAGAGCTGTGTTTAAGATGCTGGTGCACGATGCATACTTAAATACACTTTTGAAACAGCCATAGCTTTTATTAGAAGCATTTTTGCCAATACAATATATTACAAAAATGCTTCTATTCAAAACTGAACTACATCCATCTGGATTCCTATTTTGGCTGGATTGTCCCTTTAATTAGTGGTTAAATGCCAGCACACAATTGAATCCGGGGGCATACAATTGAATCTGGGGCTACCAAGTGCAACGAGACATGACTAAGGGCTGATTTATCCACAGTCAGCTCCGCCCCCTCAACCTACAGACGCACACGGCTAAACTACAAAGGGCTTTAGCTGCCTATTCCCTGCACTGCCTATATGCTTGTTATAGAAGTACAGTAAGAATGAGGATTCTTCCACTTGTTGGATTCCTAGACTGGGGACATAGTACTGAAGACAGATGACAGTCTCATGGGAGGAGAGACCTCATAGATCGGTATACAGGGGGAGTCTGTTGCAGGGGAATAGAAGGTGGTTCTAGGGTAGTCTGGGCCTATGGTTTTGGCAAAACTTTGGGAGCTGTTCAGTCTTTGGCCCTGGGACCTGGGCTTTAAAAGGGCAAGGGCATTTGAGGGATGAAGTAGTGCATCAGGATAGAGGGATTGACATTTTCTCTTTTTCACTCTTACTCTCTTTTTCTCTCTCTCACCCCTCTTTCTCTTCCTCTCTATCTCACTTTCTCTCTCTCTTTCTCTCACTCTCTCTCTGTCTCTCTCACTGTCTCTATATAGAGTTAATTGTGTGCATATTATTATTTTTTATAAAGACGAAATGCGACAGCAGTGATGCTTCAAAACAAAGCAGTATCAGCACTTATTTATTCATACAATCCCTTACATCAAAGGGTTTGGCCATCAAATTTTGCGACCATGATATCGAGTATGCGTCAAATGAGCATTTATTAGGATATGGGGGTATTAGGGTAGGGAGTTGAACGTGCAGGTGTACGTATGCGCGATACAATGGTTGTGAATTCCGACAGAACGTCTGATGTTAAAAATACACACTTTATTCTCAGGTCACAAAAATACATATGCAAGCGCTACATCAAATATTATGTGATTTAATGAGCGATGCACAGTTTAACAAGTGGTAAATGTTATATTAATATATACCACGTAGCATTTGCAATTCAGTGGGCTCTACATTTACAAAAAAAATGGTAAAGGTACTGCTATTTTATTTTTACAATGTGGGTTAAATGAAGGAGACAAGTATAACAAGGAGGTAAAAAAACAGCGAAACCGCGTTATTACTGTAGGCCACCTGGAGGGAGGGTATAATAGCCTGCCCCAAATCAGTACCGTATTTCACCTAATTAATTGACCTCAGAGGTTTGTCTCTGATATACCCACATGCAGCAGGCTGTATGTCACCAATTGACAGCATTTACAGTATCTATTGTTGATGAGTAAGCCTAGGTAGGTTCACTGTAGCTGATGAGCTTGTGTATGTGTGTGTGTATATGTGTGTGTTTATGTGTTTGTGTGTATTTGTTTGTGTGTGTATATGTGTATGTGTGTGTGTGTGTATGTGTATTTGTGTGTGTGTGTATATGTGTATGTGTGTGTGTGTGTATGTGTATTTGTGTGTGTGTGTATATGTGTATGTGTGTGTGTGTGTGTATGTGTATTTGTGTGTGTGTGTATATGTGTGTTTATGTGTTTGTGTGTATTTGTTTGTGTGTGTATATGTGTATGTGTGTGTGTGTGTGTGTATGTGTATTTGTTTGTGTGTGTATATGTGTATGTGTATGTGTGTGTGTGTGTGTATGTGTATTTGTTTGTGTGTGTATATGTGTATGTGTGTGTGTGTGTATGTGTATTTGTGTGTGTGTGTATATGTGTGTGTGTGTGTATTTGTGTGTGTGTGTATATGTGTGTGTACCTGTATGTATAAATAACTTTGAAACTTAAGTGCCAGCAAAAATATTGAGTACCCAGATTCATACTTTTCCATTAAAAAAATTGTAATTAAAAATAAAAATAGATATTTTGCCAATTTGTATTTGTACCATTTTGTGTTTTATGCAGAAAGATAGTAGGAATTAAAAATATAAGCATAAAATACATTTTATTAACCCCTTAAATGCCTTTGTCTGCGTGAGAGAGTGATGAGGTCTAGAGGTGCTTAAGGTTAAGAGGCATGTGTGAGAGAATTAAAGGGGTCGGGAGGTGCGTTTGTGAGGGAGTGCTGGGTTCAAGAGACGTGTTTGTGTGCTGGGTCAGGAAGTGTGTGTGGGTGTGTGAGGGAGCGCTGATGTCATGGGCTGTCTGTGTGTGTGAGGAAGTAATGGATTCAAGAGGTGTGTGTGTATGTGACGGAGTACTAGGGTCAAGAGGTGTCTATGTATCTTAGGGAGTACAGACTTGTGTGTGAGTGGCAGTCCTGGGGTTAACAGAAGTGTGTCTTTAAGTGAATGGGTGGCTGTTTAAGTGTGAGGGAGTATGGGGTAACGAAGAATGCATGTGTGTGTATGTGAGGAAGGAAATGCTTGGCTCAAAACCAAAAGGCACTTGTGAGTCTGAGGAAGTACTGTGGTCAGGTGGTGTGTGTGAGAGGGAATACTGGGTTTGAGTGTGTGTGAGGAAGTACTAGATCTAAAAGGTGTGTGTGTGTAAGTACTGGGTCCAGAATGTGTGTGTGTGAGAAAGTACTGGGGTCAGGTGGTGTATGTGAGTAAATAATGATGTCAGGTGGTAAGTTTGTGATAGAGTACTGGTGCTAGTAGCAAGAGTGTATGTGTTAGGGAGTAATAGTGCCCTGAAGTGAGGGTGAGTGTGAGGAAGTACTGGAGTCAGGAGGTAAGTGTGTGTAAGAGAGAATACTGGGACAGAGTAATAAGGGGGTATGTTTGTGTGAGAGAGTAAGTGTGTGAGGGAATATCTGGGTTATTAAGGAGGGAATACTGAGGTAAGGATGTGTGAGAGAGTAAGTGTGTGAGGGAATATCTGGGTTATTCAGGAGGGAATACTGAGGTAAGGATGTGTGAGAGAGTAAGTGTGTGAGGGAATATCTGGGTTATTCAGGAGGGAATACTGAGGTAAGGATGTGTGAGAGAGTAAGTGTGTGAGGGAATATCTGGGTTATTCAGGAGGGAATACTGAGGTAAGGATGTGTGAGAGAGTAAGTGTGTGAGGGAATATCTGGGTTATTCAGGAGGGAATACTGAGGTAAGGATGTGTGAGAGAGTAAGTGTGTGAGGGAATATCTGGGTTATTCAGGAGGGAATACTGAGGTAAGGATGTGTGAGAGGGACTGTTAAGATAAGGGGCCGTGTGTGTAAGGTGTATTTGGCTCAGGGTGTCTCTCTCTAAGGGCCAGATGCCCTCTTCTTGCCTGAGTGGAGCGCTTTACATCATCATCAGGATGTGTTTCTGAGGGTGCACTAGGGTCAGGATGTGTGTTTCTGAGGATGTACTGACTGGGCTCGGAGTGTGCATCTTTGAGAGTAAATACTGTGTTTGGGGTGTGTCTCTCTGAGGGTTTATATAGGGGTTAGTGTGTGTGTCTCTGAGAGGGTACAATGGGGTCAGGATGGTTCTCTGGGGGGGGGTGTAAAGGGGTTAGGGTGTGTATATCTGAGGTTGTTTGTGTTTGTGTGTGAAATAGTGCTGAGGTAAATTAGTACTGGACTATGGGAACATTACACTAAACTCAGGAAGCGAAACAAACATTCAGCATCTACGTGGGTACTGTCTGTAAAAAAAAAGAGAAAAAAAGTTTACCAGTTACAGTTAGTTTAACATTTTTTGAAAGTAAAAATTAACCCTTTATGGTCTAGTAAGGACCTGCTAACTTTGGGAAAATTTTAAAAGTGTGCACTAATTTGCATATACAATGATGTTACCGGATGTGATGTCACATGAAAAAGATTAATATTGTATCTAATAAGAAGAATAATACAATATATATATTTTTTTTAAGCAGTTAGTACACTACAGAATATAAATTAATTAAAAAAAGAATAGAAAAAAAGGGGTTTATAGGTACTGGCAGACAGCTGCCAGTACCTCGGATTGCGGCAATAGAGGGGGAGGGTTAGAGAGCTGTTTGAGGGGGGATCAGGGACAGAGGGATAGAGACAGAGGGATATGGACAGAAGGATAGGGACAGAGGTATAGGGACAGGTATAGAGGGATAGGGACAGAGGGACAGGGATAGAGGGACAGGGACAGAGGAAGAGGGACAGGGACAAAGGGATAGAGGGACATAGGAATAGGGACAGGGGGATATGGATAGAGGGATAGGGACAGGGATAGGGGCAGAGGTATAGGGACAGAGGGATAGGGACAGAGGGTAGGACAAGGACAGGGACAGAGGTATAGGGGCAGAGGGACAGGGACAAATTGATAGAGGGACAGAGGAATATGGACAGAGGAATAGGGACAGAGGGATAGGGATAGAGGGATAGGGACAGAGGGATAGGGACAGGGATAGAGGGATAGGAGCAGAGGAATAGGGCCAGGGACAAAGGGATAGGGACAAGGACAAAGGGATAGAGACAGAAGGATAGGGACAGAGGGATAGAGGGAAAGAGGGATAGGGATAGAGGGACAGGGATAGGGATAGAGGGACAGGGATAGAGGGACAGGGACAGAGGAAGAGGGATTGGGACAGAGGGATCGGGACAGAGGGATAGGGATAGAGGGATAGGGACAGAGGAATAGGGATAGAGGGATAGGGACAGGGATAGATGGACCTCTCTTTAAAAAATAGACTACCCTCTGGGCAGGCTTATTGCCTAGTATATATATATAAATATGAAAGAATAGTCACTGACAGGACCTTATAGAGCAAAACATATCTTCCATTTTGTTTTTCTTCATAAATAAAGTATAATAAGTATAATAATAATAATAATAATAATAGGGACAGAGGAATAGCGACAGATGGATGGGGGCAAGACAAAGGGATAGGGACAGAGGGACAGGGACAAAGGGATAGAGGGACAGAGGAATATGGACAGAGGAATAGGGACAGAGGGATAGGGATAGAGGGATAGGGACAGAGGGATAGGGACAGTGATAGGGGCAGAGGTATAGGGACAGAGGGATAGGGACAGAGGGTAGGACAAGGACAGGGACAGAGGGATAGTGGCAGAGGGACAGGGACAAATTGATAGAGGGACAGAGGAATATGGACAGAGGAATAGGGACAGAGGGATAGGGATAGAGGGATAGGGACAGAGGGATAGGGACAGGGATAGAGGGATAGGAGCAGAGGAATAGGGCCAGGGACAAAGGAATAGGGACAAGGACAAAGGGATAGGGACAGAAGGATAGGGACAGAGGGATAGAGGGAAAGAGGGATAGGGATAGAGGGACAGGGATAGGGATAGAGGGACAGGGATAGAGGGACAGGGACAGAGGAAGAGGGATAGGGACAGAGGGATAGGGACAGAGGGATAGGGATAGAGGGATAGGGACAGAGGAATAGGGATAGAGGGATAGGGACAGGGATAGATGGACCTCTCTTTAAAAAATAGACTACCCTCTGGGCAGGCTTATTGCCTAGTATATATATATAAATATGAAAGAATAGGCACTGACAGGACCTTATAGAGCAAAACATATCTTCCATAAATAAAGTATAATAAGTATAATAATAATAATAATAATAATAATAATAATAATAGGGACAGAGGAATAGCGACAGATGGATGGGGGCAAGACAAAGGGATAGGGACAGAGGGATAGGGACAGAGGGACAGGGACAAAGGGATAGAGGGACAGAGGAATATGGACAGAGGAATAGGGACAGAGGGATAGGGATAGAGGGATAGGGACAGAGGGATAGGGAAAGGGATAGAGGGATAGGAGCAGAGGGATAGGGACAGGGACAAAGGGATAGGGACAAGGACAAAGGGATAGGGACAGAAGGATAGGGACAGAGGGAAAGAGGGATAGGGATAGAGGGACAGGGATAGGGATAGAGGGACAGGGATAGAGGGACAGGGACAGAGGAAGAGGGAGAGGGAGAAAGGGATAGGGACAGAGGGATAGGAATAGGGACAGAGGAATAGGGATAGAGGGATAGGGACAGGGATAGATGGACCTCTCTTTAAAAAATAGACTACCCTCTGGGCAGGCTTATTGCATAGTATATATATATATATAAATATGAAAGAATAGGCACTGACAGGACCTTATAGAGCAAAACATATCTTCCATTTTGTTTTTATTTGGATGGAAAAAATACAACATACAATTTGTTTTGCTCTATAAGTTCTGGTCAGTGCCTATTCTTTTAAATGTATATATATATATATTCACAAATACTTACACACATATATTCACAAACATACAGGCACAGAAGGATAGGGACAGAGGGTAGGGACAGGGGCAGAGGGATAGGGACAATAACCTACTCGCTGGCCTTCCTCTTTCCCGCCTCTCCCCCCTTCAATCCATCCTAAATGCCTCTGCCAGGCTGATCCACCTTTCCCATCGCTCTGTATCTGCTGCATCTCTCTGCGAGTCCCTTCATTGGCTACCCATTCACAGCAGAATTAAATTCTAAATTCTCACCCTTGCATACAAAGCTCTCACCAACGCCGCCCCCTCTACCTATCCTCTCTTATACACAAGTATACTCCAGCCCGTCCACTAAGATCCAACAATGACCTGCTCCTTGCATCTGCGACTATCACCTCTTCTCATGCTAGACTACAGGAGTTCTGCCGTGCAGCACCTACCCTCTAGAACACTCTCCCTCATGCTGTCAGGCTTTGCCCTAATATGTCTTCCTTTAAATGTTCCCTGACGACTTTTCTGTTCAGAGAAGCCTACCACCCAACTCAATAATTAATTAATTTCACTTACCTAACATTTCCCTCATCTAACTCTGTATTAACATCTTTCTCAATCTTTCAGTCCTCACCTCCTGTTTCTCAACCTCCTACCCTTCTAGATTGTAAGTTCCCATGGGAATAGGGCCCTCAATCCCTCCTGTATGTGTTTGTAAATTTTGACCTGTCTCTTACAAGTCTTGTATTGTTTTATTTAAATTAATTGTATCCATGGACAGCGCTGTGGAATATGTTGGCGCTTCATAAATAAAGTATAATAATAATAATAGGGACAGAGGAATAGCGACAGATGGATGGGGACAAGACAAAGGGATAGGGACAGAGGGAGAGGGATAGGGACAGAGGGAGAGGTATAGGGACAGAGGGACAGGGAAAGAGCGACAGAGACAGAGGGATAGGAGCAGAGGGATAGGGACAGGGACAAAGGGATAGGGATAGAGGGACAGGGACAAAGGAATAGGGATAGGGACAGAGTGATAGGGATAGAGGGACAGGGACAGAGGAATAGGTACAGGGATAGAGGGATAGGGACAGAGGGATAGGGATAGAGGGATAGGGACAGAGAAATAGGGATAGATGGATAGGGATAGATGGACCTCACTTTTTTAAAAAATAGACTGCCCTCTGAGTTAGAGACAGAGGGATAGGGACAGAGGGATAGGGACAGAGGGACAGAGGAAGAGGGATAGGGACAGAGGGTAGGACAGGGACATAGGGATAGGGACAGAGAGATAGGGACATAGGGATAGAGGGACAGGGACAGATGAATATGGACAGGGATAGAGGAACAGGGACAGATGGATAGGGAAAGGGACAAAGGGATAGGGACAGGGACAAAGGGATAGAAACAGAGGGATAGAGGGACAGAGGGATAGGGACAGAGGGATAGGGACAGAGGGAGAGGTATAGGGACAGAGGGACAGGGATAGAGCGACAGGGACAGAGGGATAGGAGCAGAGGGATAGGGACAGGGACAAATGGATAGAGATAGAGGGATAGAGGGATAGGGACAGAGGGATAGGGACATGATGGATAGAGGGACAGGGATAGAGGGTTAGGGACAGAGGGATAGGGACAGAGGAATAGGGATAGAGGGATAGTTGGATAGGGATAGATGGACCTCACTTTATAAAATAGACTGCCCTCTGGGCTAGAGACAGAGGGATAGGGACAGAGGGACCTAAGGATAGGGACAGAAGGATAGGGACAGAGGGATAGGGACAGAGGGCAGGGAAAGAGGGACAGAAGTTAGGACAGGGACATAGGGATAGGGACAGAGGACGGGGCAGAGAGATAGGGACAGAGGGATAGGGATAGAGGGGCAGGGACAGAGAAATATGGACAGGGATAGAGGGATAGGGACAGAGGGACAGGGACAGAGGTATAGGGAGAGGGACAGGGACAGAGAAATAGAGACAGAGGGATAGAGGGGCAGGGACAGAGGAATATGGACAGGGATAGAGGGATAGGGACAGAGGAATAGGGACAGAGGAATAGGGACAGAGGAATAGGGACAGAGGGATAGGGACAGAGGAAAAGGGACAGAGGAATAGGGATAGAGGGATAGGGAGAGAGGGAGAGGGAAAGGGACAGATGTACATGGATAGAGAAACAGGGGCAGAGGGATAGGGACAGGGACAGAGGGATAGGGACAGGGACAAATGGATAGGGACAGAGGGATAGGGATTTGCTCTGTAAGTTCCTGTGAGTGCCTATTCTTTTAAATGTATATATATATTCACACATATTTACACACATATATTCACAAACATACAGACACACAAGAGGTAACACAGAGTACTAAGGAAACTTACTTTCACTAATGTATATGTTGCTAAGTCAGACATGATCCCTAACACATACACAATGTAAAGGCTGTCCACCATTTTACAGATATTAGCCACATTGATATACTATTAGAAAGTAGAGACCAGCCATATATTACCAGCTGCCCAGCTACAAATCAGATAGGAGGGTGATATACTTTATGCTCTCACTATCACATCAGGCACGCATGTAGTTGTATGAATGTAACCCGATCTCTGTGCAGCTGGACAAGGTAAAAACAATGCAAAAGAGCCCTGTGCTGTTGTCATATCTACTTAGCCTCTGTAACATATGAAAGAGTTTGTATACAGATGTGTGCAGCAATTTAACAACGGATGATCTGGCTGTCTGTAATGAAGCTCAGATGGATCCTTAACCTCTGCCCTGGTCACTATGCTTGTGTGCTTCTGTCAGTGCTGTATGTTATCCCTAATCCCTCCATAAGTGTTTAAACTTTACAGGCTCTAACTCCACCATCCATCACAGCTGATCTATTTTCTGAGTGATGGAGCACACAGGCAGTATCCTATGGGGTTGTGTGCTGGGGGAGGGGCTGTGCAGTGCTTACACGGAGGTGCTGTGTGCTCACATTTTAACTCCCACATCCAATTAGTCGTTCATGCTCCTTTAAACCAATTTAGCATATGCTCTGTAATATAACACAAGAGCTTAGATACTATTCTGCCATTGTATCTAAGCTCTTGTGTTTGTGATATCCATCAGCTTCTGTGACCTGCATGCACACATTAACACGGACAGCTTCAGCACTAGAATGTGGAGAGCTCCCAACTGCTCTAGACGCCTTAAAAGCAGAAGCGCAAAAAAAAAAAAAAAATTGGACTGTACTGACTGGTACTCACTTCTAATTCACATAACAAGTCTAGACAGATGTTAACGCTTGTTCTATGACATCTTTTTCTCAATGAGGCATTTACAGATGCTGCTAATTCCTTTTACTGATCTGAAAAAGTGATTGCTTTTGCTGCGAACGGACCAATACAGAATTTGTATTTTCTGTCTGGGAGGAAATGAATAGCTCCTCCCCACTCAGAAGCACTTATTGTATAAAACAGGCTGTGAATGGTAACCATCACAGGGGCTTCAGCTGTTCTGTACACAGTACAAAACCACTGCTCTCAGGTCATTTGCTGTACAGATTTTAAAGTCTTGGAAAAAAAACATATGTATAACTGTCGATAAACTAAATATGGACTGAGTGTTTAAGTTTCAACTAGTTACTGTCACCTAGAGATAAACTACACATTTATACTACTCAGGATGAATTAATACAACAGCATTTGGAATATTGGATCTTACCTTTTTTTTGGTCTTGCTAAAAGTTTTTAACTCTTGGTGAAGAAAAGGGAATCCTGCCATATAAGAAGATAAAATAACAGCAAACTTTTAAAAAACAGATATTTTTGCTGCAGCTGTTTCTGAGATAAGAAGATGATAACTGGTGGGTTCCCCGGGAATGCCTCCCAGATACAAGGCAATGGAAGTCTAGTGGTGCCCAGTCTGCTGCCAGACACTTCAGTACTCCCTGATCGACAGGTGGCTGCTTTTATCATCCGCTGTGTTATCCCTTCACTGTACTTAATCATTATAATGGTGGGTTTGCTTGGCAATATCACCCTAGTAAAGATCTTCATTACCAATAGTGCCATGAGAAGTGTGCCAAACATCTTCATCTCTAGCTTGGCAGCAGGGGACTTGTTGCTGCTGGTGACCTGTGTACCAGTGGACGCTTTCAGATTTTTCTTTCAAGAGTGGCTGCTCGGGGAAGTGTGCTGCAAGCTTATTCCTGCCATCCAACTCACTTCTGTAGGGGTATCAGTCTTCACTCTGACAGCTCTCAGTGCAGACAGGTAAGAGCTATTTATTGCAGTATTCAATGTTCAAATACCCTTTTAAGCTTCGGACAAGCAACCATTTCTTTTGGTGCTCAAGAAAATGTTCCAAAAATACTGTTTAATTACGTTTACTGTAAATTAGTGTGGGATGTATTAAAGGTAATAAAACATTCTGCAGTCCACCGTATTGTTCCCAAAATTATCATTTTCTTAGGTAACAGTATGCAAGTTTTTTGTTTCCCTTTTCGTGCTTAATAAACTGTGCTAATGGTTAAGATTACTTGCATCTAATTGATGTGTCAGGTTCATCGTCTACAGTTTATGATGTTCACAATATTTTTTTAACACACTCTTCCTAACTTTAGAAATATTCAAGTTTATTGTCCTTTCAAAATGAAAGTTTAGCTCATAAAAAAATAAAGATCAATAATAAGAGCTACAATTGAACACCAAAATCTTCAAATATGCATATATATAAAATGAAATAAACAAGACTAAACAAAGATGTATTAAAATGTTTATGCCAGACACATAATGAATGCAGCAAGTGCCAACATTGTTATATTTATGTATATTATGATAAGATCCTGCTATTTATTTATTTTTTTAAACATTTTTTTTCTTCTATAGTGAACTTGTAATAACAATGCTCTCTAAGCAACAGCGTTTTAACTATGCAATACACGTTTTTGCAGTCAACTGTCTAAAGGAAATTCTCAATATATATAAGATTTTTTCAGCTATCATTTATTGAAACCACACACTTTAAAAATGGTCTAATACGTGTTACTAAAAGAGCTAATGACGTAATGCATTGTTTATACGTTAATGTTTCTGAAATCTAAATATAAATAAGTGATTTTAGAATGTTCTGATTCCCTTTGTATAGATCAAACTATTTTCTTAAAACAATACTTTGGAAGTAGCTCACAGCTGCTTTTAGTAAGGGTTGGCTATTCCACACTACTGGATAGAACCTACACCATTAAAGCAACAGGGTACAATCTACTTGCAGAGTAATTAGACAACTGTTAATAAAATATTAGTGCTATAATCTAAATTCCACACAGCTATTCCTTTTAATCAGCACCTTACTATACTCAAAAAATTATAACTCTAATTGTGTATTATACAACATAGCTGCAACCAGCATCCTCCTTGAGTAATTACTAATGGAAAGCATAATTTGAATAATTATTAAATCTCTGAGTGTACCATTTAAGGGGATATGAAATAAAACAATTTTCTTTTATGATTCTGATAGAGCATGCAATTTTAAACATCTTTCCAATTTCCATCTACTATTAAATTAACTTAATTTTCTTGGTATCCTTTGTTGAAGGAGCAGCACACATTGGTGAGCCAATGACAAGAGGCATACATGTGCAGCCACTAATCAGCAGCAAGTTCCCAGTAGTGCATTGCTAGTCCTGAGCCTACCTCAGTATGCTTTCCAACCAAGGATATTTAGTGGAAAACAAATTAGATGATAGAAGTAAATTGGATAATTGTTTAAAATTGCATGCTCTTTCTGATTCATGAAAGTATAATTTTGAATTTATTGTCCCTTTAATTTATTATGCAGATTTTTTTGCCAAAATGTATTAGCTTTACTTAAACCTTTTCTAAAGGAGGTTTGAATGTAGGTAAGCAAAGTATCTATATGATTTGTAACCATTTAGCATGATGTGTTTTAATCACACAGTAGACTGTTTTTATGGTTGCATTGTGATTTGCCTTAGACTCAAGGTCTAGATCTTTTTACTTTCTGCCAACTCTATAGATTGTAGACAATCCTTGTCATGCAAGTCTGCAACATCATTTTGTGCAGGTTCACCACTGTTGTCATAGTATGCTATATAGAACAAATCCATACTTTTAGAACAATGAGATCAAGATAAGTTCTTGGCTAGCTATTGAGGGAGAATAAAACTGATTAACAGGCATAAATATGTAATTGTAAAACATCTTTAATGCATTTTATTGTTGCACAAATGCCTCTAAATATGTGTTTTACCTGCTCAACATGACTGAAAATATACAGTCTGCTTATGAGCCACAGTACATTTCAGCTCCTGAGATGGAACTGGTCTTGCTTAGTGGCTACATACATATATCACTGCTGATTGACTGTCTGACTATGTCAAGCTCAGGAGTGGCAATGAATTGCTGATTTTATATGTCTGTTCAGTCCTGTTGTGTGTGTAGTGTTAAACACTAGCAAGCATCTGTGTAACAATAGGTAAGCATTTATTCTACAAGAAACAATACATTTTTGTATTGCACTATTATGTTTCTTTATTCCAAAGCTAACCTAAGTTATTATTAATTTAGCAAGCCATGTTCACAATCAGAAAAAGTAATAATGAATTGCTGATTTTATATGTCTGTTCAGTCCTGTTGTGTGTGTAGTGTTAAACACTAGCAAGCATCTGTGTAACAATAGGTAAGCATTTATTCTACAAGAAACAATACATTTTTGTATTGCACTATTATGTTTCTTTATTCCAAAGCTAACCTAAGTTATTATTAATTTAGCAAGCCATGTTCACAATCAGAAAAAGTAATACATATGTCACTTGCCTCTCCTGCTACACACTAAGCCAATTTAACCACACTCTTTTAAATGCATTGAATCTTTTTCAGTTTTTTCTTTTTTTGTATTGCTTTATGAGCTGTTGATCTGCATTACTATTGTTGTATGTTTTATGTAGTCTCATGAGGGAACATATTCAATGTATATGTTTTGGAAGCAGAGCTGTTTTTTAATCAAACTGCAAAATTGAATACCCCCCCACCAAAAAAAAAAAAAAAGAATGAAACAGCAAATTTTTATAATTGCATTCCTTAATGTGACTTTATCACAATCCCATGGCTGTTATTAAGTGACAGCTATTGTTATGTCAATAAAAAATAGTGACTGCTTGTGACAGTGAGTTATTTGCATGCCAATAAATAATCATGGCTGCTTGTAGATAGCTGATCAGTAGCCTTAAAGGGACACTGAACCCAAATTTTTTCTTTCGTGATTCAGATAGAGCATGCAATTTTAAGCAACTTTCTAGTTTACTCATATTATCAAATTTTCTTCATTCTCTTGGTATCTTTATTTGAAATGCAAGAATGTAAGTTTAGATGCCGGCCCCTTTTTGGTGAACACACAGTGTTGTTCTTGCTGATTAGTGGATAAATTCACCCACCAATAAACAAGTGCTTTCCATGGTCCTGAACCAAAAAAATAGCTTAGATGCCTTCTTTTTCAAATAAAGAAAGCAAGAGAACAAAGATAAATTGATAATAGGAGTAAATTAGAAAGTTGCTTAAATTTGCATGCTCTATCTGAATCATGAAAGAAAAAATTTGGGTTCAGTGTCGCTTTAAAGCGTTAAAGTCCCCTGTCACAATAAACACTAGCACCTATGTTACATATTAGGCACCAGTATTGTTTTATTATGTTGGGGAGTGTTTGGATACCAGACCACTACAGACATTAACTCCAGTCCCCATACTAGTGAACAAAATTTAACTTGCCCTTAGAGAGAGACCCCCAGCACTTAGGGGTCCCTCCCTATATAACATCCACCCATAATAAAAAAAAAACATAACACCCCCCCAAAACCATTTTGTTTCCTACCTTGATCCTGATTCCAGCAGTGATCATTTTCAGGCTCTTCCAGCCACAGTATCAATGGTATCTTGCAGTATTTTTTGTTTGCTTTAGGTTTGGATTTTTTTTTAACTAAACCTGATTGAGTAAGTCATTTGCCAATTAAGAGTGAGGAAGAAGGGGCATTGTCAGAATTGCACATTACAATAATTATAAGGATCCTATAATATGCTTATTTGGTTTTACCTACCTTCACAATATACATTGATAGTGATTAAAAAAGTGTGCATGTGAACTATAGCATAGAAAGCTCTGAACCCTGCACTTCATTAAAGGGAAATATTCTATTTAAAACTCTAAGGGGCACAATTCTCTAAAGCTCTATGGACTTGTGAGATTCTATATCAAATCTTGCCAGCTCTATAAAGCCCCTGTCATAATGATCTAAAGGCAGTCTTTACCTTGAGACCAGTGTGTCTCACAAAGGAGTGCTCCCTGGATTTAAATATATGAAGGAGATGCATATATTATAATAGTACTCACAAAGAAATGTAATTTAAAAATAGTATAAAACTAAAATTACATGCAGTAAAAATTATTTTTTAATCACATTAAAAATCATGACAGAACTGCAAATGCAAACAGTCCTGTGAAATTCATATTTATAATATGAAATTAAAAACATATTATTTTTCTTATTGTAGAATGAGTATCCCCATCTCTGCTAGTGGTCTGAACTGGGGCATTCCATGAGTAAGATACTATACACTGAAAACATAGAAATCTGATTTGTAGAGGCTTTAGGATTTCATTTTTAAAGTTCACCCCAGGCTCCCAGATAATTTCTCCCTTCGCAGTGGCATTTTTCAACTCGCAGGGACAGCCCCTATTTGTTAGAAAATTCCCTGAGAGCAGACCCTGAGAGTGTCAGTAACATTTTTCACTTCTGACCCTGGAAAGTTTTGATAATCAGGCCCTATTTAGGAGTGTTCCTTCCACTTCAGGATGAAGCGTGAGAGAAATGCACTACAATTTAGAGGCCAAATAAATACATGCTTTATCCACCCTTTCACTTCATATTTTGAATATGTGCATTGCATAGTATTTTATTTAGGAGTTTGCTTTTTAAAAATGTATCAATTTGTTTTCTATCATATGATAGGGTGGGTGGTATCAAAAGAACAAATTAAGTTTTTTTTTTTTTTTTACAGCTGTTAGTGTTTTCATAAGTCCCTTTAAAGTGCCAGTAAACCCACAAAATAATGTTATATAATTCTGCACATAGTATAGTATATACTGCACATAGTATAGTATATAAAACCAGCTTAGCGCAAACTTTGTACCTTAAAAGATTAAAGTGAAAAAATGTTACGAAATTTACTTTCACAGTACTCCACTCCTGGCTGTACTGAACGGGTCTGTTTGTTTCCTCTAAGCGAATCGGGCACGCTGTCCATTCGCAGCCAGCCCGATCGCACCATTAAACTCAATGTAACTCGCTCCCGCTCTGGTCTGGTAGCAGGAGCCAGTTACATTGAGTTTAATAGAGCGATCTGGCCAGCTGTGACTAGACAGCGTGCCCGATGGCTTAGGGAAAACAAACAGACCCGTTCAGTAGAGCCAGGAGCTGCGTACTGTGTAAGTAAATTTCGTAGCATTTTTTCACTTTAATCTTTTAAGGTACAAAGTTTGCGCTAAGCGTATGTTATATAATTCTGCACTATGTGCAGAATCATATAACATTATTTTGTGGGTTTACTGGCACTTTAACTATCATGGTCTTATTTATATATTTCCACTTGTAGTGCTCACAAGGCTCTTAAAGGGATATGAAACCCAACAAAAAATGCTCTGTGATTTGTGACAGAGCATGCCATTTTTTAAAGTTTCCAATTTAATTCTATTATCAAATTTACTTCATTCGCATGATATGCTTTGTTGAAGAGATACCTAGGTAGGCATCTGGAAAACTACATGGCAGAGAATGGTGCTACCATCTAGTGCACTTGCAAATGGATAACATTCTTTCAAAATTGCTGCCATATAGTGTTCCAGAAATGTGCCGGCTCCTAAGCTTACGTCCCTGCAATTCAACATAGAATGGTGAAAAATTGATAATAGAAGTATATTTAAAAGTTGTTTAAAATTGCATGCTCTATCTCAGTCATGAAAGAAAAATATTGGGTTTCATATCCCTTTAATTCAAAATTAAACTTTTAAGTGGATAGTTATACTAATGCATAGGACAAACACTTAAAATTGATTTTTGCTGTTAAATAGTGATGTTGTGAACATAAAATTTTAAGTTCGCGAACGCGAACTTCCGCAAATGTTCGAGAACCGGGCGAACCGCCATAGACTTCAATAGGCAGGCGACCCACAGGGACTCTTTCTGGCCACAATAGTGATGGAAAAGTTGTTTCAAGGGGACTAACACCTGGACTGTGGCATGCCGGAGAGGGATCCATGGCAAAACTCCCATGGAAAATTACATAGTCTGGTTTTAATCCATAAAGGGCATAAATCACCTAACATTCCTAAATTGTTTGGAATAACATGCTTTAAAACATCAGGTATGATGTTGTATTGATCAGGTAGTGTAAGGGTTACGCCCGCTTCACAGTGACAGACCAAACTCCCCGTTTAACGCACCGCAAACAACCACAAACAGTCCATTTGCACAACCGCAAACTCCCCATTTGCACAAGGTTGGATACCAAGCTAGCCATGTCCCGTTCCTTGTCCTCACTGATGTCATTGAAGGTCTCTTCCTCCACCCAGCCAGTACAACACCAAGGGTCCCCAAAAGGTGACAACAAGCCCCCTGGGACGCCTGCTGTGTTTGGTCTTCCACCTCCTCAAAGCCACCTTCCTCCTCTGACTCCTCTTCTTCAGACTCCTCTCTCTGCGTTGCCTCTCTCTGCGTTATTATAAGGTGTGTTAAGTAGTACTATTCCTATCAGTTTAATCCCTGTTATGTGCCTTTTTTTTTGTTTGGTTTTTGAAGCCACAGTGCAGCACCAGAGGCCAGAAAAATTAGGCATGTACACATGCCTGAAAAATTAGGTATTGTTGCAGCCGCTGCTGTAGCAGTGGTCAGAAAAATTGATGTTTGTTTCCCCGGCAGAAAGTGCCCTAAAACGTTGCGGCTTGAACCCTAGTTGGTGGCGGATAAGTCACGCAAGTCATCCGGCATTCAGAGATAAAATACAGCAGCGTGTGGACCATTTTTAGCCCAAGGCAGCTCATCTCATCAGGCCTTTTTTAGTCGAATGTATCGCCCACTGTCAGTCCCTTCGGGATCCATCCCTCATTCATCTTAATAAAGGTGAGGTAATCTAGACTTTTTGACCTAGACGACTTCTCTTCTCAGTGACAATACCTCCTGCTGCACTGAAGGTCCTTTCTGACAGGACACTTGAAGCGGGGCAGGCCAGAAGTTCTATCGCAAATTGGGATAGCTCAGGCCACAGGTCAAGCCTGCACACCCAGTAGTCAAGGGGTTCATCGCTCCTCAGAGTGCCGATATCTGCAGTTAAGGCGAGGTAGTCTGCTACCTGTTGGTCGAGTCGTTCTCTGAGGGTGGACCCCGAAGGGCTGTGGCGATGCGTAGGACTTAAAAAGCTCCGCATGTCCTCCATCAACAACACATCTGTAAAGTGTCCTGTCCTTGCCGGCGTGGTCGTGGGAGGAAGAGGATTACTTTCACCTCTTCCCCTGTTATATTCCCGTTGTGCTGTGACATCACCCTTATACGATGTGTAAAGCATACTTTTTAATTTATTTTGGAACTGCTGCATCCTTTCTGACTTGCGGTAATTCGGTAACATTTCAGGCACTTTCTGCTTATACCGGGGGTCTAGTAGCGTGGACACCCAGTACAGGTCGTTCTCCTTCAGCCTTTTTATACGAGGGTCCCTCAACAGGCACGACAGCATGAAAGACCCCATTTGCACAAGGTTGGATGCCAAGCTACTCATGTCCCGTTCCTCGTTCTCAGTGATCTCACTGAAGTTATGTTCTTCCCCCCAGCCATGTACAACACCACGGGTACCAGATAGGTGACAACGAGCACCCTGGGATGCCTGTTGTGGTTGGTCTTCCTCCTCCTCAAAGGCACATTCCTCCTCTGACTCCTCTTCCTCACAATCCTCTTCCAGCGTTGCTGCAGGTCCAGCAAGCGATGCTGATAAAGCTGTTTCTGGTGGTGATGGTGACTACAACTCTTCCTCTTCCCGCTCATCTACGGCCTGATCCAGCACTTTTCGCAGGGCACGCTCCAGGAAGAAAAAAAATGGTATGATGTCGCTGATGGTGCCTTCGGTGCGACTGACTAGATTTGTCACCTCCTCAAAAGGACGCATGAGCCTACAGGCATTGCGCATGAGCATCCAGTAACGTGGCAAAAAAATTCCCAGCTCCGCAGAGGCTGTCCTAGCACCCCGGTCATACAAATAGTCGTTAGCGGCTTTTTTTTGTTGGAGCAGGCAGTCGAACATTAGGAGTGTTGAATTCCAACGTGTCGGGCTGTCGCAAATCAAGCGCCTCACTGGAATGTTGTTTCGCCGCTGGATATCTGAAAAGTGCGCCATGGCCGTGTAGGAACGCCTGAAATGGCCCCACACCTTCCTGGCCTGCTTCAGGACATCCTGTAAGACTGAGTACTTATGCACAAAGCGTTGTACGATCAGATTACACACATGTGCCATGCACGGCACATGTGTCAACTTGCCCAAATTCAATGCCGCCAACAAATTTGTTCCATTGTCACAAACCACTTTGCCGATCTCAAGTTGGTGCGGAGTCAGCCACTGATCCACCTGTGCATTCAGGGCGGACAGGAGTGCTGGTCCGGTGTGACTCTCTGCTTTCAGGCAAGTCAACCCCAAGACAGCTTGACACTGCCGTATCCGGGATGTGGAATAGTACCTGGGGAGCTGGGGGGGTGCCGTTGATGTGGAGCAAGACGCAGCAGCAGAAGAGGACTCAGCTGAGGAGGTTATGGAAGAGGATGGAGTAGGAGGAGTAGAGGAGGTGGCAGCAGGCCTGCCTGCAAGTCATGGCGGTGTCACCAACTCCTCTGCAGAGCCACGCATTCCATGCTTGGCAGCCGTCAGCAGGTTTACCCAATGCGCAGTGTAGGTGATATATCTGCCCTGACCATGCTTTGCAGACCAGGTATCAGTGGTCATATGGACCCTTGCCCCAACACTGTGTGCCAGACATGCCATTACTTCCTTTTGCACAATCGAGTACAGGTTGGGGATTGCCTTTTGTGCAAAGAAATTTCAGCCGGGTACCTTCCACTGCGGTGTCCCAATAGCTACAAATTTTTGGAATGCCTCAGACTCCACCAGCTTGTATGGTAAAAGCTGGCGGGCTAAGAGTTCAGACAAGCCAGCTGTCAGATGCCGGGTAAGGGGGTGACTTTGTGACATTGGCTTCTTAAGCTCAAACATGTCCTTGACAGACACCTGACTGTGGGCAGATGAGCAGGAACTGCTCAAGGCGAGAGACGGAGTGGCGGATGGTTGAGAGGGGGCAAGGAGGACATCAGTGGTTGACGTGGCTGAAGATGCTGGACCAGGAGGAGGATGGCGGCTTTGAGTTTGTGTGCTGCTTGTACTCATGTGTTGATCCCATAGGCGTTTGTGATGTGCGATCATGTGCCTTCACAAAGCAGTTGTACCTAGGTGGGTGTTGGACTTCCCACGACTCAGTTTCTTTTGGCACAGGTTGCAAATGGCATCGCTGTTGTCAGAGGCAGACACACCAAAAAAATGCCACACTGCTGAGCTCTGCAATGACGGCATTCTGGTGGTGGCAACAGCATGCATTGATAGGCGTGCTGTCTGGCTGACCCCGGGTGCCGATGCATGCTGTCTGACTGCACCACTAACTCCTTGCGACGACCTCCCCCTGCTTCCAACTCGTCTCCTCCTCCTCTCTGTCTCCCCATCTGAACTTTCCCCCTGTTCTTCATCTCTTCTAGCGGGCACCCACGTGACATCCACAGATGCATCGTCATCATCAACTGCTTCACTTGTATCTGACAATAATGGTTGCGCATCACTAATTTCTTCCAACTGATGTGTAAATAACTCCTCTGACTGGATCAAGTGAAGCGTCTGTGGTGCTAGTGTTTGTGGTGGCGGCAGGCGGGCGAGTGGTAACTTGAGAGGTGCCCGAAGCTAAGCTGGAGGAGGATGGTGCGTCAAGGTTCTGAGCGGAAGCTGTAGAAGATTGGGTGTCCTGTGTTAGCCAGTCAACTATGTCCTCAGAACTTTTTGAGTTCAGGGTACGTGGCCTCTGAACACTGGGCATTATTCTAGGGCCAAAGGGAATCACAGGACCATGACCACGACGTCCCCTGCGGGGTGGCCTGCCTCTGCCTGTCATTTATTTTTTGATTAGTGGTACTATGCGTGCAAGCTACTGTGACTACAGATATGAGTGACACTGTGCACTGGCAGAAGTTGGCAGAGTAGACGCTGTAGGCCTGACACACACGCTTGCAGACAACTAACTGCTATTCAATCTATTACAGTCAAAATTGTATTTTTTTTAAATGTACACTACTGTTACACCAGATATGAGTTGCACTGGTGTGACACTGTGCCCTGGCAGGCCCTGAAATGTACATGTGTGAAGGAAACTGACTGCTATTATTTTACAGTCAAATTTCTAGTTTTTTTATTTAATGTACACTACTGTTACACCAGATATGAGTTGCACTGGTGTGACACTGTGCCCTGGCAGTCCCTGAAACGCACACGTGTGAAGAAAACTGACTGCTATTATTTCACAGTCAAAAAAGTGTTGTTTTTTTTTAAATGTACACTACTCTTACACCAGATATGAGTTGCACTGGTGTGACACTGTGCCCTGGCAGGCCCTGAAACGCACACGTGTGAAGGAAACTGACTGCTATTATTTCACAGTCAAATTTCTAGTTTTTTTTTTTTAATGTACACTACTGTTACACCAGATATGAGTTGCACTGGTGTGACACTGTGCCCTGGAAGGCCCTGAAATGCATACGCGTGAAGGAAACTGACTGCTATTATTTCACAGTCAAAAAAGTGTTGTTTTTTTAAATGTACACTACTGGTACACCAGATATGAGTTGCACTGGTGTGACACTGTGCCCTGGCAGGCCCTGAAACGCACACGTGTGAAGGAAACTGGCTGCTATTATTTAACAGTCAAATTTCTAGTTTTATTTTTAATGTACACTACTGTTATACCAGATATGAGTTGCACTGGTGTGACACTGTGCCCTGGCAGGCCCTGAAACGCACACGTGTGAAGGAAACTGACTGCTATTATTTCACAGTCAAATTTCTAGATTTTTTTTAATGTACACTACTGTTACACCAGATATGAGTTGCACTGGTGTGACACTGTGCCCTGGCAGGCCCTGAAATGCACACGTGTGAAGGAAACTGACTGCTATTATTTCACTGTCAAATTTCTATTTTTTTTTTAATGTACACTACTGTTACACCAGATATGAGTTGCACTGGTGTGACACTGTGCCCTGGCAGGTCCTGAAACGCATACGCGTGAAGGAAACTGACTGCTATTATTTCACAGTCAAATTTCTAGTTTTTTTTTTAATGTACACTACTGTTACACCAGATATGAGTTGCACTGGTGTGACACTGTGCCCTGGCAGGCCCTGAAACGCACACGTGTGAAGGAAACTGACTGCTATTATTTCACAGTCAAAAAAGTGTTGTTTTTTTTAAATGTACACTACTGTTACACCAGATATGAGTGGTGGTACTGGGCAAGAGGGCACAGTATACGCTGTGAGCCTGACACACACGCTGGCAGGCAGGCAACTGCAATTAGATTACACAGGAAAAAAAAAAAAGCAGACTGATGTTCTAGCCCTAAAAAGGGCTTTTTGGGGTGCTGTCCTTACAGCAGAGATCAGATGAGTCCTTCAGGACTGTAGTGGACACTGAATACACTAGCCTAGCTATCGATTTCCCTATTAAATCAGCAGCAGCTACATTGTCCCTCCTCTCACTAAGAATGCAGCTTCCGAATGAATCTAAAATGGATGCTGTCCAGGAGGCGGGAGGGTCTGGGAGGGAGGGTCTGCTGTTAATTGGCTGGAATGTGTCTGCTGACTGTGAGGTACAGGGTCAAAGTTTACTCAATGATGACGAATAGGGGGCGGACCGAACATCTCATATGTTTGCCCGCCGCGGCGAACACGATATGTTCGCCGCGAACTATTCGCCGGCGAACTATTTGCGACATCACTACTGTTAAACCTTGCAGCCCCCTTGCAAAGAGCTGATTTCCTTATACCCATGTTACTTTTTAGAGTAAGCAGCTCAGAGGGAGCCCAAGATTCATCCCTTTTAATAAAGAATATACAATGACTTTAATGACTCTAGACTACTATCATATCACAGTAGAGGTCAAGAACCTTGCATTATATCACTAAAAAAACAAGCACATTAGTCATTTCTAATTGTATCTATTACAATATAATATATTAGCAAATTTTGGCCTAGATTTGGAGTTCGGCGGTAAAAGGTCTGTTAACGCTCCGCGGGCTTTTTTCTGGCCGCACCATAAAATTAACTCTAGTATGGAGAGTTCAAACAAATGCTGCGTTAGGCTCCAAAAAAGGAGCGTAGAGCATTTTTACCGCAAATGCAACTCTCGATACCAGAGTTGCTTACGGACGCGGCCGGCCTCAAAAACGTGCTCGTGCACGATTCTCCCATAGGAAACAATGGGGCTGTTTGAGCTGAAAAAAAACCTAACACCTGCAAAAAAGCAGCGTTCAGCTCCTAACGCAGCCCCATTGTTTCCTATGGGGAAACACTTCCTACGTCTGCACCTAACACTCTAACATGTACCCCGAGTCTAAACACCCCTAACCTTACACTTATTAACCCCTAATCTGCCGCCCCCGCTATCGCTGACCCCTGCATATTTTTTTTAACCCCTAATCTGCCGCTCCGTAAACCGCCGCAACCTACGTTATCCCTATGTACCCCTAATCTGCTGCCCTAACATCGCCGACCCCTATATTATATTTATTAACCCCTAATCTGCCCCCCTCAACGTCGCCGACACCTGCCTACACTTATTAACCCCTAATCTGCCGAGCGGACCTGAGCGCTACTATAATAAAGTTATTAACCCCTAATCCGCCTCACTAACCCTATCATAAATAGTATTAACCCCTAATCTGCCCTCCCTAACATCGCCGACACCTACCTTCAATTATTAACCCCTAATCTTCCGATCGGAGCTCACCGCTATTCTAATAAATGGATTAACCCCTAAAGCTAAGTCTAACCCTAACACTAACACCCCCCTAAGTTAAATATAATTTTTATCTAACGAAATAAATTAACTCTTATTAAATAACTTATTCCTATTTAAAGCTAAATACTTACCTGTAAAATAAACCCTAATATAGCTACAATATAAATTATAATTATATTATAGCTATTTTAGGATTAATATTTATTTTACAGGCAACTTTGTAATTATTTTAACCAGGTACAATAGCTATTAAATAGTTAAGAACTATTTAATAGTTACCTAGTTAAAATAATAACAAAATTACCTGTAAAATAAATCCTAACCTAAGATATAATTAAACCTAACACTACCCTATCAATAAATTAATTAAATAAACTACCTACAATTACCTACAATTAACCTAACACTACACTATCAATAAATTAATTAAACACAATTCCTACAAATAAATACAATTAAATAAACTAGCTAAAGTACAAAAAATAAAAAAGAACTAAGTTACAGAAAATAAAAAAATATTTACAAACATAAGAAAAATATTACAACAATTTTAAACTAATTACACCTACTCTAAGCCCCCTAATAAAATAACAAAGCCCCCCAAAATAAAAAATTCCCTACCCTATTCTAAATTTAAAAAGTTACAAGCTCTTTTACCTTACCAGCCCTGAACAGGGCCCTTTGCGGGGCATGCCCCAAGAATTTCAGCTCTTTTGCCTGTAAAAAAAAACATACAATACCCCCCCCCCCAACATTACAACCCACCACCCACATACCCCTAATCTAACCCAAACCCCCCTTAAATAAACCTAACACTAATCCCCTGAAGATCTTCCTACCTTGTCTTCACCATCCAGGTATCACCGATCCGTCCTGGCTCCAAGATCTTCATCCAACCCAAGCAGGGGTTGGCGATCCATATTCCGGTGCTGAAGAGGTCCAGAAGAGGCTCCAAAGTCTTCCTCCTATCCGGCAAGAAGAGGACATCCGGACCGGCAAACATCTTCTCCAAGCGGCATCTTCGATCTTCTTCCATCCGGAGCGAAGCGGCAGGATCCTGAAGACCTCCAGCGCGGAACATCCATCCGGACCGACGACTGAACGACGAATGACTGTTCCTTTAAGGGACGTCATCCAAGATGGCGTCCCTCGAATTCCGATTGGCTGATAGGATTCTATCAGCCAATCGGAATTAAGGTAGGAATTTTCTGATTGGCTGATGGAATCAGCCAATCAGAATCAAGTTCAATCCGATTGGCTGATCCAATCAGCCAATCAGATTGAGCTCGCATTCTATTGGCTGTTCCGATCAGCCAATAGAATGCGAGCTCAATCTGATTGGCTGATTGGATCGGCCAATCGGATTGAACTAGATTCTGATTGGCTGATTCCATCAGCCAATCAGAAAATTCCTACCTTAATTCCGATTGGCTGATAGAATCCTATCAGCCAATCGGAATTCGAGGGACGCCATCTTGGATGACGTCCCTTAAAGGAACAGTCATTCGTCGTTCAGTCGTCGGTCCGGATGGATGTTCCGCGCTGGAGGTCTTCAGGATCCTGCCGCTTCGCTCCGGATGGAAGAAGATCGAAGATGCCGCTTGGAGAAGATGTTTGCCGGTCCGGATGTCCTCTTCTTGCCGGATAGGAGGAAGACTTTGGAGCCTCTTCTGGACCTCTTCAGCACCGGATTATGGATCGCCAACCCCCGCTTGGGTTGGATGAAGATCTTGGAGCCAGGACGGATCGGTGATACCTGGATGGTGAAGACAAGGTAGGAAGATCTTCAGGGGATTAGTGTTAGGTTTATTTAAGGGGGGTTTGGGTAAGATTAGGGGTATGTGGGTGGTGGGTTGTAATGTTGGGGGGGGGTATTGTATGTTTTTTTTTACAGGCAAAAGAGCTGAACTTCTTGGGGCATGCCCCGCAAAGGGCCCTGTTCAGGGCTGGTAAGGTAAAAGAGCTTGTAACTTTTTAAATTTAGAATAGGGTAGGGAATTTTTTATTTTGGGGGGCTTTGTTATTTTATTAGGGGGCTTAGAGTAGGTGTAATTAGTTTAAAATTGTTGTAATATTTTTCTTATGTTTGTAAATATTTTTTTATTTTCTGTAACTTAGTTCTTTTTTATTTTTTGTACTTTAGCTAGTTTATTTAATTGTATTTATTTGTAGGAATTGTGTTTAATTAATTTATTGATAGTGTAGTGTTAGGTTAATTGTAGGTAATTGTAGGTAGTTTATTTAATTATTTTATTGATAGGGTAGTGTTAGGTTTAATTATAACTTAGGTTAGGATTTATTTTACAGGTAAATTTGTTATTATTTTAACTAGGTAACTATTAAATAGTTCTTAACTATTTAATAGCTATTGTACCTGGTTAAAATAATTACAAAGTTGCCTGTAAAATAAATATTAATCCTAAAATAGCTATAATATAATTATAATTTATATTGTAGCTATATTAGGATTTATTTTACAGGTAAGTATTTAGCTTTAAATAGGAATCATTTATTTAATAAGAGTTAATTTATTTCGTTAGATGTAAATTATATTTAACTTAGGGGGGTGTTAGTGTTAGGGTTAGACAGCTTTAGGGGTTAATCCATTTATTAGAATAGCGGTGAGCTCCGATCGGAAGATTAGGGGTTAATAATTGAAGGTAGGTGTCGGCGATGTTAGGGAGGGCAGATTAGGGGTTAATACTATTTATGATAGGGTTAGTGAGGCGGATTAGGGGTTAATAACTTTATTATAGTAGCGCTCAGGTCCGCTCGGCAGATTAGGAGTTAATAAGTGTAGGCAGGTGTCGGCGACGTTGTGGGGGGCAGATTAGGGGTTAATAAATATAATATAGGGGTCGGCGGTGTTAGGGGTAGCAGATTAGGGGTACATAGGGATAACGTAGGTGGCGGCGCTTTGCGGTCGGAAGATTAGGGGTTAATTATTTTAAGTAGCTGGCGGCGATGTTGTGGGGGGCAGGTTAGGGGTTAATAAATATAATACAGGGGTCGGCGGGGTTAGGGGCAGCAGATTAGGGGTACATAAATATAACGTAGGTGGCGGTTGGCAGATTAGGGGTTAAAAATTTTAATCGAGTGTCGGCGATGTGGGGGGGCCTCGGTTTAGGGGTACATAGGTAGTTTATGGGTGTTAGTGTACTTTAGGGTACAGTAGTTAAGAGCTTTATGAACCGGCGTTAGCCAGAAAGCTCTTAACTCCTGCTATTTTCAGGCGGCTGGAATCTTGTCGTTAGAGCTCTAACGCTCACTTCAGAAACGACTCTAAATACCAGCGTTAGAAAGATCCCATTGAAAAGATAGGCTACGCAAATGGCGTAGGGGGATCTGCGGTATGGAAAAGTCGCGGCTGAAAAGTGAGCGTTAGACCCTTTAATCACTGACTCCAAATACCAGCGGGCGGCCAAAACCAGCGTTAGGAGCCTCTAACGCTGGTTTTGACGGCTACCGCCGAACTCCAAATCTAGGCCTCAGATTGTACAGCTTGTCTTTATTAAATCAAGATATTTGAATGTTTTTCTTTTATATGTTTTCTTATTACTTTCACCAAGTATATTGTTTGATTGGGATAGCTTTGCAAAAAACTAGATACACAGTACAGCAGCACATAGGTAAAGAGTACAGGTGAAAAAAGGGCTAAAAAAAAGGTATAATAAAAATAGACCTTTATTAGAATATAATTAAAAAATAGTACACAGCTTGCAGACTACCTAAGGAGTCTGCAAGCTGTGTACTATTTTTCAATCATGTTCTAATAAAGGTCTATTTTTATTATACCTTTTTTTAGCCCTTTTTTCACCTGTACTCTTTACCTATGTGCTGCTGTACTGTGTATCTACTTTATTGTTTATACGGCTGCACCGGCCGTCTCAACACAGTGTGCACCCCTGTGACCTTCATGCTGCGTGGTTTAATCCTCCTCTGTTCCCTGGTGACGTCAGCCTTCCGCATCTGAAGCGGTTTGGTAGTGTGAAAGTTTATAGCTTTGCAAAATTAAACTGTTTTTCCTTGTAAGATTTTAAATACTAAGAAAAAAAAACCCCATCAGTTTTCCAGATTTCCTTATTAGAATTCCCAAGAAAATCTGTGTGGTGCTGCTGCGTCATATGAACCAATTTGACTCTTTTTAAGTTTTTACATTTGTAATATTTGACAATATTCACAAAGTCAAAGAGAAAGTTGGGTATCTCAAAAACAAAAACGTCTTACATTGGTATGACATATTTTAATAGAGCTATTAACAATTACTCTATTTAATCTGTTTGTTAAGAAGGAATATGCTTTTTTAGCTATTATGTTTCAAATTGTTAACATTATTAATAAAAATTGTATTTACCTCTATCACATGGTATATTCTAGGTTACTGACCTCTACTGTTACACAGTTAATTGGATTTGTTTGTCAAAACATTAAATCATAGTTTGAGATATACATTTCTGTAGTATTCAGAAAATATTAAACAACATTGCTTATTGGAAGGAAATATTAATGGAATGGGGACGATTTATAAATGTCTAGCGGAATGATACGTTGTAGCGTATCATGTCCGCCAGACATCACTGAATGCCGACAGCATACGCTGTCGGCATTTAACATTGCACAAGCAGTTCTAGTGAACTGCTTGTGCAATGCCGCTCCCTGCAGATTCACGGCTGCTAGCAGGGGTGTCAATCCGATCGTATTCGATCAGGCGGATTGATGTCCGTAGCCTCAGAGGCAGCGGACGAGTTAAGGAGCAGCGATCTTAAAACCGCTGCTTCTTAACTGCTGAAGGCTCACACGAAAACAGGGGCATCAGGGGCCATTCGGCCCTTGATAAATCGGCCCCTATGTGTCACAGCTCACAAATTATTGTGCTCCTTCTTTGTCTAATATGATAAATAATTGATTTACTATTTTGGACAATATTTTGAATGTGGTGTAATTTTATTTTAATTCTATTTCCTATGGGGTTATTTTATTGTTGTCTAAAACTATCTCTTATAAACAACATAATATTAAATGGTGCTTAATCAATGGATATAAAGTTTTACCACTTGAGAAATGTAGTTGTAAATGATGCTGACAACCCTCGGTGAGCTATTTCAGATACACTACATTGATCAGCCACATGTAGCATAATAGCCTGCTCTTCTTAATGGCCATAAAAAACATTTTCATTAAAGGGATGCTAATACCTAAAATGTCTAGTATTTCTTGTTAGGGCAAAATTCAACATAAATTAAAGGACCACTAAATAGTTTTTAAGGCACTGGCTCCTACTGAGCATGTGTAAGAATTCACAGAATATGCATATATGCATTTTGTGATTGGCTGATGGATGTCAGTGCTGTCACATGATGCAGGAGGAAGTAAAAACAACTAACTGAAATGTGTCAGAAAAATAATCTACCACTCATTTGAAATTCATAATAATGGGTTGATTCTATAAAATGTATTACTCTATATGTGGTTTTCCATGCTAACATTCACAGGGGCAGCCCTCATGAAATTCTTTATAAAAGGGGCTGTCCCTGGTGAAATGTCTACCATAGAAATAATAGAAAGCTATCAATTTAACAAGCACTCCAGTGTAGGGATTGTGCAAGCTGCTGTAGTCACTGCTCAGACCCCAAAACAACAAAAAAGGCACAGCAACACAGTTCTCTTGCACAGCAATGTTCCAAGTTAATGAAAATGATGGAAAAATACAAACAAATGACTAAGTTTCGGGCTACATGCCCTTCTCATGTCCTGTTGTACACTGTTTTATAGCCATCTTTAAATAGGTACATAGGTATATTCACAATAAAACCAGTGAGGAGTCACTCTTCCTGTTAACTCCATCATATCCTGAACTCTTCTTTATTATAAATCTAATATGGAGCATATTAAAGAGTTAACAGGTGGTGGGGCTTATCACACCAGTTCATTAAAGTGAAGGTAAAGTTAACCCAACAGGGTAACGGCATACTATAGGCATACTATTTGTAAAAATAGGCCTAGTTTAATTTATCAGTTTTTTAAAATAGTATTTACTCCTGTTTATTACCTTTGAAACAGCTGATGATTTTGTCAAAATGATTGACAGACGAGTCAAATTCAATCCTCCACTGCTCATTTCCCCCCAGGGGCGTTCAACCCATTCTCTGCAACGTCACGTGTGTGTAAAGCGCATGCGTTAAACCCAGGATAGCATTGTTGATTATACATGCTTGTTCATGAGACAGAATAGTATGAGTTAGTATAGTACGTGTCAACGGCGACTGGCACATGTGCAGTGCACATCAGCATCAGGAACACGCTTTTGAGCGACATAGAGAGCAGGTGGGACCGCTCAAGACGTCAGACACAGGATAACACGGAAGTAGGGGTTGGGAGGAGTCAGCAGCGAAACGGTAGGGAATTAAAAAAATATATATGTTTTTAAAACAAGAGCTGTTATATAAAAAAACAAGGTAGCGACTAAAACTAAGGTACTATTGCTAAACGCCTGGGTGTCTTCCATAACTGTTAACTTTACCTTCATTTTAAATTGAAAGATTGTTGAGCAAGAGGACTGTGCTGCTGTGCCTTTTTTTGTTGGTCCCATAGAAATAATGAGAGCTCTCTGTTAGGTAAAAGTTTGCAATGGAGGACAAAGTACAGAGGAAGATCACGGCATATTACCTAAACATTAAAATTGCACCTAATACAAATTAAATGAGGCTGTTTTCAGTGCACTGTACCTTTAAATTCACTGTTATGCTTGGGTTTTCCTTTCAGAGTAATTCGTTTTTTGAGCATTTTAATAAAAGCTGCAAGAAAAAAGAGTGAGATCTGTAGTGTGGAAATGTTTACAGAATTACACTGGCATTTGATAAAAAATGTCATAAACGCCTATGGAATGCCCATGTTCACAGCCCATTTTTTGCTAAAAACAATTACACTTTGTATATTGCACTTATAAATACAAATTTCTATGTGTTGTTGCACACCGAGTGTACTTAAATTACAATTTATGCTATGCATATTTCAGTGACGTGCAGTGAAGTCAGAGTCTGGTGAGGCACTAGATATGATATGACGGAGAAACACATGTACAGAGGGCCGCAAGTACCCCCAACAGGGCAGGTTTAAATGATAGCTGAACCAGTGCACATGTGACATAATCAGGTGATGGGTGAGAGCAAGCTAGTAACCACTGAGTTACTGATCAGCTGATTACTTCACCTGTGCACTGATTCAGCTATAATGAAAACCTGGCCTGTTGGGGGTACTTGAGGACCATTGTTGAGAAACACTGCACTAAAGCACCAGCTCATCGGAAATGTATTGATTACCTGGAGAATAAAGCACACATACTCTGCTCACTGACACCCACACACACTCTGCTCACATACACACTCACACAATTCTGTGGCACAGTGCCAGTTACTAAGCAATTAGAATGATACACAATCTCTTCTCTACTCACTACTGTATTGTAAAAATAGAAATAATTTACCATGCAAGTTTTACACAAAGGACAAGTTATCAATACTGCCAACACAGCTGTTGCTGCAATATGGTGTTCAAGAAACGCAGGTGCACATCCCACTTAGGTATGCTCTTCAACAAAGGACACCAAAGGATACCAAAATTATGAAGTATATAATAATAAAAGTAAAATAGAAAGTTTATTTATTTAATTTTTGCGTACAATTTGTGAATCACAAGAGATGTAGAATACTAATTTACTCTTCTGCTTGGTGTCATCTGTTCTTCGGTTACCTCAGCTTCCAGTTGTGTCACATGACCCTGCTCACTGCATCCTCCTTCTGATTAATCTATATCTCCTTCACTTGCTAGGAGGCATCAAGAGGGGTGCCTCCTATTGGTCCCAATTTTTGCTGCTAATATATTGACAGAACACAGGTGGCGCTGCAGCACAGCTTTTCCTTTGACCCATGTACTGCAATGGAGAGAAGCGTTCCTGTACCTGCCTCTCCATAGCATTACATGGGTGGAAAATTGACTTTTTTTTTTTGTTTTAATTAAAATTTAATTATGCTTTGGCCACATATGGCAGGGTAGGCACTGCCTCCCCTGCCTCTTATGAGTGCACGTCCCTGGCATATTTAATATGATTTATTCCTGTGTAATTTTCGGACACATTTCACGTTTTTGATAAAATACGATTTTTGGTAAACAATTCTGTTATGATTTTTGAGGCACCTTAAAGGGACATTACACACTAATTAAATGCTAGATAGAATGCGGCATTCAAAGAAAAGATTAGTCTGAGAATAACAAGTAAAGGCTAGATTGCAAGTGGAACCCAAGATATCGCTTTCGCAAAAGCGATATTTGTGCTCCACTGAGTAATACCAGCACACGCAAAAGTTAGGCTCGCGGTAGCAGTAACCAGCCACTTGTAATGGCTGATTATTTATTGCGCACCCACAAACGAGCAAATTTGCAGAGTTTCATTAGCTGTTTAAATAAAATTAAAAATATTGACAAAATAAGTGTAAAGTTTTAATGTCTAAAAAACAATGGGTTACCATGTTGTAACTTAGGTTACCGTCTCTGCTGTGGCCAATTAGGGACATATATAACAGTGTTCTGCAATTCCATTTCTAGCAGGAACTGAAATGCTCACAATTTCAGAATGGAATTACAGGAAAAGGGGGCAAAATAAATAATGAAACTATATTGTAGAGTTGTTTTTTTTTACAATTATTTTATCTCCAAAATGTTTTATGTATGCACTTTCTGGTCTTCTTTATTAAACAGTGTTTCTAGTTATACAGCTTACTTTGCCATAGAGTAAAAAAAAAGGTACCATCAAAAAGATACCATGAAAAAGAGGTAAATATAATAGAAGTAAACTGGAACACTGATTAAAATTGTACACTTTTATCCGAATCATGGAAGTGTAATTTTTATTCCCATGTTTCTTTAATAAAGCTTTAGACATTAGATTATTCCATTACAATGTAGGACTTTTGAAGAATACGTGTTTAATTCAAATAAAATATGGCAAAATTCAGAACAAAAGCACACAGAATAATCCATTTGATTAAACTCTGGAAATTATATAACTTCTCTATCAGTACTTGTATTTACAACTCCCCATGGTGCAAGATGATGTACTTGGAACAGAACACATTGAAGCAAATAAATTGAAGATTCAGATTACATTAATTGGGTCAATTTTTGAACAGATATTCATT
Source organism: Bombina bombina (assembly GCF_027579735.1). NCBI lineage: Eukaryota > Metazoa > Chordata > Amphibia > Anura > Bombinatoridae > Bombina > Bombina bombina. The sequence goes on from NC_069502.1 coordinate 627,176,107, forward strand.
GTCACTCATCACTATAACAAATTAAAAATCATTATCTGCACATATGAATTCATTTAACAAAGTAAGCTGTTTCCTAGCTGAAGTGTGTGATTCTCTGAAGATTTTACTTGGTAGTCAATGTGTATTCTGAAATAATGAATATATGTATTTATTTAGCAGACATTTATGATCATAGTTTGAATTTGTGCAATCCTCTAAAAACTTTAACGTGTTTGAAGCAGACCTAACTTCTGATGTGTTGCCAATTTAATATTCATACCATATGTGCTAGATCTCCAACTGAATGTTCACTTGATATAGGAAAGCTAAAAATAAAGAAATTAAATAATAAACAGCAGATTCATGAACTGTATCTCAAATATTATCAAATGTATACTTTCCATTCATAGCACATATTTTCAGTGCCAGTATTTACTTTTATCTTAGTACCTTTAACCTTCATTGTTTGGTATAAATCTTGATGCAAAAGTGCTATTTAGAATTTTGTGATTTCACTTGGAGCACAGTAGATATTACTGTCAAAACAAAAGTGTTACATATACTAACATATCAACATAATATCTCAGAGTCCCTAAGATGCTTTTTTTACCTGACACTTTTTGGCAGATATTGTTTTTTTCCAGCTGTTACATTGTATAAAAAAGAAAATGTAAGCAAAATAAAGTGAGATAAGCTTGGAGAATTTAAAGACTAGTCTCTTAATATAAAATAATGTCTGTATTTACAATTGCATGCTGTCTGTATAAATAGATAATGAATTGAAAGGATTAGTATAATTTAGGAAAGTGTGCATGTACTGTGTTCCATTTAAATGACTGAAAGGGAATAATTTTGAATGTTCGCTGAGATACAATTGGCTTCTACGCCTGATAAAGGGATAAATTACAAGTGGCACATTATTGATTGATTAAAAGAGAGTATGGTAGTAGTTAATAGGGACAACTGAAACTGTGGTAAGGGTTTAAATATTTGTAGATATGAAGATAGAAGCTGATATTGGTCAGGGTCACAGTGTTCACAGTTAACATAGTGGTAGGGTCACAGTGTTTTGGGGTTATTAATTTAATAGGGAAGGAGATTAAAGGGACAGTCAATACCATACTTTTTATTGTTTAAAAAGATAGATATTCCGTTTATTACCCATTCCCCAGTTTTGTATAACCAACACAGTAATAATAATACACTTTGTATCTCTGTGATTACCTTGTATATAAGCCTCTGCAAACTGCCCCTTATTTCAGATCGTTTGACAGACTTGCATTTTAGCCAATTCTACTTACTTCTAGGTATCATTCACATGGATGAGCTCAATGTTATCTATATGACACACATGAACTAACGCCCCCTAGGGGGGAAAAACTGTCAAATTGCATTTTCATAAGAGGCGGCCTTTAAGGTCCAAGAAATTAGCATATGAGCCTCTTAAGTTTAGTTTTCAACTAAGAATACCACAAGAACAAAGCAAAATTGGTGATAAAAGTAATAAGGAAAGTTGTTTAAAATTACATGACCTATTTGAATCATGACAGTTTATTTTGGACTTGACTGTCCCTTTAAGGGAGATATGGGGTTAATTACAGTAGGAAGGGTTTGGGTTAGCGATGCTAAGGCAGGATATAGTATGGCTATAAAAGGACTTAAAGGAAAGGGTTAGACCCAATAAAAACCTCATGTCCTAAAAAATAGCGTTTACATATTTATTCACAGTATTCTCCACATACAAGAGGATGTCTCCTCTGTAAAATAAAAACCACAATCTCAATAGAACCACTAAAAAACATAGGTGATCACCTAATAAAACAAAAGTTGCGTTATTTCACCCTCCATAGTGCTGCCATTACAAGTTTCTGAAACGCCTCCTTGTGTGTGCGATATGGTGGCGATAAGCTCCATACCGCACAAAATCCAAGTGCTGATTTGACGTGCTCATGCACTTTCTCCCCATTGATGTCTATGGAGAAAGTGTTAGAAAAAACACCTGAAGTGCGGAATGAAACTCTCCGTAACACAACCCCATTGATGTCTATGGGGAAAAAAAGTTACGTTTAAACCTAACACGCTAACATAAACCCCAAGTCTAAACACCCCTAATCTGCCGCTCCTGACATCACCGCCACTAATAAAAGTTATTAACCCCTATTCTGCCGCTCCCCGACATTGCCGCCACTAATTAAAGTTATTAACCCCTATTCCGCCGCTCCCCGACAACGCCGGCTCTATAATAAATGTATTAACCACTAAACCTCTGGCCTCCCACATCACCGCCACTAAATAAAACTATTAACCCCTAAACCACCAGCCCCCACATCGCAAAAAACTAAATTAAACTATTAACCCCTAAACCTAAAAAAAACCCTAACTTTATATTAAAATAACAATATCTCTATCTTAAAATAAATATAAACTTACCTGTGAAATTAAAAAATCCTAAGTTTAAACTATCAATTAACCTAACATAACTATTATACTAAGCTATTATACAAAAATTAAAATAACTACCATTTAAAAGGACCTTTTGTAGGGCATTGCCCTAAATAAATCAGCACTTTTACCTGGAAAGAAATACAAAGACCCCAACATTAAATCCTACCACCCAACCAACCCCAAAATAAAAAAAACTAACTCTAGCAAAAAACAATAGGATGAGAGCTACTGAAATTCTATTGGCTGATTTGAATAGCCAATATAATTTCATTAGCTCTCATCCTATTGGCTAATTTGAATTTTAAGAATCAAATCAGCCAATAGGAATGCAAGGGACGCCATTTTGAAAAGGCTCCCTTGCATTGAAGATCCAGTGTACGGCGGTGACCGTATGAAGAGGAAGCTCCATGCCGGATATCTTCAAGGATGGATCCACTCCGCGCTGCCAGGATGAAGATAGAAGACACCGCCTGGATGAAGACTTCTCGCCGCCTGGATGAAGACTTCTTGCCGCCTGGATGAGGATGGATGTCCAGACTTCAGAAACTGTGAGTGGATCTTCAGGGGTTAGTGTTAGTTTTTTTTTTAAATCTTTGTGGGTGTTTTTTTTTAGATTAGGGTTTGGGCTTTAGGTAAAAGAGCTGAATGCCCTTTTAAGGGCAATGCCCATACAAATGCCCTTTTCAGGGCAATGGATAGTTTAGGTTTTTGTTAGAGTTAGGTTTTTTATTTTGGGGGGTTGGTTGAGTGGTGGTTTTTACTGTTTGTGGGTCTTTGTATTTTTTTCCAGGTAAAAGAGCTGATTTCTTTAGGGCAATGCCCTACAAAAGGCCCTTTTAAGGGCTATTAGTAGTTTATTGTAGGCTAGGGTTTTCTATTTATATGGGGGGGGGCTTTTTATTTTTATAGGGCTATTAGATTAGGTGTAATTGTTTTTATCTTTGATAATTTTGTTTGTTATTTTTCATATTTTAATGTTTGTTATATTTCGTAATGTAGTATTTTTTATTTTTTGTAATTTTGGACTTTTTTTTTTTTAGTAGTGTTAGTTTTTTTTAACGTGTAATTTAGGTTTTTTTTAATTTAAAGTTAGGGGGTGATAGGTTTAGGGGTTAATAGTTTAATTTATTAGTGGCGATGTGGGGGGCTGGCGGTTTAGGGGTTAATAGGTTTATTTAGTAGTGGCGATGTGGGGGGCTGGCGGTTTAGGGGTTAATAGGTTTAGTTAGTGGTGGGGGTGGCGGTGAGTGGCGGAATAGGGGTTAATAACTTTATTATAGGTGCGGGAATGTGGGGGGGGCGGCAGATTAGGGGTTAATAAGTTTACTATAGTGTTTGCGATGCGGGAGGGCCTTGGTTTAGGAGTTAATAGGTAGTTTATGGGCGTTAGTGTACTTTGTAACACTTTAGTTATGAGTTTTGTGAAACATTTTTGTTAGACAAAATCCATAACTACTGCTCTCAGATGACGGTATAGATTGTGTCATAATAGGCTGTAACGCAAGTATTTTAGCCGGACCGCACAACCTGTAATACCGGCGCTATGGAAAAACATAATTATTTTTAGTGCGGCATTGACGTTGCGTTACAGGCTAAAATGCTTGCGGTACAGCTATACCAACACAACTCGTAATGTTATAATAATGTCATACTGTTTTTACGCTGAAATTGCCATTTTTTTCAGTGTTAAAACTGTAACACAAAACTCATAATCTAGCTACAAAACTCGTGATCTAGCTACAAAACCCGTAATCTAGTAATCTCGTAATTAGTTGGATTGCACCTGTTGCCAGCAGCTCTCTGTGCTTGGTGTCTCCGTCTGTAGTTTTGCTGGATATTGATGTCACTACTTACGTGACCTGTTGATGTCCAGAAAACAAAAGTGGACTGAATGAATGAATGAATATGAAGGGAGCAAGTTAAGGGATGAGCTCTCTGAGTAAAGAAAGGATTAAGAAATGGGGATGGTGAGCATGGGATCCTCTGAAGAAAAAGTGGAGGGTACCATGAGTCACAAATAGTGGTAGGGGTTTATCTGGTTACAAGGTGTTGTAAAAGGGGAGGGGTTTGGAAGGCATAAAGGTCAGGTGAGACAGGAAACAGGTATCACTAACCTTTTTTTCCCCCCTCCCTCCCACCCTAGAATTGTTAAGATTCCGGAGAGGTTACATGGAGTCAAGGAGCGACAATGGCATGGTTATGGGCTGGAGGTTAGCTTCTTAGCCATATCATGTAAGACTGCCCCTGCAGCCCCTTAAGGGTATAGTGCAACTACTGCTGATGACTGCTGGTAGTCTTTTGGTCAAAGCTTTTGCTCAGCCAGTAAGTTTTTAAGTAGTTGTTTGACAAGCTTGGAGTTACGTACACAGGGAAATTTGGGGTCTGGCACATAGCTGCTGCGGTGTGGGATGGGGAGGATCCTGCGGCATACCTTGACCTGAAGTGGTGGTCTTACGTCAAACTGGTATTGGGTCCTACTATGCCACTGGTTCTCCCTGCACTTTGCCGTCATGCCACAAGTTCATGTTTAATTCTGGTGTATTTATTTAAAATATGTAAATTTATGTACATTTTATTTATGATGATATGGGGTTGCTCTTAGAATTTTCAATTAATTAAAACCGTGACCTTTCCAAAATTTTAAACGCCTAGAACTGTGACTGTGTCTTTATTTGGGGAAGTTGGTGTGTGAATAAGGTTATATGGTAAAGATTGTTGTTTTTTTTCCTTTAGAAGTGTTTGGTTTATTTACTGGAATTAGCTCTAGGGGATACAGACCATAATGATCGATTTCACAAAATAGTATATAGGGGGATTCCTCTGAAGACCACTCTCATTCGTGAATGATTGTTACAAATTCTTCCCTTTCGGCTAAGCATTACACACATTTCCTTGCACTTAGTTTCTCTAAGTCAGGAACTCCGCCGTATGAACTGTCACTGGTCATGTTACAAAGTCAAATTCCCATCAGCTTCCCCCTAACACAGCAGTTCGCAAATAGCGTTGGTTTGTACTTTCCACATATGCAGTAAGACACAACTGAAATATTAACTCTGTGCAGAGTGTCTTATAGTTTAATGTTATTAAAAATTGTGTATTGTAGTCCAAAAACCATTGACACGTTTCTCCTATTACAGGCTTTGAAAAACACTGTCGCCTAGATTACGAGGTTTCCGCTAAACAGGGTGCAAAACTAATGCCAAAAAAGTTGCGTTATTTCACTCTCCATAGCGCTGCCATTCCGAGTTACTGAAAAGCCTCCTTGTGCTGTGCGTTATGGTGCGTTAAGCTCCATACCGCACAAAATCCAAGGACTGATTTGACGTGCTTGTGCATGCTTTCCCCCATAGACATCAATGGGGAGAGAGTGTTAGAAAAAACCTGAAGTGCGGAATGGAGATCTCCGTAATGCAAGCCCATTGATGTCTATGGGGAAAAAAAGTTACGTTTAAACCTAACACCCTAACATAAACCCCAAGTCTAAACACCCCTAATCCGCCGCCCCCAACATTGCCAACACCCAAATAAAATGATTAACCCCTAATCCACCGCTCCCGACATTGCCGACACTAATAAAAGCTATTAACCCCTAATCCGCCACTCTTCGACATCACCGCCACTAAATAAAATGATTAACCCCTAAACCTCCACCCCCCACATCACTGCCACTAAATAAACCTATTAACCCCTAAACCGCAAGCCACCCACATTGCAAAACACTAAATTAAACTATTAACCCCTAAACCTAACACATCCCTAACTTTAAATTAAAATTACAATATAACTATCTTAAAATAAATAAAAACGTACCTGTAAAATAAAAAAATACCAACCAACCACCCAAAATAAAAACCTAACCCTAAAAAACACCCAGAGCTACTTATTGCCCTAAAAGGGGCATTTGTATGAGCATTTCCCTTAAAAGGGCATTCAGCTCTTCTTCACTGCCCTTAAAAGGGCATTTAGCTCTTTTACAATTGCAAAAGCCCTAATCTAAAAAAACAAAACACCCCAAAAAAATGAAAAAAACAAAACAACAAACACTAACCCCATAAAATCTACTCACGGTTTCTGAAGCCCGGACATCCATCTTCATCCAGACGGCGAGAAGTCTTCATCCTGGTGGCCAGACCTTCATCCTGGCGGCCAGACCTTCAAACATCTCAGGGACATCTATCTTCATCCCGGCAGCGCGGAGTGGAGCTATACTGGAAGATATCCTGCGTGGAGTGTCTGCTTCATACGGTCACTGCCATACACTGAAGTTGAATGCAAGTTAGCCATTTTAAAATGGCATACCTTGCATTCCTATTGGCTGATTTGATTCTTTGAACAGTCAATAGGATTTCAGTAGCTCTCATCCTATTGGCTGTTTTGAGCAGCCAGTAGGATTTCAGAAGCTCTCATCCTATTGGCTGATTTTAATTTGAGGAATCAAATCAACCAATAGGAATGCAAGGTATGCCATTTTGAAACGGCTACCTTGTATTCAACTTCAGTGTACTGCGGTGACCGTATAAAGAGGACACTCCGCGCAGGATGAGATCTGCTTCCAGGATAGCTCCGCTCCGCGCCCCCGGCATGAAGATAGAAGACGTTTATGTATAAAAATGTTTTTGCTCTGTCGAAGTGCTTTCAGATGTTTCTACTGAGTAAAACACTCAAAAAACAAACAAACCTCAAGATTGGTGTAGTTCAATGGTATTTAAAAAATGGGTGCTTTAGAGTGCGCCTTAACATGTGTGTTATGTCTAAAAACTCCGATTTTTAACATAATGTGTGTTATTTCTGGGAATTAAATTTATAATTTATTATCTGTAATGGACTAGAAGTTTACTCTTAATTTTTAAAAGTAAACTTCTATCTATAAAAGTAGTTTCTCTATTCAAATAATGTAAGACAGTGTCAGAAAAAATACATCACACGTTGGCTCACAACTTTATGTAGCATCAATTAAACTTTAAAAATTACACAGTTTTACATTGTAAATAAAAGTTATTCATTTTGCAACATATATAAGCTTTTGCAACTAACATGAACTTTTTGTTTCAGACTGACACTTTATTTTTTTGTTAACTGTTCCTTTAAGGAATTGTCTTTTTTCAGTTGGTTTTATATCCTATCGTTTGTTCTCTTATGATATATTCTGTTCCATACAACTTAGCAATAGTGTCATATGTAAAAGAGACCTTTTGGTTTTTGTAGTGAGCAATAGTTGGTGGCCACAATTTTTTTACAATCGTTCCTATTTATAAAAGTTTTGATGTCTGCAAATTACCAGTAATTGCTGATAGTGTGAACGGTACCTTCCTCTTTGTATTTCCACTCCTTAGCTTAGTGCCTTCTTGTACTCAACCAATTTGTCTACCCAATAGGAGCGGTGTGACAACGTCCCGCTCACACACCGCACGCTTAGGTTCCTTGACTTCCTGGGGGTGTGTACTGGTCACTGGAGTTTCCTGTTACAGGTGCTGGGTAATCCGTTTCAATTGACTCACTGTAATCCTTTTCTACGCATTTCAGCTGATCTGTACAGCCCTTCCCTTCAATTGGTAATATATAATTTCCTGAGATCCTCTACTTTTAAGATCTTAACTTCAGCTGCCCCTTTAGAAGACGTCCCTGAGATGGATAAAGGTGTCGGCGCCTAGATGAAGACTTCTCGCCACCTGAATGAAGATGGATCTCCGGACTTCAGGAACCGTGAGTAGATTTTAGGGTTTTTTTTTTATCATTTTTTGGGTGGGATTTTTTTTTAGATTAGGGCTTTGGGCAATTGTAAAAGAGCTGAATGCCCTTTTAATAACAGTGAAAAAGAGCTGAATGACCTTTTAAGGCAATGGGTAGCTTAGTTTTTTTTTTTAGTTAGGTTTTTATTTTGGGGGGTTGGTTGGGTGGTGGGTTTTACTGTTGGGGGGACTTTGTATTTTTTTACAGTTAAAAGAGCTGTTTAACTTAGGGCAATGCCCTACAAAAGGATCTTTTAAGGGCTATTGGTAGTTTATTGTAGGCTGGGGGGTTTATTTTGGGGGGCTTTTTTATTTTTATAGGGCTATTAAATTAGGTGTAATTGTTTTTATTTTTGATAATTTAATTTATTATTTTTTGTAAGCTTAGTGTTTTTTATTTTTTGTAATTTTGTGTTTATTATTTTTTGTAATTTTAGATTTTGTAATTTTTTTTGTAGTGTTAGGTTTTTATAAATTTGTAATTTAGGTTTTTAATTAGTAGTATTTTTTATTAGAATAGTTATGTTAGGTTAATTTATAGTTTAATGTTAGGTTTATTTTTATTTCACAGTTATGTTTTTATTTACTTAAATATAGTTATATTGTAATTTTAATTTAAATTTAGGGGGTGTTAGCTATGGGGTTAATAGTTTAATTTAGTGTTTTGCAGTGTGAGGGACCAGTGGTCTAGGGGTTAATAGGTTTGGTTTGGTAGTTACGATGTGGGGAGCTGGAGGTTTAGGGGTTAATACTTTATTATAGTGTTGGCGACGTGGGGGGCAGGCGGTTTAGGGGTTAATAGGTTTATTTATGTGTCGGCGATATCGGGGAGCAGAGGATTAGGGGTTAATAACTTTTATTAGTGTTGGCGATGTTGATGAGCGGTGGTTTAGGGGTTTAGGGGTATATTTATATAGTGTTGGTGATGTGGGTGGGCGGCAGATTAGTGGCTAATAATTTTTTTTAATAGTCGCGATGTGGGTGGTTGGCAGATTAGGGGTTAATAAGTTTTAAATAGTGTTTGCGATGCGGTAGGGCAGCGGTTTAGGGGTTAATAGGTAGTTTATGGGTGTTAGTGTACTTTGTAACATTTTAGTTATGAGTTTTGTGAAACATTTTTGTTTCGCAAAACCCATAACTACTGCTCTCAGATAGCGGTATGGATTGTGTCAGTATAGACTGTAACGCAAGCATTTTAGCCTAACGCACAACCTGTAATACTGGCGCTTTGGAATGGACTTGCGTTACAGTGCGGAATGGACTTTGCGTTACAGGCTAAAATGCTTGCTGTATAGTTATATCGACTTGACTCGTAATATGCGTTCTTGGCCATTCCAGCAGAATGGCCATTTTTTCAGCATTAAAAGCTGTACCGCACCGTAACGCAAAACTCGTAATCTAGGTGTGTATTTGTACTGAATCTTTATTAAGGTGGTATTTTGAAAATATTATTGTGAAGTGATTTTATTAGGCGACCACATTTTTTAATGGTTCTATTTTCAACCTTATCTACTATGTTATTGAGATTGTGATTTTTATTTTACAGAGGAGATGTCCTCTTGTATGTGAATGATACTGTGAATAAATATTTGAATACTATTTTTTATGACCATGTTATTTTTGGGTCTAAGTCTTGTGCTTGCTTGTTAGCACTTAGTTCATAGTATTTCTATAAAAGCTTTAACCAACATATAGAAATATGTGTTATCTGTGGTTTACTGTGACAGATATCAGTTTACTAGATAGTACTAATATTTAGTGACATACAAACATTGCTCTGTAATATTAATTATTGTAGATGTGATACAGCTCCTAAAATGGAACAAATATGAAAATAAAAAAATAGTTTTTACTTTTTTAAAAACTTTTTGCTTGTGTCATTGATTGAGATCATGGCCGGATTGGCCTACCAGGACACCAGGAGATTTCCCGGTGGGCTGCAGCAGCTGGGGCTGGAAAGCTATAATTTAAAGGGGTGATTAATGGATGTAATTAATGGATGTAATTGGGCTTTAGAGTGCATATAACAACAATCTGGAACTTTATTTAAATTCAAACTAATATAATTCTGAAATAAAATATTGGGGGAAGGAGTATCCCAGTAAAATGGGGTGTGTGCATTATACTGAGTGAATAGAAAATAGGGCTGTTCTCCAAATTTTCCAGGGCTGCTTTTTATTCCCAGTCCGGCCCTGATTGAGATGTAGCCATAATTAATGCAGTTAATAATAAGTTCTACAATAAGAGCTTTCAAGTAACAGGACTTGGGAATTATTATTTTGGATTATTTTAAATTAAGTAAACAATATATTATTGCAGCAAGTGAGGCAAGTAGAATGTTTGTATATGTAGATGTATTCGCCGCAGGAAAAGTAAGGTTCTAGTGCCACTTTACAGATTTTACAGATCAATAGTTAGGCCTCATGTTAAGCAATGTGTACAGTTCTGGAGGCCATATCTTTAGAAGGATATAAATAAACTGGAATCTGTTCAGTAGAGTGCTACTAAAATGCTACATGGTCTAAAAAATAAAACATATAAAGACAAACGTAAGCAGGGGTCGGCACTGCACAGTCGTCAGCCATGTCAATCTTGCCATGAAGCTGGGTGGACAAGGTTCATGACAGCGAACCTCATCCACCTAACAGTTGTTAAATTGAGCCCTATGGGAGGAGGACATTGGTAGAGGAACAACAATCCTGACACAATAATATAAGTAATAGAAAAATATTGCATACTGTTACCAAAAAAAATTGTTTAGTGTACAAGTGATACTTCTAATTGAACAATTATATAAGCTTGCACTTTATATATCTAGAGATATATTTATTAATATGATTTGTAGAGAGGTTTAAATAAAAATACGTTTTTCACATATTTTGTGGAGCCCTCCGAGAAATTAGACATCTGAAGAAAAGATTGCTGTTTTCCAAGATACCTTATGCTGCAGAATAATGTGCTAGGATTCCTAGGTAGCAAAAGACTACAAAGTACAGTACAGTAAAGTAAGAAATGGATTTTTCCTCCCTCCAAAAATGAATCAGTCCATAACCTAGTTAACCTTTATTTTCCCAGACCCAACAGAATCTTCCTCTATTATTGGCTCATTTTAATTTGTTTCAGTTCTGGAGTAAAATGTTTTTTCCCCCTTTAGTTTCATCCGAATGATAGCTTTCTGATTATATCTGACAATAATTCCTGCTGGGCAGTGTTGATGTATTAAGGATAGCCGGTACTGAACTGCAAAATGTACATGCTATCAAATTAGTGACAAACTAAATCAACTGTAAAGGTAGCATTTATTGACTTTTATGTGTTCTGAAAGTTTGAATTATCAAATTCTTTTACTCCAGCATTACAAACTTTAGCAAAGGAACTTTATAAATGTGTGAGACACATTACATTAGATCTATGCAAACGTTTCTTTTTATTTGTTACATTTAAAGGAACTGTTTTCTTGATTTAGATAGAGAATACAATTTTAAACAACTTTCTAATTTACTTCTATTATCTAATTTGTATCATTCTCTTGGTATCATTTGTTGAAGGAGCACCAATGCACTAATGGTTTCTAACTGAACTTATGGGTGAGCCAATCACAATAGATATATATATGGAGCTACCAATCAACAGCTTAATTGCAGTAAACAAATGTTCTATAAGACTTACTGTGAAAAGGCAAAAAACCCATATCTATGAAAATGATACCCTGACATGCAGTAGCTTTTCTATATGTTTGTATGTAATGTAAAATCTTAATTTGTATTATATATTTATATCTCTTTGTAGTAGGATATATCATATACTATATATATATATATATAGTGTATTTATTATGTAATTATGTTTTTTGTAATATACTAAACTCATCTTTATTAGCTGGAGGCAATGTTTTAGCTAATGATTTGATGGGAGCTTACCTAGATCTGAAACCAATCATTTTAGGTTATTGAGTGAAAACTGATCTTGGTCCATTATTCATGCAGTATTTGTTTACATCCATTATTAAATATCATTTATGAAATATGAAGAGCTTTTTAAATAAGATTATTCCTGCATTATGTGTAAAAATAAGAGCAATAGTTATTACATAAATTGCCACATTTTACCTTATGATTAAGGATAGAATAAATAATGGTAATTACATTTCATGCGTTTTCTAATTTACATTTAAATGTAAATCTAAATTTTGGTTTCATTGAATTGGTTTGCTTGTATGCGTAATTTTGGTACTTAACTGTATGCTTGGATATACCATCACTTTAAGACATCTAAATTATTTAATAACTATAATAAATAAATAAATAAAAAAAAATATATCTAACTGTGGGGAAAGGGAGAAGCAAAACTATACAAGTTACTGCGTCCGATAAAAAAATGTCAAATTCTTACCTGGAACTTTATTCAGGCGGAAGGAATGAACAATGAACTAGAGGATAGTATAACTTCTGTAGATTTCTAGATACAAACTGGGCACATAAAGTCAATTTAAATCACTGATCTAAAGGTGTTGATGGTACAATACATTTTGTGAGGGGCTACTAGCAGATTGAAAACTTAATAAGTTACTACAGCATTGCATATGATGAGTGTTGTGGTTGTATCCTCTTTATTTATCATTATAAGATCTTTTGGGTTAATTTATTTTTAAATATTCTTTAAAACAATGCAGTTCCGCTAGTGATCAACTTTATACAAATATTAAAAGAAATATTATGCATATATGCTCAATTGTGTTAAGAGAAATAAGGAAAAATGATGGCCATTTCAATTATTCAAAGAAAACAGTACAGACTCATCCCATATATATAAGGAATCTAATAAAGCAAGCAAAAGAGCAATCAGATGAGCCAAAATTGAAATTAAAAGATTAATTGCAAAGTATTCTAGGACAAACACAATATTTTTAAAATATATAAAAGGTAAAAAAAATCTAAGATGGAAAATATAGGTACATCAAAATGTGGGAAAGGTAGTAATATTAACAGTGACTGGGGTATTGCTGTTTTGTTTTGTATACACAAGTGAAGAACCAATAGGAGAGACATTGAAACAAACTAGAATATACAAGCCATACCAATAACTCTAGATTATGTCAGAAAAAAACCTGGATAATATCAAGGTAAGTGAAACTCCAGGTCCATATGGAATACACCCTAAAGTTCTCAGGGAGCTCAGGACTGTCATAGCCAAATCTCTACTCTTAATTTTTCAAGACTCATTATCCTCAGGCCTAGCATGTATGGGGTAAAGGTGACGTAGTGCCACTTTTTTTTAAAAAAATTGGCAACATTTTTTTGGCAACATAAATATACAGGGTGTTTTTTTTATTTTTTTATTTAAATCTGCAAAACAGAGGAGGAAAAGGTCTAGGCATACTTATAGACAAAAAACAAAGAATAAGTGCAAAATGCAAGGTAGTGGATTCTAAGGCTAATAAGATACTAGCATGTATTAAAAGTGGCATAGATGCAAGGCAAGTAAGCATAATGCCACTATATAAATCCCTGGTAAGATCTCACTTTGAGTATTGAGTGCAGTTCTGGGGACCAATGTAAAAAAAGGGCATTTCAGAGAAGGGTGACAAAACTAATAAGGGGAAATAAGGATGTAAACTAGTTAGCCAAATTGGTCCTGTTTACTCTAGAAAAAGATGCTTGAAAGGTCCTGTTTACTCTAGAAAAAGATGCTTGAAAGGTGATATGATTGCTTTGTATACATATATTCCAGGCCCATATACAGAGTTGGAGGGAATTGCTGTTCATTTCAAAGCAATTGCTTGTGAGAAGAGGTCATACTTTATGGCTAGAGGAAAGGAGGTTACAGCAAAGTAAACATTTTTTTCACTGCTAGAGCAATCAAATTGTGGAACTCCTTGCCTAGGGAGGTAGTAAGTGTCAATTCCTTAGATTAGTTCAAATATGGCTTAGATACATTTCTAGATAAAGTAGAATTCAAGGATATAACTGATTGGAGGATATTTATCAAAGCGTCAATCTCTGTGCATTTGCGGCGTCTATACGCTCGCTAGACATTGCTGACATGGATCCACAAACGAAGCCCTTATTTATAAAAAAAACATGCGCGTCAAGTACGGCGTGATAAGCATCGGACTGTTGTTAACTAACAGCTATCGATGTCGTTGTTATTTGGGTTTTTCCCAACTTTATTTTTTACCCTTTCATTGCTGTCCATACATTTATACCTCAACAAACAATATCTCATAGAAAGTTATTTTTATATTTTTTTATATGATACTTTTACATAAATGAATATGTATTTGTATTTTTAGAAGTCATGATATGCTTTTATCTCATGTTTTTTTTTTATAAATGATTATTAATGCTAGAATTTGTACATATATCTTTGCACATACTTTGTGTATATATATATATATATATATATATATATATATATATATATATATATATCAAAATAACAAGAGTATTGCATTGAGCAATGATACTTTTTTTATTGGACTAACTATACATTTATAAGTTGACAAGCTTTCGGAAGAGTTCCTTCCTTTATCAAGTCTGAAGCAATACTTGAGTATTGCTTCAGACTTGATAAAGGAAGGAACTCTTCCGAAAGCTTGTCAACTTATAAATGTATAGTTAGTCCAATAAAAAAAGTATCATTGCTCAATGCAATACTCTTGTTATTTTGATATCTAAATCTCTGGACTAACATGGCTATTCCAATCAACGTATATATATATATATATATATATATATACTGTATATATATGTGTGTGTGCTATGTCAGAAATCTTTTGCAAACATATTTACATGTCCCTAAGTTCCTTTTTTTGTTCTAAACAATGTTGTCTTTCATATATCTGTGTTTACCACAATATGTATATAGTGTAAATGTATTTATTATTCTGAGCAGGAATAATTGTGAAAATAATATGTACCGTATTTTTCGCTCCATAAGACGCACTTTTTTCCCTCTCAAAAGTAAAGAGAAATGTCTGTGCGTCTTATGGAGCGAATGCAGGCCCTGTGCTTGCATTTTTAGTACCGGGTAATGTTGTGATGGTGTCATCTGTGATCCTTAATTGCTGATCAAATAATCAGACAGCACAAAATCGCCAAACACAGCACAATATAAGCACAGTCTCTAGTTTACCCCAAGTCAGTAAACCGTAAGAATGATCGTCAAATTGACATAATGTAAATTGCAATTGACCGCAATAAAGGTGATCTTTAAACAAACTCACAGTACTCCTGGGGATACATTAGCTGAGACCTTGATCCTTTTCCACAAGCGGCTAGTTCAAACCTTATAGGTAGACGCCATGTCTCCTCCTTACTTCCGGCATATAGCCCAAGGCAATCCTCGCCGCTGTGTCCCATCCTCCGCTTTGTGAACAGCTGAGCCCTATGGGTATCTTCAATGAATGTACGGTAATACAGGAAACAATACAAACCCAGACCGGCTCCGTCTGTATTAAAAGTGAGGTGCTTTATTGAAAAAATATACCACCATTAGTAAGTACGGTAAGCAACGCTTGCTACAAGTAAAATTGACATCCTGAATTGCTGCACAGTGTCTGCGGGAGCCTGGGGGCTGAACTTAGTGAACCCGAAGCTCCTGTGTAAAGGCCCAGGGATCTGCAGCTAGTATCGTACTCTGAAAGCAACAGGTGAGAGGATTCGCCCCCCTCATGTTCAGTGAAAAACTTCCAATACATTTATTTCAAACAGCCTCTATTACCTTGATCTGGACCGATATTCATGATAAATCCATTCAAAGGATTCATGGCAGGCTGTCCTCTCATTTTGTGTCTGCCTGCCATGAATCCTTTAAATTTATCATGAATACCGGTCCGGATCGAGGTAATGGAAGTAGTTTGAAATAAATCTATTTAAAGTTGATTACCGGATTACCGAGCTTATTAAAATTGAAATCCATAGTGGCAAAAAACATTCAGCATGTCCGCTGATCCAGCGGACATGCTGGATGTCTTTTGCCACTATGGATTTAAATTTTAATAAGCTCCAATAAAGTTTTGATAAACGGATCTGACCTGCTTTGCATCTGGGGCCAAAATTGGACAGTCCTGAAGCAAGTTCTTTCAGCTACTAGTAGAAGGGAGTGTGTCACATGACCGGCACAACACAGAGGACCCGACAGTTTGATAGTACCGTAACACATACCGGTACACGTTTCCCTATTGCATACCCTTAAGGTGCATTTCAGCATCATCCACCCATCATACATTACTACAGTGTGTGATATGAATATTCTTGTTTTGGTTTGGGATATTGTTAGGGTTTGGGGTTAGGTTTAGGGTTAGGGGTTAGGGTTAGGGTTTGGGGTTAGGTTTAGGGTTAGGGGTTTAGGGTTAGGTTTAGGGGTTAGGGTTTAGGTTTGGGGTTAGGGTTTGGGGTTAGGGTTAGGGTTTAGGGTTAGGGTTTAGGGTTTAGGGTTAGGGTTTAGGTTTAGGGTTAGGGTTAGAGTTTAGGGTTAGGGTTAGTGTTTTGGGTTTGGGGTTTAGGGTTTAGGGTTCAGGTTAGGGTTTGGGGTTAGGGTTAGGGTTTGGGGTTAGAGTTTGGGGTTTGGGGTTAGGGTTTAGGTTATTAGGGTTAGGGTTTAGGTTGTTAGGGTTTAGGTTATTAGGGCTAGGGTTAAGGTTATTAGGGTTAGGGTTTGGGTTTATGGTTATTAGGGTTAGGGTTATTAGGGTTAGGTTAGGGTTAGCCCCCTCCCCTTGGCACATCAGGCATCATGAAATAGAAATTGTTCCCCCCAGGGCACCTAATGACATGTTACCGGTACCGTATATACCGGTAGTTACCGTAAACATTACAGTCCTTTATTTATTTAACCTATTTGTATATGGTATACCGGTATGTTTGATTTTAGCCACCAATTACGGTAGCAAGAGCTACTCAGGTGCTCCTATCCTTACAGTCCTACTTTTTAAATACATATAGCAAGAGAAGAAACAAAATTGATAATAGGAGTACGATAAATTACCGTAGAAATTTGCTTAACATTGCATGCTCTGTCTGAATCATGAAAGAAAAAAATGGTGTTTGATATCCCTTTAACTAGCAATGGGGATGGTATGTACCGGTAATCATGGCGGGGTGGGGGGGGGCAAAATGTACCCTCGCCGTAGCGCACTACCGTATATCCCAGAAAGTCCAGAAGTCAAAATCTACTGTATGTATAAATCCAAGATGCTTTACGGTATTTCATTTCAAACTTTAAAAGCCTCCATAAAACACTGCTATTCACCAAACACAATCACAGTGTGTACAGGTCTTATGGAGCGAATGTGTGTGTGCCCTGGAGCCAAATCGCCAAGTGCAGGGGTGAAAAGCAGGGAAGCATACTGAAATTGTGCGGCATGGAGGAGGGAAGGATGCAGAGTTGTAAATTCTTACCGTACTTTAATATGGATGCAATTCTATTTACCGTAATATTTCTTTAATATGGATGCAATTCTATTTGATTTGTGCCACCAGAGTGTTTTCAGAATTATGGTAAGACCATGCTCAGAGATAACGCAAATGGTCAGCGCTCAGTGGTAAACATTGGAGATAGTGGTACATTACTGACAGTTTTTTCATCACTTTTTTTTTCTTGCAGAAAACCTCCCGTGTACATACCAGTACAAAGATGATAAAGCAGAAAAGAATATCATATAAGATTCCTTTTAAACTAGATGTAGTAAAATATGCAAAGGAGCATGGAAACAGAGCAGCAGAGATACATTTTGGGCCACCTCCATCTGAAAAAATGATAAGAGAGTGGAGGAAACAGGAGGTTCAGCTGCAAAAGTAAGCACACTTTTCGTGGGCATGCTGCAAAGTGGCCACAGTTAGATGTGACCATGAAAGAATGGATCACACATCACCGGAATAATGGCTTATCAGTCTCCACAAAAATGATAATATATGAAGCCAAACGCATTGCTGTAGACAATGGCATTCATGATTTTACTGGATCACCATCGTGGTGCTACAGGTTTATGAGGCGATGTTGCCTTGCTATGTGCACCAAAACTAGAATTGCGCAAAAAATGCCAGAAGAATATGAAAATAAGATTCTGTCTTTTCATAAATTTGTAATTGATGCTAGAAAGAAAAATGGGGTTGAAATTGGCCAGATTGGGAATATGGATGAAGTCCTGCTAACCTTTGATGTGCCATCTAATAGGACTGTTGATCTGAAAGGTGCCAAAACTATCACCATGAAAACCTCCAGACATGAGAAAACCTATTACACGGTTGTGTTGTCTTGTTGTGCAGACGGCACCAAATTGTCACGCATGTTAATTTTCAAAAGGAAAACATTTCCAAAAGAATTGATTCCAAGAGGAGTTGTTATACATGTTCATGAGAAAGGATGGATGGACGAAAATGGAATGAGAATATGGCTTGAAAAAGTGTGGTGCAAACGTCCTGGAGGGCTTCTGAAAAAATATGCCTTATTAGTAGACATTTGTTTCGTATCGATTCGGAAATTTTCAAAGTTCGGATCGATTCGAATTCGGAAAATTTTGAATCGATTCGTTTCGGATTCATTCGGATTTGAAGAAATTCGTCTGGATTCATTTCGTTTCGGAAATTCGGAATTTCGGTAAGTGTTAGGTGGGATTAGACTAGTATTATGTACTGTATATTAGGTGTAACCCATAGCAGAGTGATATAACCTAATATACTGTACAATACTAGTGTAATCCATGGCCATCCGAATTTACCGAATAAATCCGAAGTAATTCGGATTTATTTGCGAAATTCGGCAGTATTTTAATTCGGAAATTCGGTTCGATCCGAATCGCTGAATTTTACGAATTTTCAGAATTTCCGAATCGAACCGAACCGAACCGAATTGCACATATCTACTTATTAGTGCTTGACTAGTTTAGAGCACATATTAGCGAAACTACAAAAAAGTGCTTTAAAGAAGTAAAGACTCATCTAGCTGTAATTCCGGGAGGTCTTACCAGCCAGCTGCAACCTCTCGACGTTTCTATCAACAAACCATTTAAGGTCTTTATGCGAGAAGAGTGGAACAAATGGATGGCTGCTGGTAATCATGATCTGACACCTACTGGACGAATGAAGAGGCCCTCTATCACTCAAGTTTGTGAATGGGTGAAAACCTCATGGCACTCAGTGAAGGAGGAAATCGTTGTACAGTCATTCAAAAAAATGTGGCATTAGCAATGCTTTGGATGGAACCGAAGAGGATTTCTTAGCTGAAGATGGAGAAAGTGATGTTTGTTATTCTGAAACGGTGTAAATTGAATCGTTGTAAAACGCGGGTCACCTGTACATACTTTGTAGCCCTTTCCACTCAAATACCTGAAAACAAGAAAACATATTTTAATTTAATATTAATCGAATATTAATATAAAATATGTTTTTTACTGTGTTGTAACTATAAATATTTTACATAGAGGAAAATCGTCTATGCATTTTTAAATAGATAACTCTATATATATATTTCTGTATATACCTATATATATGTATATATATATATATATATATATATATATATATATATATATATATATATATATATATATATATGAGAATAGTTGAGGTAAAAGATCTGGTGTAAATCCCACTGTATCCGCAACAGTATAAGCCAGCACCAGAGATTCAAAATAACACCTTTAATAATTCAAAGACATAACGTTTCGGCCACAAAAGGAGGCCTTGATCACATGTATAAATAACACACGACAAACATAAAACATATCACCCAAAGAGTGTCTTAAATATCCCCACCCCATAACCTGATTTGCTATGTGCACCGCAGCAATTAACACATGAAACAGCTGAACATAATCAACATGCATTTTCGTTATCGTCATATGGGCATAGTCATAACTACCAAAGTATCACAAATGTCCGTAAGGCCTATGAGCCGCACGCACAAATGTATGTGATGACATATTCAATATGGCATCGGTTGTCAGGATAACAGAAAGATAAACAATAGTCAGTGATTTGGATACGGGGGCGAAACCGCCCACAATCAGACAGAATATGTTGCCTTAATATACGGCCAGCCACATCGTAATGTAATGCCCAAATGGCTATAAACTGATCATAATGTAGATAGCATATGTTGTCAAGGGAACCTATATGTACACTCATTGTGTGAACTGTCAGCAGTGGCAGTATTCCCCTTTTGGATGCAGCGCTCCGCCCACCACAGGGCATAGAGTGTTTCCTGATTAGCTTATTCTGTTCACCAATCAGTAGGCTTAGTCTGTTGTCATGGAAACACTCTATGCCCTGTGGTGGGCGGAGCACCCACATCCGATGGGGGAATAATGCCACTGCTGAAAGTTCACACAATGAGTGTACGTATAGGTTTCCTTGACAACATATGCTATCTACATTATGATCAGTTTATAGCCATTTGGGCATTACATTAAGATGTGGCTGGCCGTATATTAAGGTAACATACTCTGTCTGATTGTGGGCAGTTTCGCCTGTATCCAAATAGCTGACTATTCTTTATCTTGCTGTTCCCATGACAACTGACGCCATATTGAATATGTCATCACATACGTTTGTGTGTGCCGCTCATAGGCCTTACGTACATTTATGATACTTTGGTTGTTATGACTACGCCCATATGACGATAACGAAAATGCATGTTGATTATGTTCAGCTGTTTCATGTGTTAATTGCTGCGGTGCACGTAGCGAATCAGGTTATGGGGTGGGAATATTTAAGACAATCTTTGGGTGATATGTTTTATGTTTGTCGTGTGTGATTTATACATGTGACCAAGGCCTCCTTGTGTGGCCGAAATGTTATGTCTTTGAATTATTAAAGGTGTTATTTTGAATCTCTGGTGCTGGCTTATACTGTTGCGGATACAGTGGGATTTATACCGGATCTTTTTCCTCAGCTATTATCATGTTTTGATTTGCCAAGGCCGTGCACAGAGTGGCTGATGATGCTGGTGAGTGTTGATCTCTCTGTATATATATATATAAATATATATATACAAAAAAATGTATATATATTTTTAAAAATAAATAGAATATTTTCTTCTATGTGAAGAACATTGGAATGTAAAATATTCATAAGTACCTTGGTTTCAGTGCTGTAGGGTGAACGCTGTGTCTGGTTAGCTCGTGAGCGATCAGTGTTAGTTTTTTCTTCCCAGTTTGCACACTCCTTTACAGTCTATGGAGAGAAGTTAACGTGGTTGCTATATCTGAAGTCCTTAAGTTAGCGCTCGTCGGGTTTCGCTCATTTGCAGACAATTTACTTTCAACTTGTAATACGCGCAGTAACCTGCGCACATTAAAAGTTTACTCCTGGCAGTGTTTGCGCACTATTGGCTGCAAGTGCTGCCTGTTAAATGGAAGAATAAGAAATTGTGTGACAGAGGCTGCATTGAAGCAGGTAACGGGGCCTCACAAAAAGGGTGTCTTAAAAGATTAATTGTGTTTGAGACAAAAATAAGCACATCAATATGCTTAAAATTATATTTTCTTTTAAAATATGAAAACTTACTTAGGTGAATTTACCATCACTTTAAACAGTATAATAAGAAATTGTGTACCTTGATCAAATAGGTGTAAAATGCATTGCATAGAGAATATTTGAGGCCTGTGAGAGAACTTCAGGCATACCTAGGGAATGCGCATTTTAAGCACAAAGAACATTCCTGTCCAGTCTAGGTTCATTTCACACAGAAAAAATACAAAACTGAAATGCAATCTGTAAAAGCAAGCAAAAAAATATACAAATTATGATCCCAAATCAGAGGGGGAAGAGAGAAAAAGAGAGGGGGAGAGAGAGAGAAAAAGAGAGGGGAGAGAGAGAAAAAGATAGGGAGGAGAGAGAGAGAAAAGAGAGGCGGGAGAGAGAGAGCTCAAAAGAGAGAACACAAAAGAGAGGGGGGAGAGAGAGAGTGCAAAAGAGAGGGGGAGAGAGCAAAAGAGAAGGGGAGAGAGCAAAAGAGAAGGGTTGAGAGCAAAAGAGAGGTGGAGCGAGAGAGAGCGCAAAATATAGGGGGAGAGAGCGCAAAAGAGAGGGGGAGAGAGAGGTATAGAGGGGGAGAGAGAGAAAAAGGGAGAGGGAGGGAGAGAGAAAAAGAGAGGGGAGAGAGAGAAAAAGACAGGTGGGAGAGAGAGAGAAAAGAGAGGGGGGAGACAGAGAGCACAAAAGAGAGAACACAAAAGAGAGGTGGGAGAGAGCATAAATGAGAGGGGGAGAGAGTGCAAAAGAGAGGTGGAGAGAGAGCAAAAGAGAGGGGGAGAGAGCAAAAGAGAAGGGGAGAGAGCAAAAGAGAGGTGGAGCGAGAGAGAGCGCAAAAGAAAGGGGGAGAGAGAGCAAAAGAGAGGGGGAGAGAGAGAGCACAAAAGAGAGAACACAAAAGAGAGGGGGAGAGAGAGAGCATAAATGAGAGGGGGAGAGAGGGAGCAAAAGAGAGGTGGGAGAGAGGGAGCAAAAGAGAGGGAGGAGAGAGAGCAAAAGAGAAGTGAGGCGAGAGAGCTATAGAGAGGGAGAGAGAGAGAGAGCAAAAGAGAGGGGGAGAGAGAGAGCACAAAAGAGAGAACACAAAATAGAGGGGGGAGAGAGAGAGAGCATAAATGAGAGGGGGGAGAGAGAGCAAAAGAGAGGGGGAGAGAGCAAAAGAGAAGGGGAGAGAGAAAGCAAAAGAGAGGGGGAGAGAGGGAGCAAAAGAGAGGTGGAGCGAGAGAGAGCACAAAAAAGAGGTGGGGCGAGAGAGAGCACAAAAGAGAGGGGGAGAGAGCGCAAAAGAGAGGGGGAGAGAGCAAAAGAGAGGGGGAGAGAGCAAAAGAGAGGTGGAGCGAGAGAGAGCGCAAAAGAAAGGGGGAGAGAGCGCAAAAGAGAGGGGGAGAGAGCACAAAAAAGAGGGGGAGAGAGAGAGCAAGGGGTGGGACCGCTGTACTGAAAAAAGCTGCCCGTGTGAACGGGCTTTAGGACTAGTCTTCTATAATGGTATTTTAACTAGACTGGTTTTGTTACAAATGCAAATTCTAAACAAAACTAAATGAATATATATATCCGAATGAATGCCCAAAGAAATTAAAGAAAACAAAAAAAGCAGAGAAATGTGGCACTATTCATTCTTTACCTTTAAATAACCTTAGGGCATTAAAATACTTATCTGTAGGGTGCTGGAGAGCCCGGCTAATCATGATCCTTCTTCACAAAACCCCAGGGCTTGTTAATAGGAGGTTTAACAAGGCAGATCCCAGACCCTGGGATCTACCATGCTAAGCCTCCTGTTCTAGCTTGGGGCTCTATGAAGAAGAAATGGGATTAGCCGGGCTCTCCAGCAAGCTAAGGTAAGTATTTAATGCTACAGGTGAACATTTTCACCTGTATCAAAGGACCATTTACATTTGTTTAATGAAAAACAATCTAAATGTTCTACATTATATTCAGTATTCGTTTTCTTTCAAACTAAACCAATGCCGAATAGCTCAGGCTGATTTTCTGATTACAAAACATTAGGCCAAATCAATTTTTTCTTCCATGCACATCTAGAATTTTAACAATTCTAATACTGTAGATTGTGAAACTACTAAGTTTCAAGGTTTAAAATATTGGCAAAAGTTTCAAACTGCACTGTTTAGGATAAGGGTCGTCTTTGCCAAATATTTAATACTGTAAAAAGATGTGGGCACAACGTTCTACATA
This sequence comes from Bombina bombina, assembly GCF_027579735.1. Taxonomy (NCBI): domain Eukaryota; kingdom Metazoa; phylum Chordata; class Amphibia; order Anura; family Bombinatoridae; genus Bombina; species Bombina bombina. The sequence goes on from NC_069502.1 coordinate 627,199,928, forward strand.
TTGTAAATTAAAATGATTAAAAATAAAATTTCTGGGAGTTTCGTTTATTGTAAAAACCTGTGCAAATGATCTTGGTCACTAATATGCAAGATGGATTGGCAAATGTTTAAATAAAGATCACGAAGCCTCCAGTTTAGGAAGATGAAATTACTGTAATTTACAATCATGAAAATAGAAGTGTGAAATAAAAAGAGATTGTAAAATACCATTTCTGGATGTTGTACACATAATTTCTGTTTTGTCGTTTTTCCTTCAGATCTAATCAACTGTATGAGTTGTTACATATATAAAATAGATATACCTATGTCATTTTCCATCCTGCCTACTATTGTTAGACTATACAATAGTGATATATATATATAGGCAGGAAGGACAAGCGCACTCCAAGGGAAACTTTTCAAGTCACTTTATACACTGAATAAAGTGATTTGAAAAGTTTCCCTTGGAGTGCGCTTGTCTTTCCTGCCTGTTTAACTGTTTGCTGCACCCAGGGCATTGCTGTTTGCTGGAAGTTAGGAGTGCATTTCTCTTTTGCCTATATATATATATAGTTTTAATGTGTATAGATCATACATTTAGATATACTGTGCATCTAAAAATGTCTACGGCCATTTCAAAGTGTATTGCACATTAAAAACAATATAATTATTACAAATTATTTTGGTATACTAAGAAACATGTTGAAAAGGCCATTTTTATCAGGCAATTTATCAAGTACTATAGCAAAACTAAATTGGTCAACATCAAGGATACTAACTCTGCTTTTCATGCAACCAACATTCATAAATTAGTGTTTTTAGTAAATATAAGGGAATAACATGGTGACTCAGTGGACTGAGCCCCATGTAAATAATAATTTGCTGTATCATTTCTTGTGTTTGATCCCTGACATGGGAATACTATTTATATATACTATATATATAAAAGATAGTTTTATTATTTATTTTTTATTTTAATTTGAACCTTTTAAAAAGTTTAGTAATGTAAGAGTAAGATAAATAATAGTTTAGTGAAAAAAGATACTTGCTATTTCTTAAGAAAACTAACCAGATACCTTGTAGTCCAATATTATGGTGGAATGTTTATTAGAATGTAGTATGAATCCAACTCTTTTGAAATATAGTTTTTAATGTTTTTTTTTTATTTAAAAAATATATATGAAAACAATCGCCTAGATTTAGAGTTCTGCGTTAGCCATCAAAACCAGCATTAGGGGGTCCTAACGCTGGTTTTTACCGCCCGCTGGTATTTAGAGTCAGTCAGGAATGGGTCTAACGCTCACTTTCCAGCCTCAACTTTTCCATACCGCAGATCCCCTACGCCAATTGCGTATCCTATCTTTTCAATGGGATCTTTCTAATGCTGGTATATAGTCTTGGCTGAAGTGAGCGTTAGAAATCTAACGACAAGACTCCAGCCGCAGAGAAAAGCCAGGAGTTAAGAGCTTTATGGGCTAACGCCGGTTCATAAAGCTCCTAACTACTGTGCTCTAAAGTACACTAACACCCATAAACTACCTATGTACCCCTAAACCGAGGTCCCCCCACATCGCCGCCACTCTATTAATTTTTTTAAACCCCTAATCTGCCGACCGCACACCGCCGCCACCTACATTATCCCTATGTACCCCTAATCTGCTGCCCCTAACACCGCTGACACCTACATAATATTTATTAATCCCTAATCTGCCCCCCCCAACGTCGCCGCTACCTACCTACAATTATTAACCCCTAATCTGCCGACCGGACCTCACCGCTACTATAATAAATGTACTAACCCCTAAAGCTAAGTCTAACCCTAACCCTAACACCCCCCTAAGTTAAATATAATTTTTATCTAACGAAATAAAATAAATCTTATTAAATAAATTATTCCTATTTAAAGCTAAATACTTACCTGTAAAATAAACCCTAATATAGCTACAATATAAATAATAATTATATTGTAGCTATTTAGGATTAATATTTATTTTACAGGCAACTTTGTATTTATTTTAACTAGGTGCAATAGCTATTAAATAGTTATTAACTATTTAATAACTACCTAGCTAAAAGAAATACAAAATTACCAGTAAAATATACGCTAACCTAAGTTACAATTAAACCTAACACTACACTATCATTAAATAAATTAAATACAAATACCTACAAATAAATACACTAACTAAAGTACAAAAAATAAAAAAAGAACTAAGTTACAAAAAATAAAAAAATAATTTACAAACATTATAAAAATATTACAACAATTTTAAGCTAATTACAACTACTCTAAGCCCCCTAATAAAATAACAAAGCCCCCCAAAATAAAAAAATTCCCTACCCTATTCTACATTTAAAAGATACCAGCTTTATTACCTTACCAGCCCTTAAAAGGACCTTTTGCGGGGCATGCCCCAAAGAATTCTGCTCTTTTGCCTGTAAAAAAAAACATACAATACCCCCCCAACATTACAACCCACCACCCACATACCCCTAATCTAACCCCAACCCCCCTTAAATAAACCTAACACTACCCCCCTGAAGATCTTCCTACCTTGAGTCATCTTCACTCAGCCGAGCCGAATTCTTCATCCAATCCGGGCGATGTCTTCATCCAAGCGGGGGCTGAAGAGGTCCATCATCTGGCTGAAGTCTTCATCCAAGCGGGGGCTGAAGAGGTCTTCCATCCTGCTGAAGTCTTCTATCAAGCGGCATCTTCAATCTTCTTTCTTCCGGCTCCATCTTCATCCCGCCGACACGGAACATCCTTCCTCCACGACGAACTCCCGATGAATGAAGGTTCCTTTAAGGGACGTCATCCAAGATGGCGTCCCTCGAATTCCGATTGGCTGATCAGATTCAAGTTCAATCCAATTGGCTGATCCAGATTGAGCTCGCATTCTATTGGCTGTTCCGATCAGCCAATAGAATGCAAGCTCAATCTGATTGGCTGATCCAATCAGCCAATCGGATTGAACTTGAATCTGATCGGCTGATTCAATCAGCCAATCAGAATTTTCCTACCTTACAGGGAGTGCAGAATTATTAGGCAAGTTGTATTTTTGAGGATTAATTTTATTATTGAACAACAACCATGTTCTCAATGAACCCAAAAAACTCATTAATATCAAAGCTGAATAGTTTTGGAAGTAGTTTTTAGTTTGTTTTTAGTTATAGCTATTTTAGGGGGATATCTGTGTGTGCAGGTGACTATTACTGTGCATAATTATTAGGCAACTTAACAAAAAACAAATATATACCCATTTCAATTATTTATTTTTACCAGTGAAACCAATATAACATCTCAACATTCACAAATATACATTTCTGACATTCAAAAACAAAACAAAAACAAATCAGTGACCAATATAGCCACCTTTCTTTGCAAGGACACTCAAAAGCCTGCCATCCATGGATTCTTTCAGTGTTTTGATCTGTTCACCATCAACATTGTGTGCAGCAGCAACCACAGCCTCCCAGACACTGTTCAGAGAGGTGTACTGTTTTCCCTCCTTGTAAATCTCACATTTGATGATGGACCACAGGTTCTCAATGGGGTTCAGATCAGGTGAACAAGGAGGCCATGTCATTAGATTTTCTTCTTTTATACCCTTTCTTGCCAGCCACGCTGTGGAGTACTTGGACGCGTGTGATGGTGCATTGTTCTGCATGAAAATCATGTTTTTCTTGAAGGATGCAGACTTATTCCTGTACCACTGCTTGAAGAAGGTGTCTTCCAGAAACTGGCAGTAGGGCTGGGAGTTGAGCTTGACTCCATCCTCAACCCGAAAAGGCCCCACAAGCTCATCTTTGATGATACCAGCCCAAACCAGTACTCCACCTCCACCTTGCTGGCGTCTGAGTCGGACTGGAGCTCTCTTCCCTTTACCAATCCAGCCACGGGCCCATCCATCTGGCCCATCAAGACTCACTCTCATTTCATCAGTCCATAAAACCTTAGAAAAATCAGTCTTGAGATATTTCTTGGCCCAGTCTTGACGTTTCAGCTTGTGTGTCTTGTTCAGTGGTGGTCGTCATTCAGCCTTTCTTACCTTGGCCATGTCTCTGAGTATTGCACACCTTGTGCTTTTGGGCACTCCAGTAATGTTGCAGCTCTGAAATATGGCCAAACTGGTGGCAAGTGGCATCTTGGCAGCTGCACGCTTGACTTTTCTCAGTTCATGGGCAGTTATTTTGCGCCTTGGTTTTTCCACACGCTTCTTGCGACCCTGTTGACTATTTTGAATGAAATGCTTGATTGTTCGATGATCACGCTTCAGAAGCTTTGCAATTTTAAGAGTGCTGCATCCCTCTGCAAGATATCTCACTATTTTTGACTTTTCTGAGCCTGTCAAGTCCTTCTTTTGACCCATTTTGCTAAAGGAAAGGAAGTTGCCTAATAATTATGCACACCTGATATAGGGTGTTGATGTCATTAGACCACACCCCTTCTCACTACAGAGATGCACATCACCTAATATGCTTAATTGGTAGTAGGCTTTCGAGCCTATACAGCTTGGAGTAAGACAACATGCATAAAGAGGATGATGTGGTCAAAATACTCATTTGCCTAATAATTCTGCACTCCCTGTAATTCCAATTGGCTGATAGAATCCTATCAGATTGAGCTCGCATTCTATTGGCTGTAAATTATTTAGTAATTTAGAATAGGGTAGGGCATTTTTTATTTTGGGGGTCTTTGTTATTTTATTAGGGGGCTTAGAGTAGGTGTAATTAGTTTAAAATTGTTGTAATATTTTTCTTATGTTTGTAAATATTTTTTTATTTTTTGTAACTTAACATAGTAACATAGTAACATAGTAGATAAGGTTGAAAAAAAGACTGAAGTCCATCGAGTTCAACCTATACAAATCTAAAATACTTACAAAAAGCTCCAGTTAAGCTTAAATAACCCCATTAAAATGTGACCCATTTAATACTAGCAATCATATCCATGAATTTTGTTTGTATACAGAAACTTATCCAGACTATTTTTAAATGTATCTATGGTATTGGCATTCACTACCTCCTTTGGTAATGAGTTCCACAATTTTATTGCTCTCACAGTGAAAAAACGTTTCCGTTGCAGGAGATTAAATCTCCTTTCCTCCAACCTTAAATTATGACCTCTTGTCAGAAACAATGTTCTTGGAATAAACAGAGCTTCTGCCATCTCTGTATATGGGCCTTGAATATATTTATATAAAGTAATCATGTCACCTCTCAAGCGCCTTTTTTCTAAAGAAAACAGACCCAGTTTGGCTAGCCTCTCCTCATAGGTTAATTTCTCCAATCCCCTTATTAGCTTTGTGGCCCTTCTCTGAACTTTTTCTAGTTCTGCAATATCTTTTTTAGCAATTGGTCCCCAGAACTGCACTCCAAACTCAAGGTGAGGTCTTACCAGGGCTTTATATAATGACAGAATTATGCTTTCCTCCCTTGAATCAATACCTCTTTTAATACATGCTAGTATCTTATTAGCCTTTGAAGCCGCTGCCCTGCATTGTGCACCCATCTTTAGCTTGTTATCTATTACTACTCCCAAATCCCTTTCCTCCTGTGTTTGGCTAAGTCTTGTCCCATTTAAAAAATACGTAGCCTGCTTATTTCTTTTTTATTTTTTGTACTTTAGTTAGTTTATTTCATTGTAGTTATTTGTAGGAATTGTATTTAATTTATTTATTGATAGTGTAGTGTTAGGTTTAATTGTAGGTAATTGTAGGTATTTTATTTATTTAATTTAATGATAGTATAGTGTTAGGTTTAATTGTAACTTAGGTTAGGATTTATTTTACAGGTAATTTTGTAATTATTTTAACTAGGTAGCTATTAAATAGTTCTTAACTATTTAATAGCTATTGTACCTGGTTAAAATAATTACAAAGTTGCCTGTAAAATAAATATTAATCCTAAAATAGCTACAATGTAATTATAATTTATATTGTAGCTATATTAGGATTTATTTTACAGGTAAGTATTTTGCTTTAAATAGGAATAATTTATTTAATAAGAGTTAATTAATTTCGTTAGATTAAAATTATATTTAATTTAGGGGGGTGTTAGTGTTAGGGTTAGACTTAGCTTTAGGGGTTAATACATTTATTAGAATAGCGGTGAGCTCCGGTCGGCAGATTAGGGGTTAATAAGTGTAGGCAGGTGGAGGCGACATTGAGGGGGGCAGATTAGGGGTTAATAAATATAATATAGGGGTCGGCGGTGTTAGTGGCAGCAGATTAGGGGTACATAAGGATAACGTAGGTGGCGGCGCTTTGCGGTCAGCAGATTAGGGGTTAATTATTGTAGGTAGTTGGCTGCGACGTTGTGGGGGGCAGATTAGGGGTTAATAAATATAATATAGGGGTCGGCGGTGTTAGGGGCAGCAGATTAGGGGTACATAAGGATAACGTAGGTGGCGGCGCTTTGCGGTAGGCAGATTAGGGGTTAATTATTGTAGGTAGCTGGCTGCGACGTTGTGGGGGGCAGATTAGGGGTTAATAAATATAATATAGGGGTTGGCAGTGTTAGGGGCAGCAGATTAGGGGTACATAAGGATAACGTAGGTGGCGGCGCTTTGCGGTCGGCAGATTAGGGGTTAATAAGTGTAGGTAGGTGGAGGCGACATTGTGGGGGGCAGGTTAGGGGTTAATAAATATAATACAGGGGTCGGCGGTGTTAGGGGCAGCAGATTAGGGGTACATAAGTATAACGTAGGTGGCGGTCGGCAGATTAGGGGTTAAAAAAATTTAATCGAGTGGCGGCGATGTGGGGGGACCTCGGTTTAGGGGTACATAGGTAGTTTATGGGTGTTAGTGTACTTTAGAGCACAGTAGTTAAGAGCTTTATAAACCGGCGTTAGCCCAGAAAGCTCTTAACTACTGACTTTTTTCCTGCGGCTGGAGTTTTGTCGTTAGATGTCTAACGCTCACTTCAGACACGACTCTAAATACCGGAGTTAGAAAGATCCCATTGAAAAGATAGGATACGCAATTTACGTAAGGGGATCTGCGGTATGGAAAAGTCGCGGCTGAAAAGTGAGCGTTAGACCCTATTTTGAGTGACTCCAAATACCGGATTTAGCCTAAAACCAGCATTAGGAGCCTCTAACGCTGGTTTTCACGGCTACCGCCAAACTCCAAATCTAGGCCTAAATGACTACAAAGAGATGATTTCCCCCCTAAAAAAACATAATCCTCTTTCCCTATATTACAAACAGGAAGACTGTAACATAAATAAAACTGTTAATAGAAGGGTTGAAAAGAGGGAATTTTCCTACCCTTTTATGAGACCTAGTGAAAGTGAGAATTATTAAAAAGATTTTAAGAACAATTTAGATAAAAGGACAAAAGAGAAAAAGTATGATTGGATTAAGGTTACCAACAGAGAGAAAGATAATTATACTGAAAACCATAAACCCAATAGATTAGTATATAATGATAAGGATATGTATGATATCTTGAGTAGTGAGGCAAATTACGTTGATAATTTTTTGGAAAGAGGCAATAGGACAACTAAGCAAGGCACAGATGTAAAAAAGAGAAGAGACAGCAAAGGTCAGGCAAGATACAAGAGGAGAAGATAAAAATAAAAGGCATTTTTATTTGAGCTGGAAAGATTTAACAGCTGACAAAATTAGTTTTGAATAAAGGGTTAAAATGTGCTCCAACACATCAGTGAAATAAGTTTCAAACCTTTATTGGAATTAATAAATTCATACACAATTTAACCTTTGAAAAAATTCTTCATGAATAACCCTATTATGAAGAATAGTGGTTTTGAAAGTAACAGCAAATTTAAACATATATAAGAAAATTCACACTAAATTTTAAACAGGCCCTATAGATACTTTTTGAGAATTGGTCCAGAAAAATATCAGAGAATTGAAAAAGTACATTAACTCAATTTAAAGAAGGCTGAAGTAAGGGCATCGGAACAATTAGAGAAAGATGAGATTATAATTAAACCTTGAATAAAGAAAATGTATATTAAAGATTGTTATAGACAATTGTCAGACAAAACTACATATAAACAGTTAACATATAGCCCAATGAAATAATTTAAAAATAGATTGATTAATTATTTGAAAGATGGATTAAATAAACAAAAACAACTACTTATAAATAAAAAAGAGTATAATTATATTAATATAATTCATTTCAGGATCCCCACATTCTATGTATTACCTAAAATCCATATAGAACCCAGAACACCCCCCACCCCCCTCCATGAAGACTTATTGTTTCTGGGTTAGAGTCTTGCAACATTATATTGTAAAAACTAAAGCCTAAAAAAACTAAATAGAACACTATTAATATGTTACAAATTTTAGAAGAAATAAAATGGGGAGATGACTGTTGGCTGTACTCAGCCAATGTCACATTGTTATATATTAATATTAATAAGGCTAAAGGTAATACAACAGTTAGAAGCATCTTAGAGAAAGATATAGATTTAGAACCTTTGCAATTAGAATATATTCCGAAAGGAATAGAACTTATTTTAGATGCAATTAATTTCTGGTGCCAGAACCTTTTTTTCTTACAAGTAGATGGGATACCACAAATTCTCTAAATATAAATGACTGGCAAATTAAACTAAATTCGGAATTTGGATCTATTTGTTTATATTGAAGAATATTCCATTAAAACAAAACATTTATTAAGTACTATTGATTTTTATGTGTCCATTTTGTTGTTGAAATGTAATCTATAACTTGCAGTTGGTCAATTAAGGTTACTAAAACACAAAAATCATATATGCTGCCCAATCAATAATACTTCTTGCCAGTTTCTATATGACCTCTAATAGATCACTTTGATTAAAAAAAAAAAAAAGCTAATTACTAATGAGAGTTTTTTTGTGTGAATTTTGACATAGGATATAGCTACTCGTATATGTCATGCGCACAAACAACTGTGCAGCCCAAGATATACTTATTTTTGCAACTTTTTGTATGAGCTCTAATAGATGACTATGTTAAAAATGAAAATCTATTTACTATTGGCGTGTGCCTTTTGTTGTGTGCATTTCAAAGTAGGATATAGCTGCTCTATTTTTTTGAGCTGTCTGATAATTTATTTAGTAGTTTTACAGTTCTCAATGACATCACATTTAGAGGTAATCAATCTTAGACACGTTAATCTGTTTACAAAAAAACTCTCCCTATAAATCATTTTTCCCGTCACACTTGTCTTTAAACCATGCACAAAATAAGCTATGTATATCTTTGTAAGTTTAGTACTTTCCAGTTCTAATATTAGCATTGCTGTGACATTTAAATTAAATTTAAAATAAATAAATAAATAAAAAGTATATATTAATATTCAACAATATTAAAGAAGATTTAGTGATTTAAAATGAAATCACTACAAAGACTGGGGATTCAGCACTCTTTTAAATAAGTTACAAGAAACTGGGCAACACTTACTAGATTTGAAACAGAGTTAGGTTTATTCTCACACTGTATCAAGCGCAGGCTCGTCAAAATGACAGCATCCAGTTACACTGGATAAAGTGAATATCGTGGATAAAAAATACATATACAAAAACAACAATTCAAGATATATTGACATATACTTAAAGTTATTAGGACCGGTCCATCTGAAGTGACATTCAGTTTGAGAGACCTAAATACTTCCTAGAGTACACAATGTGCTGTTGAATGAACAGCAATGCTGCAACTGAATAGGCACAGAATGTAAAGCCTCAAATAATATTTCAGACCTATTTAGGTTTTAGTAAAAAATTGATGGCCAGATTACAAGTGTTGCATTATGGCTGGCTCGCTACTAATTTGCAAGTTATTGTCACCGCTCACCTCCCTATAGTACTGCTATTACAGGTTTGCAAAAACTCAGCGTTAGCAGGCAATATGGCAGCGTTGAGCTCGATACCACACACAAATACCAGCGCTGCTTTGAGCTGGTTTTACGTGCTTGTGCACAATTTCCCCATAGACATCAATGGGGAGAACCGGCTAAAAAAAAGCCTAACACCTGCAAAATAGGAGCGTAAAGCTCCATAACACAGCCCCATTGATTCCTGTAGGGAAAGAGAATTTATGTTTACGCCTAACACCCTAACATAAACCCAGAGTCTAAACACCCCTAATCTGCCACCCTAACATAAACCCAGAGTCTAAACACCCCTAATCACCCCCGACATCGCCGCTACCTACATTACACTTATTAACCCCTAATCTGCCGCCCCTGACATCGCCGCCACCTACCTACACTTATTAACCCCTAATCTGCTGCCCCCAATGTCGTCGCTACCTACATTACACTTATTAACCCCTAATCTGCCGCCCCTAACATCGCCGCCACCTACATTACAGTTATTAACCCCTAATCTGCCACCCCCAACATCGCCGCAACCTACCTACACATATTAACCTCTAATCTGCTGCCCCCAATGTCACTGACAACTACCTACACTTATTAACCCCTAATCTGCCGCCCCTGTCACCGTCGCCACTATACTAAAGTTATTAACCCCTAAACTTCTGGCCTCCCTCATTACTAACAATAAATAAATATATTAAACCCTAAACCTAACCCTAAGTCTAACCCTAACCCTAACACTCCTAACTTTAATATAATTAAAATAAATCTAAATAAAACTTACTATTATTACCTAGCTAATACATATTTAAAACTAAATACTTACCTGTAAAATAAACCCTAAGATAGCTACAATATAACTAATAGTTACATTGTAGCTATGTTAGGTTTTATTTTTATTTCACAGCTAAGTTTGTATTTATTTTAACTAGGTAGAATAGTTACTAAATAGTTATTGACTATTTACTAATTAAATAAATTTCCTTAATTAAATACATTTATCTAAATTACAGAAAATAAAAAACACTAAATTACACAAAATAAAAAAAGAAATGATCAAATATTTAAATTAATTACACCTAATCTAATAGCCCTATCAAAATAAAAAAGCCCCCCCCCAAATAAAAAAACCCTAGCCTAAACTAAACTGCCAATAGCCCTTAATAGGGCCTTTTGCGGGGCATTGCCCCAAATAAATCAGCTCTTTTACCTGTAAAAAAAAATACAAACAACCCCCCCAACAATAAAACCCACCACCCACACAACCAAACCCCCCAAATAAAACCCTATCTAAATAAACCTAAGCTCCCCATTGCCTCGAAAAGGGGATTTGGATGGGCATTGCCCTTAAAATGGCATTTAGCTCTTTTTCAACCCAAAGTCCCTAACCTAAAAATAAAACCCACCCAATAAACCCTTAAAAAAACCTAACACTAACCCCCGAAGATCCACTTACAGTTTTTGAAGACCGGACATCCATCCTCAACGAATCCAGGAGAAGTCTTCATCCAAGCGGCAAGAAGTTGTCCTCCAGATGGGCAGAAGTCTTCATCCAGACGGCATCTTCTATCTTCATCCTTCCGACGCGGAGTGGCTCCATCTCAAGACATCTGGTGCGGAGCATCCTCTTTATATGGTCCCAAGATGGTGTCCCTTAGATTCCGATTGGCTGATAGAATTCTATCAGCCAATCGGAATTAAAGGTGAAAAAATTCTATTGGCTGATGCAATCAGCCAATAGGATTGAGCTTCAATCCTATTGGCTGATCCAATCAGCCAATAGGATTGAGCTTGCATTCTATTGGCTTATTGGAACAGCCAATAGAATGCGAGCTCACAATCCACTCAGTCTGCAAAGCGGACTAGACATCACACTTGTAAAGCATCCTCCAGATGGAACGTCTAATGGTAAAACACGGAAGTTCGGTAAAGGTGCTATGTGTATAGCAGACAGGTGCAGTCGACAGAGGGGTACGAATCTATACATGAGGTACCCTCCTGCATCTTTGTTTTGCTTTATATGACATGCAGCAATGTCTCCATCTGTGTCCTATGTACATTGCTTTATACACAAGACAGGTACAGTTGACAGAAGGGTATGTTAACATCTTAAAGAATATCCTTCTGCATCTTTGTTTTGGTTTCTGCTTTGTCCTGCTGCATTACTAACTTTTATGCTTTATGTGATTTGCTGTATATCCTTCTGGCTCGTAAATCACCAGCAGCACACATATACAAAAATCCTTGCTTTCTTGGCTTTTTCTTTTGCATGATATCTTCCTAGTGTTTATGTTATGTTAAACAACACAAACAATTGTATGCTGTTTAAAGGTTGTTATGTGTTATTGTCTATAATATGACAAGTGACTATGCACAGTCTGAGTAAACCTCAATTATTTAAGTTTTTTACTAAAACCTAAATAGGTCTGAAAATATTATTTGAGGCTTACGTTCTGTGCCTATTCAGTTGCAGCATTGCTGTTCATTCAACAGCATATTGTGTACTCTAGGAAGTGTTTAGGTCTCTCAAACTGCATGTCACTTCACATGGACCGGTCCTAATTACTTTAAGTATATGTAACTATATATTGAATTGTTGTTTTTGTATATGTATTTTTTTAACCACGATATTCACTTTATCCAGTGTAGCTGGATGCTGTCATTTTGACGAGCCTGCGCTCGATACAGTGTGAGAATAAACCTAACTCTGTTTCAAATCTAGTAAGTGTTGCCCAGTTTCTTGTAACTTATTTAAAGAGTGCTGAATCCCCAGTCTTTGTAGTGATTTATTTTTAAATCATTAAATCTTCTTTAATATTGTTGAATAATTATATAATGGGTCTGCATTTTGACTAATAGACCAACAAATTCATTTACACGAGTTGGTACAGATACCTGGACGCTTAGAAAATCTAATTCGTTCTAGCAATAGTTTACAAACAATAGCGGATTTCCCATCCACACCCTTTAGAATCTTATATATATATATATATATATATATATATATATATATATATATATATATATATATATATATATATATATCAGGTTGACTTGACCTGTAAAGTTCAGTTAAGCAGCTAGGTAGATTTCTATTCAATAATAGAAACACATAGATAAGTAGACACTTGGTCCATCAAAAACACACCTTGGTCCATCAAAAACACACCTTTTATGGAGTTATACAATTAATTTATATTTTAAAATCATTTTAGATATAGTATTATGCAGAAAAAAATCCTTCCAAAGACCCCATTTCAGAAGCTGCAGGTAGACAATCCTGCTCTCTAGCAACTCAGGAACAGTGGTTATCAGTCACTCTGGTTGGCAGGGCCAGACTGGGAATGAAAAGCAGCCCTGGAAAATTTGTAGCCCAGCTCTAAATTTTGCTGCGGCCATAAAATGCACATGCCAGATTTTTCACAGTGGGTAATTGGGATACTCCTCCCAATATGTTTTTTTTTTTTTTGTATAATGTATGTAGGCTTGTGAAGAATATGCTGGGTAACATAATGAATAGATCATTTAACAGTGTAATGTTTGTGAAAAAGGGGCAATAAAATTAAGCATCCATGCATAGGGATATTAAGGTAAAATGTCAATAGTTTATTAGAACATATGTTAATAAAAAAAAAAAAAGGAGGCACAGCAGCAACATTGACCAACAGACATCTTACATGTTTCTTGCCAGGAACAGCACTTCAGAGATATTGAACACATAGGGGCATATGTATCAAGCTCCGAATGGAGCTTGATGCCCCGTGTTTCTGGCGAGTCATCAGACTCGCCAGAAACAGCAGTTATGAAGCAGCGGTCACAAAGACCGCTGCTCCATAACCTGTCCACCTGCTTTGAGCAGGCGGACAGACATCACCGGAAATCAACCCGATCGAGTACGATCGGGTTGATTTACACCCCCCTGCTGGTGGCCTATTGGCCGCGAGTCTGCAGGGGGCGGCGTTGCACCAGCAGCTCTTGTGAGCTGCTGGTGCAATGCTGAATACGGCGAGGTCTTGCGGACCTGATCCGCAGTGTCGGATCAGGTCCGCCAGACCTTGATAACTATAGGCCAGTGTCCTTCATTCTTTAAATAATATAATAATTTAAATAAAAAAAATATCAAACTATCTGATATACAGATAACAACAAAGTGCAGAAATATATATATATACAAATTAACCTTGTGTGTCATCACAAATCTACAAGGTGAAAATAAATATCAAACAATATTCAAGTAATATTAAAAGGGTATCAAAATCTTAATGTCTAACTGAACACATACCCTTGCTTTATTTAAATAGTATTACAATTTAGCTATACAATCATCTAGATTCATAGATAAGAACAACATGCAGAAATGTAAATATAGAAATATAACCATGTATACATCTCAAAATCTACAAGGAGAAAATAAATATCAACCAATATTCAAGTAATAATAAAAGGGCATACAAATCTTAATGTGTAAATGAGCACATACCCTTCCTTTCTTTAAATAGTATTACGATGTAACTTTACAAACACCAAACAATCTAGATGCATAGTAGATAACAATAAAGTACAGAAATGTATAAATGCAAGGTAAAAAACAATATTAACAAATATTTAAGTAATAAAGGCTTAACGACCTGTAATTATAGAAAAACAAAAATTCACAGATTCATGAGTTTGATTTTACTCTTCTGCTTTAATGGAGTAACAAACCTTGCAGCAAGCGACTTTTGAAAGCCAAAACATTAATAATTGTCTCATTGCTTGGTGACATAAAAGCAGCTTTTTCTGATGACATCAGCATAAAGGCCTCTAAATTTTGCTGAGAAAGAGAATTTCTAAGTCTGTTAAGGACATACTTAAGTTTGGAAAAAGACCTTTCACATGCCAATTGGGAAGAGGAAAGTGTCAGTGTCATCTTGTATGAATAGTGAACTATAAGCTAGACTGTACAAGTTGTAATGCTGCAATATATTATAGCAGCATGCAATACAAGTTTTGCAAGACCTGCACTTTGCACTAATCTGACCTACATTAGATTGCTGTTGTTCTTCAGCTTCAGAGGTCAGATGATAAAGGACGGCTTCATTTTCATCCTGGTCTTCAACGTTGGCATCAATGTACTCTTCATCAAGAGACATTTTTAGTCTGTTCCATTTTGGTGCAAAATCAAGCAAGTCCCTTTGCAGTTGTTCTTTGGATGCAGCTGAATTACATTTTACAACTAAGCTGCTCAGCCGTTCTAGAGCATTTGAAGGAAGGTGCTGGAGGGTGTCCTGAAAATGTTTGGGATCCAAACAAGCTAAATCAGCGAACAGCTGACCATGTGTTGTAAAATGGCTCTGCAGATTAGTGATAATCTTGTTGAATGCAACATTGTAAACCTCTACTCTGAATGTATCACATGCCAACTGGATAGGTTCATCTGCTGCATGCTCACAAGGTAACCTCTTTTTTTTTGGTACTCGGCACGTTGGGAAATCTGACTCAACAAGTTTTTGCTGTCTCCCTTACTCCAAGAAAATCCTGATGATATCTTTTTGAACTTCAGTGGATTCATTTACCATTCAATATGCTTGTAGCACATCCAAACATTGAGTTTGCAGGTAGAGAGACAAGGGAGTTGTTTTACTGAATATTAATAGATGTGTCTGAGCTGTTAATATTATACTGATTTTTTAAAGGGACTCTAAATATATATCAGCCTTCAATTATCTACACAATTTGTAACATTGATCTCCATGACTTCCAGAACATCACAGATCAGGTCACAGAAAGCCTTTCCAGTGGCTTTTGATTTACAACAGCAACGAGATGTTCATGTACCATATCAGTAACATATGTAATAATAATTGAACACTGATTGAAAACATTTATATCTTCTGTGGTGTCTAGCTGTATTGAAAACATGCCAGCCTCTCTGACTTCCTGAGCAATAAGTCAATTATATTGTTAACTGTTGTTTTCAAAATCAGCGTAACAAAGGTGCCACGTCCTTTACTGCCTTTTGTATGTTGTGTTTTTCCTTTCTTTATTACTTTAACAAGGTGACTTTTAAGCAAAGGATCAAATTTACTAATGACTATCAGAAGATCCAGGAAATTACCATTGTCTAGGTTTTCCTCTTCTAAGGAAAAAGCTGCTTCTGTTGATGCTCTGTAACTTAATCCTCTTTTGACAATTGCTTTAATGATTTCAACCACTCGTTCAAGTATAGCACGTTTTCTCTTCACTTCCGCTTTCTTTGCAATATTTTATTTTCCAAAGAAATGGCTACATATATCTTTGCTCTTCGATCTCATAAGAAAGGCTTCTGATGTAGAATTGGAAAGTTGCTTTCTTCATGCTTCTTAATTCTTTGGTACATATGCTTTTGGTTAAAGCACCTATCAATAAAAACACTACTGTCTGTTGTTCTGCTAAAGGGAAGGCAGACCATGCAGAAAAAGGCTCCATGTGAATGTGAATAAGTTAACCACTGATGCTTATTTCCATCTCTTCGCTGATATAATTTTTTGGCATTTAAAGATGCTACATCTGGTTGACATGGGTGAAACTTCAAAAAAGCACTCACATTTTCTGGTCTGACAAACCACAACTTGTCTTCAAGAGTTTCAGTTAACTTCACATCACTATACACAACTTCTTCTCTCTCATCCAGGATCTCAGGGACATTCTCCACTGCAAGCTCTTCATGTGTTTCTACCATGGCAACATTTTTCACTTGAAATTCTTCATCATTTTGTACTTCAGTGTCTTCTTCTATCCTCCTGTCATCTATATCAGCTATTTCAGAACTTTGTAAAGTAGCTTGTGTTGCAGCTAGCACTGCTGCCTTCATGTGATGATGATGGTAACACATGTTTGGCTGCCATAGCTTTAAACATGTTACTGACTTTTTGGCATTGGCTAGCACCTTTTTTTAATTTTTTTTTTTTATCATGTTCTTTCTCAGCCCCTCCTGTTTTCTTTTACTTTCACTTTTCTTATCTATGATAAATACTACAATAAAATATTTTTTCTGTTACCTGCATAATTGTTTCAAAAAAGTAATATTAAAAGGGACATGAAACCCAAATTTTTTCTTTTATTATTTGTATTGAACATACAGTTTTAAACAACGGTCCAATTTATTATTTTTATTATAATTATTAACAGCAGGGGCGTATTTAGGTTTTGTGCTGCCCTAGGCACTCAAAATTCTGCTGCCCCCCACCCCAGATTTAAGGCCTTTTTTTTTAGAAATAATATTTTGGGGGCAGGGTGTAAAAATGTAAAAAAATGTCTTTTTAAGTAGATATTCACCAGGGCTTGCATTCACTCTGGTCACACACACACCTAATATATATATATATGACATTATTTTGCAAGTCAGATGATTAAAGTGTTTATATCAGAAAAAAATATCCTTCACTGTATGATACTTTGTCAGTAGGTAGTTGTTTAAACTTAAACATCTATATTTGCTTGGATAAATATCTGCTTGGATAAATATGTAATGAATATACAAACTGGCCTTTAAAAGTACTTAAAAAATACAACAGTAGTTATGATAGGTTTAGGAATTGTATCCTAGGAGATAAAGTCACATGATACAATCATAACAAAGTATATACTTGTATTGTTTCTGAATGTATTAAATGCATACAACATATTTTCAGTTGTGTTTTAAGTCACATAGTTGTATAGATTCAGCAATAAATACTTATTCTTTGCATGTATGACAGATAGACAAACAGTAAATGTACAAGTATTTAGTGACTAATCCGTTTAAGTATTTTAATGCCTAATGAAGATGTATTGAAGGGAGAAAGGCATATGCTGTTTCACAGTGGTCACGGTGTAGTGCACACTGCACTGTGTAGTCTGTGTGAGTCTCAATCACGCAGTGGAGCCAGGAAGAATACCGCATTACCTCTCAGTCCAGGCCAGGCCAGGCTGCGCAAGTGAGCTCCGCCTCCACTGTCACCACGTCATGCGCACCCACATACAATCCCATAGGATAGCAATAGCCGGGCCCTGGTTGATTTAGCCACCCGGCCCTGAGTTCAGTAGAGTGGCCCTAGGGACTCAAAATTCTGCTGCCCCTTAAAAATCTGCTGACCTAGGCACTGGCCTCGTTGGCCTATGCCTTAATACGCCCCTGATTAACAGGTATTTGTAGAGCTCCAACAGATTCTGCAGCGCTATAAACATAGTTGGTTTACAGGATAACATTTATATGGATCAAATGGGTAGAGGGTCCTGCCGAGAGTTTACTTCTATTATAGAATTTACTTCTATTATCAAATTTGCTTAATTCTCTTGTTATTCTTTGCTGAAGAGGCAGCTGTGCACTACTGGAAGCTATCTAAACATATCTAGTTAGCCAATCACAAGAGAAAAATATGTGCAGGCACCAATCAGTGGCTAGTTCCCGCTTGTGTAGGATATGTGTGTATTCTTTTTCAGCAATTGATACCGAGAGAACTAAGCACATTTGAAAAAATAAGTAATTTTAAAAGTGTCTTAAAATTACATGCTCTATCTGAACCATGCACATACTGTATAATTTAGACTTTCTTAAAATTACATGCTCTATTTGAATCATGCAAGTATAATTTTGACTTTCCTATCCCTTTAATCAAATTTCAATACTGTACAAATAATTTAAAACACAAAATAAAGATTTGCACCAGCAAACAAGAAAGTCAGAATGCAGAATTGGGCACATCCACTTTTTAATGTTTTTGTTAAGATAAGGTGATCTGATCTCATATTTAATGGGTTGTGGTTTAAAAAAGCAAAACAGCTATTTCATATTAAAATATACCCAAAGGAATAATTTCCCATTCATTTTATACACTGCAGTCGGTATAACAATTTATTGAAAAGTTGAAACAAAAGGTGAAAATACATTTACAGTGCACTGTCCCTTTAAGGGACAAGCATTTATTTTAATACATATTTTGTAAAGTAAATTAAAATAACATAAAGGGTTCATATGGTACATCTCTGTATACTATTTAAATGCACTTAACTGTACAATATGTGTATTAAAATACATTTTCTTAACGTGATGGTAAACTTTCTCCTTTTTATAAACAGATCTAGAATGATAGCAATATTTTAGATGGAGTTTAATTAATCAGTTGTAATAAATATGCACTATAACTTACTTTTCAATGCAGCTCTGAAATTCTAATATCCCAGACTCTAGGGTTGCCACCCAGCTGGTATTTTACCGGCACAGCCAATAATCGGCGATTAGAAGCCGGTGCCGGCATTAGCAAAATACCGGCAATGCAAAAACTTTTTTTTTTTTTTGCAGCTGTCAGTGACCGTCACCTGACTGGTCTGCTTATTGCTAGCACAGAATATGTTAAGTGGATACATAAAGATACATCTTCATGTGCCTGCCCTTATTACCTTCCTGCTTAGCGGGGGGTTTATGAGTTTGACACGTAGCACAGTGTTAGGGCTGTGACACACTGCAAGCGGAGCAGCGCACAGCGTGTAGATGCGGATGTGCGTGCTTAGTGTGTCCTGCATTTTCATCTCTGAGCACTCCGCCGCATCAGGTCGCGTAGCTGAGCGCTTAGAGATTAAATATTTGAACTTCAGAAGCGATGCGAAGCAGCTGCTTTGCCTCGCACTGCATCGCTTGCAGTGTGTAACAGCCTTAACATGTCACAGGCAGCATGTACTAATCTAATGAGCACGCTCTGATTGTCCATTTTACATAGACTGCAATTACACAGTCAGACACAGACCCGCAGAGCATCACAATGCAGTGACGCAGTACAACACAGGTGCTGAGGTGCGCCTTGTCCTAGAGTCCTACCACACCAGAGCTTCTGTAACCCCTTCAGTACCACAGACAACAGTATCTGAAAACTGCACTGAAACACCCACAAAGTAGGGATGGATAGTTTATTGGCCAATTGGTGAGTACAACAGAAAGCTAAAATTACAACATGCCATAAATACCTCCTGCTCCCGCCTCAATACATTTCCTCATGCCACATTTATTTAGCTGTCTCAAATTATTAAGATACCAAGATGGTGTTATGCTATGGGAGAGGAATAAACACGCTTCACTTATACTGTTCCAGTTTTCACACCAAAAGCTGTTATATAGATAATTAATGGAATAGCTTACCAGCGCATTTACAGTATACTCAGTGCTTTCAAACATAGAGGCCTAGTTATCAACGTGTCTACTTACCTGCCTTCGCCGGCCCAATACGCCCACCTAAGCTTGCCTACCATCACCGCCGCGGACCTGAATAATCTCGCCAAAGTTATCAAAAAAGCTGTCAAAAAGTCGCGCACCAAGTACGGGGCGATGAGCAGCGGACTGTGATAGTTATCACTCATCTGATTTCGCTGCTCTTTGGCTTTTCTACAGCTTTATTGATAAGCTGTCACTAAGCACCCACACTAAACTACACTGTTCTACCCCCTATACTGGCACCCCCGGAGCCCCCCGCAACTAAATAAATTTATTAACCCCTAAACCGCCGCTTCTAGACCCGCCGCAACTATAATAAATGTATTAACCCCTAAACCGCCGCTCCCGAAGCCCACCGCCACCTACATTATACCTAGTAACCCCTATCCTGCCCCCCTATACCGCCGCCACCTATAATAAATTTTTTAACCCCTATCCTGCCGATCCCAGACCCCGCCGCAACTAAATACATTTTTTAACCCCTAAACCGCCGCTCCCGGACCCCTCCGCCACCTATATTAAACGTATTAACCCCTAATCTGCCCCCCTACACCGTCGCCACCTATAATAAATTTATTAACCCCTATCCTGCCCCCCTACACCGTCGCCACCTATAATAAATTTATTAACCCCTATCCTGCCCCCCCTACACTGTCGCCACCTATAATACATTTATTAACCCCTATCCTGCCCCCCTACACCGTCGCCACTATAATAAAATTATTAACCCCTAAACCTAAGACTAACCCTAACACCCCCTTAACTTAAATATTAATTAAATACATCTAAATAAATATTATTCTTATTAACTAAATTAATCCTATTTAAAACTAAATACTTACCTATAAAATAAACCCTAATATAGCTACAATATAACTAATAATTATATTGTAGCTATTTTAGGATTTATTTTTATTTTACAGGCAAATTTCAATTTTTTTTAACTAGGTACAATAGCTATTAAATAATTATTAACTATTTAATAGCTACCTAGTTAAAATAAAGACAAATTTACCTGTAAAATAAATCCTAACCTAAGTTACAATTACACCTAACACTACACTATCATTAACTAAATTATTCCTATTTAAAACTAAATACTTACCTGTAAAATAAACCCTAAGATAGCTACAATGTAATTAATAATTACATTGTAGCTATTTTAGGATTTATATTTATTTTACAGGTAACTTTGTATTTATTTTAGCTAGTTAGAATAGTTATTAACTATTTAATAACTACCTAGCTAAAAGAAATACAAAATTACCTGTAAAATAAATCCTAACCTAAGTTACAATTAAACCTAACACTACACTATCATTAAATTAATTAAATAAATTAGCTACAAATAACTACAATTAAATAAACTAACTAAAGTACAAAAAATAAAAAAAGCTAAGTTACAAAAAATAAAAAATAAAATTTACAAACATTTAAAAAATATTACAACAATTTTAAGCTACTTACACCTAATCTAAGCCCCCTAATAAAATAACAAAGCCCCCCAAAATAAAAAAAATGCTCTACCCTATTCTAAATTACGAAAGTTAACAGCTCTATTACCTTACCAGCCCTTAAAAGGGCCTTTTGCCCAAAGTATTCAGCTCTTTTGCCTGTAAAAAAAAAATACAACCCCCCCAAACATTAAAACCCACCACCCACACACCCCTACTCTAACCCAAACCCCCCTTAAATAAACCTAACACTACCCCCCTGAAGATCATCCTACCTTTAGCCATCTTCAGCCAGCCGACCACCGATGGAATAGAAGAGGACATCTGCTGAAGAAGTCTTCCATCTGATTGAAGTCATCATCCAAGGGGCGCTGAAGAAGTCTTCCATCCGATTGAAGTCATCATCCAGGCGGCATCTTCAATCTTCATCCATCCGGAGCGGAGCCATCTTCAGACGAGCCGACGCGGAGCCATCTTCTTTCACCGACGACTTCCAGACGAATGACGGTTCCTTTAAGTGACGTCATCCAAGATGGCGTCCCTCGAATTCCGATTGGCTGATAGGATTCTATCAGCCAATCGGAATTAAGGTAGGAAAAATCTGATTAGCTGATTGAATCAGCCAATCAGATTGAAGTTCAATCCGATTGGCTGATCCAATCAGCCAATCAGACTGAGCTCACATTCTATTGGCTGCTCGGAACAGCCAATAGAATGCAAGCTCAATCTGATTGGCTGATTGGGGATCTGGGTGGTAAAAACAAAATGTTTTTTGAAAATAGTAAAAAACAGAAAAATATTAAATTCAGCTTAGCACTCAAAGGGTTAAAGTATCTATATGCTTTCATTGAGATTTTATATGTATATGTATATATATATATATGTTTATATATATGTCTATATATATATATGTTTATATATATATATGTATGTGTATATATATATATATATATATATATATATATATATATAAAACAAGCAATGAAAGTAAGGTAAAGGGACTGCAGAGGAATATGTATATGTTAAGCCACCATGTGGATATCTATTCCATTCAACCCCTATAAAAGCTTCATAAACAGTTCGCTGTAAAAAGCCAGAATGTCCAGTCGCAAAATGTGCAAAAACCCCTCAAGCAATTTGTACAGAGCTTTTTTGGTTACACTGTTATGCTGGATCCCCCTGTCTCATCATTTTTTATCCCTAGTGGAATTCAATAAAGACTTTGTTTTAATTTTGCAGCCTGGATATCATTTTTTGTTTTATATATATATATATATATATATATATATATATATATATATATATATATATATATATGTATAAAATCCCTATGCAGAAATTTTATTTTTATAATACATCTTTTATTCAAAATGCAGTATACTGTGTGTGTCGACACCTAAAGCTAAACATCTAGTGAATCTGCCTTTTTTAGCTCAACCCCCTTTGTGACTCCACCCTTTTGTGGCTCCGCCCTCACCCATGGCCGGTATTTTTTTGAGGAAAAGGTGGCAACCCTACCGGACTCTGGTCACCGAATTCAAAAGTAATTTTTCTTGTGACTAAAGGTTTGAACTGTTCTCCAATCAGCACTCTAGCTACAAAAAAAAGTTCTGTATGGCTAGAGCACTGATTGGAGAACAGTTCAAACCGTTAGCTCACCAAAAACCTACATTTGAAGTGGGTGGCCATAGCTCAAGGCTATAAGAATTTTAGGGTGTGAAGGTTGAACATTATTTCTTTTGCCTACTTTTTATGCAATTTCAATTTTGGGCTCAGTAGCTGTGTCCGCAGTTTCATAAACTGAGCCCAATATCTGTCACACAAAACAATCCCCATCCTTAATTTTTACATTACACAGCTTCTTAAGTCCTAGGAACACACAGCATCTATCAATCCATGCAGCATACTGTACAAGACACCTTATTGAACTATGTAGCTCACATTTCACTTATAGTGAACCTGACCCCTCCTTAAGCAACATTACAGCTATGGCGAGCCATATACACTATTAGATACTTTGCTTCTAATAGGAGTCTCACAGTCACAGACTTCGTAATTTGAAGGGTCACTCCCAAAGCTCCATATTTTAATATGCTTCTATTAATTATTAATACAAAAATTGTATTTCCTGATTTAGATAGAACATACAATTTCAAGCAACTTTCCAATTTACTTCTATTATACAATTGTCTTTGTTTTTTGTATCCTTTGTTAAAGAGCCAAAAGGTAAGTTCAGGAGTGTACATGTGTCTGCCGCACTATATGGCAGCAGTTTTTCCACAATGTTATACATTAGCAAGAGCCCTAGATGGCAGCACTATTTCCTGTCATGTAGTGCTTCAGGCATGTGCATGCTACCTATCAAGATACCTTTTCAACAATGAAGAACATGAGAACAATTTCATAATATAAGTAAACTGGAAATGTTTAAAAATTGTATTCTCTATTTTAATCATGAAAGAAAAATATTGGATTTTTTTTTCTATCCCTTTAAAGGGACAGTAAAAAATAAACTTTCATGATTTCGATAGGGCATGTAATTGTAACAACTTTCCAATTTACTTTTATCATAAATTTTGCTCTATTCTCTTTGTATTCTTAGTTGAAAGCTAAACCTAGGTAGGCTCATATGCTAATTTCTAAGCCCTTGAAGGCTGCCTCTTATCTGAATGCATAAGAGGGCGTTAGTTCATGTGTGCCATATAGATAACATTGTGCTCATGCATGTGGCGTTAACTAGGACTCAGGACTGATTGACTAAAACGCAAGTCTGTGAAAATAACTGAAATAAGGGGGAAGTCTGCAAAAGCTTAGATACAAGGTAATCACAGAGGTAAAACGTGTATTAATATACCAGTATTGGTTGTGCAACACTGGGGAAATGGGTAATAAAGGGATTATCTTTCTTTTTAAACAATACAAATTATGGTGTAAACTGGTCCTTTTAAGTTCTGTAATGGTAGCTATCCTGCAGTAGCTACACTGAGAATTTCTAAATGTAACTCGTCAGACTTTTGAAGAGGACAAATAATGGGAGCCTGTTTAGCAGGAGTGTCTGTAACCATAACAGGCAAATTGTTAGGTGTTTCAAGAGCAACAGTCTCCATCGTTATGACTGCTTACACAAAGCATTAGCAAAGAGGAATAGCAAAAACCGAAATAGAATAATAGGGACGATTGACCACTAACAAGGTTTGTGTCCAAACAACACATAACTACTGCAACAAAAGTGACACCAAAACTCAATATCAACCTTGAAAATCTTGTTTCCGCAAAAAAAAGACAACAGCTAACTTCACAAAGCCAACATCCATGGAAGGGCTGCAATTGCTTAACATTTTATCAATGGCACCATTGCTAAAATGTGAAAAGATGTTGTCATGATCATAAAATCTGAAGAGCTGAAACTGGAAACGAGTGATATGGTCCAGTAAGTCAACATTTACATTATTCCCAACAGCAGGTTGGGTTTATGTATGGAGAGGCCCCAAGGAAGCATATAACTTAGACTTTCTGGTTCTGTCAAACATGGGGGTGGATTATCTGGATGGCCATATCTTGGTTTTCGGCTGGACCCATCATAAATCATTGAGTTGCTGCCAGCAAGTACTTGGACATTATAAGTGATAAGGTGCACCCTATGGTATAAATGTTGTTTCCCAACAATTATGCCATTTTTCAAGATGACGATGTGCCCAAACACAAGCCAGAACAGTTCAGTCTTAATTTGAGGAGCACCAAGGTGAACCTCAGCATCTGCCCAAGAAAGCAAAATCACCTGACTTGAATATCATCTAACAACTGTGGGTAGTTTTGGAGAGCAGAGTGAGCAGCAGATTCTAGCCTCCAACTGTCACGCCACACTAGCCGTTGCTAGGGGCGGGGTGTCTCCTTGCGTCTCCTTCCCTGCTCGTTGCCAGGGGTTGTGTCGGCTCCTGATGCCAGTCAGGAGTCTGTGGCGTGAACCCTGCACCTATGTAAGTTCTACTGCAACGATCTGTCACTGCCCAAGTATAGGTGTTACTTTGTGTGCTGCTGGGTGTGACAGATCTTTGTAATAATTTGCCTATTTTGTGTATGACCCCTGCCTGTTTGACTACTCTACTTGCTATACCCCTTAATTACTGGATTGATATACTGCTGCCGAACCCTGTCTATCTGACTACTCTGCTTATTAACCCCTCTTGTTCTGGATTGCCTCTTTGTTGCCGAACCCTGCCTGCCTAACCATTCTAGTGGTGTGCCCTTGGACTGCTTTACTGTTGCCAAATCCTGCCTGCCTGCCTGACCATTCTAGTGGTGTGCCCTTGGACTGCTTTACTGTTGCCAAATCCTGCCTGCCTGACCATTCTAGTGGTGTGCCCTTGGACTGCTTTGATGTTGCCAAAACCTGCCTGCCTGACCATTCTAGTGGTTTGTCCTTGGACTGCTTTGCCATTGCTGCTGGGGACTCCTACTCCAGCTGCCAGTACCCAAGATGGCCCCCAATAAGGCAGAGGGGGAGGGTTAGAGAGCTGTTTGGGGGGATCAGGGAGGTTGGGGGCTAAGGGGGGGATCCTACACAACAGCATATGTAAATATGCTAAAAAAAGATAAAAAAAACAAAAAACAAAACTTTTTTTTAGTACTGGCAGACTTTCTACCAGTACTTAAGATGGCGGGGACAATTGTGGGGTGGGGGAGGGAAGAGAGCTCTTTGGGAGGGATCAGGGGGCCTGATATGTCAGGTGGGAAGCTGATCCCTACACTAAAGCTAAAATTAACCCTGCAAGCTCCCTACAAGCTACCTAATTAACCCCTTCACTGCTGGGCATAATTCACGTGTTGTGTGCAGTGGCATTTAGCGGCCTTCTAATTACCAAAAAGCAACACCAACGCCATATATGTCTGCTATTTCTGAACAAAGGGGATAACAGAGAAGCATTTACAACCATGTGTGCCATAATTGCACAAAATGTTTGTAAATAATTTCAGTGAGAAACCTAAAGTTTGTGAAAAGGTTTACTATTTTTTTTTAATTTGATCGCATTTGGCGGTGAAATGGTGGCATGAAATATACCAAAAAGGGCCTAGATCAATACTTGGGGTTGTCTACTACACTACACTAAAGCTAAAATTAACCCTACAAGCTCCCTAATTAACTCCTGCACTGCTGAGCATAATACGCGTGTGGTGAGCAGCAGCATTTGGCGGCCTTATAATTACCTAAAAGCGACGCCAAAGCCATATATGTCTGCTATTTCTGAACAAAGGGCATCACAGAGAAGCATTTACAACCATTTGTGCCATAATTGCACACAATGTTTGTAAATGATTTCAGTGAGAAACCTAAAATTTGGAAAAATGTTAAGTTTTTTTTTTTTTGAGTGCATTTGGCGGTGAAATAGTGGCATGAAATATACCAAAATGGACCTAGATCAATACTTTGGGTTGTTTATTACACTACACTAAAGCTAAAATTACCCCCAAAAGCTCCATACATGCTCCCTAATTAACCCCTTCACTGCTGGGCATAATACACGTGTGGTGCGCAGTGGCATTTAGCGGCCTTCTAATTACCAAAAAGCAACATCAAAGCCATATATGTCTGCTATTTCTGAACAAAGGGGATACCAGAGAAAAATTTACAACCATTTATATCATAATTGCACAAGCTACTTGTAAATAATTTCAGTGAGAAACCTAAAGTTTGTGAAAAAATTGTGAAAAAGTGAACAATTTTTTTTATTTGATCGCATTTGGTGGTGAAATGGTGGCATGAAATATACCAAAATGGGCCTAGATCAATACTTTGGGATGTCTTCGAAAAAAAAATATATACATGTCAATGGATATTCAGGGATTCCTGACAGATATCAGTGTTCCAATGTAACGCGCTAATTTTGAAAAAAGTGGTTTGGAAATAGCAAAGTGATATTTGTATTTATGGCCCTATAACTTGCAAAAAAAGCAAAGAGCAAGTAAACATTGGGTATTTCTAAACTCAGGACAAAATTTAGAAACTATTTAGAATGGGTGTTTTTTGGTGGTTGTAGATATGTAACAGATTTTGGGGGTCAAAGTTAGAAAAAGTGTGTTTTTTTCACTTTTTTCCTCATATTTTATAATTTTTTTAAAGTAAATTATGAGATATGATGAAAATAATGGTATCTTTAGAAAGTCCATTTAATGGCAAGAAAAACGGTATATAATATGTGTGGGTACAGTAAACGAGTAAGAGGAAAATTACAGCTAAATACAAACACAGCAGAAATGTAAAAATAACCCTGGTCCCAAATGGACAGAAAATGGAAAAGTAATGTGGTCATTAAGGGGTTAAATGTAAATAGGAAAACTTACCATATTCGGAAAATTCATCTAGTAGATGCGGTAATGAGTGTTCAGGGTTTGTAAGGGTAAACAGAATATTGTCGGCATATAGGGCTAATTTGTGTTCTGTGTCTTTTATTTTTATGCCAGATATTAGAGTTTTGTCTGATCTTATGGGTGAATGCTTCAACTGGTAGAGTGAAGAGTATTGGAGATAGGGGACATCCCTGTCTCGTACCATTTGTAATGGTGAAGGAATCTGACAGATTATTATTTACCTTCACTTTGGTGGTGGGGTTAAAATATAGGGCATTTTTTTTGGAAATAAATGTATTACTTATATTCATCTGGCGTAATACAGAGCCGAGAAAGTCCCAGTTTACCCTATCAAAGGCCTTCTCAGCATCTGTGGACACCAGTATCATAGGGATGTTGTTGTTGCGGGCATAGGAAATCAATTGCAATATTCTGAGAGTGTTATCTGTTGCTTCTCTCCCTGGTACAAAGCCGACTTGGTCTGGTGCAACTAATTTGGTTAAAATTATATTAAGTCTATCAGATAAAAAAATGGCATATAATTTAACGTCAACATTAAGCAATGATATGGGCCTAAAATGTTCGGGCTTTGTAGGTGGTTTGCCTGGTGTGGGAAAGATGGTAATGTATGCTTCCAGCACTTGTTTGGAAAAGCCCCCAGTGTCTTCAATGGTGTTAAATAGTTGAGTAAGGTTGGGGATTAGATTTGGGTGAAAATCTTATAGCATTTAGCTCCTAAGCCGTCAGGGCCTGGACTTTTCCCTGTAGGGGTGTTTTTGATGGCAAGTGAAATTTTCTCAGGAGTAATGAGGTTGTCAAGTACTGTAGAATCTAATGTATCAAGATGGGGTAGGTTTAGTTTAGAGGTGTAACTGAATGAGTCTGAAGAGTTAACTAGATTCAAATTTAACTTAGTGTTGTCTGTTGGTTATTTGAGGTTATAGAGGGACTCATAATATTTTCTAAATATTTCCAAGATAGCAAAGCTATCTGTTTTAAAATGTCCCTTTCTGTCATTCAACCAGTGAATGTTGGATTTCAGGCATTTGCGGCAAAGTGATCTGGCTAATAAACGTTCAGCCTTGTTCTCATGTGAGTAATAGTATTGTTTACGTGCCATGACCTGTTTTTGTTGATCTAATTGTAGGAAATCTCTTAGATTTGTACGAGCCTGTATCATTGAGTTTATAAGGTCTATGTCAGCTGAATATTGTTTATGTAATCTTTCTGTATTTGCGAGTGTATGGAGTAAATTATTGTATTTTTCCTTTTTTAGTTTATGTAGTCTAGCCTTGTGCTTAATTAGGAGTCCCCTGACTACACACTTATGTGCCTCCCATACCATCAAATCCGAAGTTTCATCAGTGGTATTGATTTGAAAATATTCTATGATGGCTTTTTCTTGATCCAGTTTGATCATCACATCATCAAATAGATGATAATCTAGTCACCACTGGAATGGGACAAGGGGAGTTTCCGGCCACTCCAAGGTGCACACTACTCGTGTATGATCTGACCATGTAATTGGTAGAATTTTGGCTGATTTGATTGTGGGTAAAATCGTAGGGTCGACAAAAAAGTAGTCTAATCGAGAGTATACTCAATGGGGATACGAAAAAAAAGTGTAATCCCTTCTAGTGGGATTTATCAAGCGCCACACATCATGGGTGACCAAATTTCTAAGATGAGTATTAATGATTTTGAGTTCTCTTTTGGGCACCGTGGAGGTTCCTCTTGAAGTGTCTAATTTAGGGTCCATAGGAGTATTAAAATCTCTTCCCATGATGAGTGAGCCTTTTTTGTGATCCAGAATGTTATCTCATAAAGGCCCCTTGTGTTTTATTGGGGAAATATGTATTGACAATTGTGATAGGTCGCCCGTATAGTAGCCCTTGCAATATAAGGAATCTGCCTTCTTTGTCTATGTGAAGTGACTGAAAAGGGAGAGAGTGTTTGAAAAGTATGCCAACTCCATTTTTGTTGTTGTTTTTTTTGTTTGAACCAGAAGCAAAAAAAGCAAGTGGGTATTCTTTGTAGTGCCATTTTGGTTCATGTCACCTTTTAAAGTGGGATTCTTGAATAAGAACTATGTCTCCCCCCCAATCTATGAAGGTCTTTCATAACTATATTACGTTTTGTTGAGCTATTCAATCTTTTAGTGTTTATGGTTATACATTTAAGTGTTTTGTATGCCATGGTTAAGGAAGGGAATGGTTAGAGGGGGAAAACAAAAAGGAAAAGGTGAGTATCAGAGGTTTTAAAATGAGTAAAAAGAGGTGTTTAATTCTGAAAGTGCTATTTCTGTTGTTATTAGGTAGTATATAAACAGGCAGTGTACAGTTCCACAGCTATAAGATGCAAGTGGCAAGAGGGACCGACACCGTCAAAACCTCCAAACATGTAGAAAAGTAGAAAAATCCACAGCACCTTAACGAATTTTCAACACTTTATTGAAACATCTTTCTCCCATACAGCTACAAAGCAGGTAGCAGCAACGTTTCGGGATATTATCCCTTAATCATGCTAATGAGCCTCATCTGATGAGATACATTTATAGGCCTGCACTTTAACCCATAGTATACTGTTACAAAGTGAATTTTATCACTCAACGTCACCACCTAGTGGTTATAAATATTATTACAGTTAAACACATATATAAATTTAAAAACAATATACAATTTACCTATTCATCTGTTGGTATACCTATATACAAATCTTTGTTGATATTCAATATCTTCTGCATAATATTACCATTTTTTCTGGATTTTCTATTGTTATTAGGAATGTGGTTATTTATTTAAGGAAGGAATAGAACCGAGGATGAGAGGGATGGATGGATTTACTTACGAAAGAAGAGAGGAATGAGCTTTTCCTCCCTTAGGGGTTAGTGGAGGTGTAGTTAATAAGTTAGTCAAACAAAATTGAGTTCCCGGTCGGTTAGAATTGTGGGGCCGGGATATAGAATTAGAGTTATGAGAAAATAGTCAGCTAAATTGTGGACATATGTGTGCACCTATGCATTGGTTTCTAGTGGTGTACATATTGATATGAATATCTATTTATTTTACATCAACCCTCACAACAGTGTGGCCTGTTTTTGGAGTTTATGAATTAAGTTTGACATAATGAGCTAGAGTACAAAGAATAATACTGTCATTATTCTATTTGTTAGTTAAACAAGTAAAGCAAATTAATGGTGATAAGACTGTTGTGGTAACTTTTTAGATTACCAAAGGGAGATGTCTGTTTTCAGCCTTAATCTGAAGAACCCACCCTAAATCAGATACATATTTGATTGGAACAAACCACAACTGCGTAGGTACAAAAATCTTTAGTAGATAAGAAAACATATACATACAAGATTAATGAAAAAATAAATTATTAACTTATTGCTCCGATTGTAAATTTGATGTAAGGTCTACTAACCAATATCTAGCATTTTCCTATTTGCTGACTGAACATTTTTTAAGATACTAACATTGGCTAATATATGCAACAGCCTGTAAAAACATGCTGTAAAGCAGAAACAAGGGTCAATAAAGAATATATGACTAATTTATTACTCTAGTTGTCAACTTGGTTTAGAAATTGTGCCTCGCACAGGTGATCTCAGTCATATTCTAACATTGTTCTACTTGCCAACTGGGCATTTTATTTAAACTAATATCAGATATGAATACATGCAAGTGATACCACACCATGATAACAATTTTACGCCTAGATTACGAGTTGTGCGTTAGGCTTAAAAAGCAGCGTTAGCCGGTCCTAACGCTGCTTTTTAATGCCGCTGATATTACGAGTCTTGCAGGTACAGGTGTACCGCTCACTTTTTTGGCCAGACTTGGAAATACCGCAAATCCACTTACGTAAATTGCGTATCCTATTTTTTCAATGTGACTTGCATAGCGCTGGTATTACGAGTCTGACAAAAAGTGAGCGGTACACCCTCTCCTTTCAAGACTGGTACTGCATTTTAAAGTCAGTAGTTAAGAGTTTTACACTACAACGCCGTAGCATAAAACTCTTAACTAAAGTGCTAAAAAGTACACTAACACCCATAAACTACCTATTAAACCCTAAACCGAGGCCTTCCCGCATCACAAACACTAAAATAATTTTTTTAACCCCTAATCTGCGGAACCGGACATCGCCGCCACTATAATAAACATATTAACCCTTAAACCGCTGCACTCCTGCATCATAAACATTAGTTAAATATTATTAACCCCTAATCTGCCGTCCCTAACATCACCGACACCTACCTACATTTATTAACCCCTAATCTGCCACCCCCAACGTCGCCGCCACTATATTACAGTTATTAACCCCTAAATCTATGTCTAACCCTAACCCTAACACCCCCTAACTTAAATATAATTTAAATAAATCTAAATAAATATAACTATCATTAACTAAATTATTCCTATTTGGAGCGGCAGATTAGGGGTTAATAATATAATGTAGGTGTCGGTGATGTCGGGGGCGGCAGATTAGGGGTTATTAAGTGTAAGATTAGGGGTGTTTAGACTCGGGTTCATGTTAGGGTGTTAGGTGTAGACATAAATTGTATTTCCCCATAGGAATCAATGGGGCTGCGTTAGGAGCTAAACGCTGTTTTTTTGCAGGTGTTAGACTTTTTTTCAGCCGGCTCTCCCTGTTGATTCCTATGGGGAAATCGTGCACGAGCACGTTACACCAGCTCACCGCTCACTTAACAGTGCTGGTATTGGAGTGAGATGTGGAGCAAAATTTTGCTCAACGCTCACTTCTTGTCTTTTAACGCCGGGTTTGTAAAAACCTGTAATACCAGCGCTGTGCTGTCTGTAAGTGAGCGGTGAGCATAAACTGCTCGTTAGCACCGCACTCCTCATAACGCAAAACTCGTAATCTAGATGTTAGTCTCCAAACCTTTTTATTTGAGACTGCAGTCTTTAAATAAGCTTAGCTGCATAGTGCATTAAGCTTTCATGATTCAGATATAACATGCAATTTTAAACAACTTTCCAATTTACTTTTACATTTGTTTTATTCTCTTGGTATCCTTTGTTGAAAAGCATATCTAGTTAGGTTCAGGAACAGCAATGCACTATTGGGAGATAGCTGGTGATTGGTAGCTGCACATACTGTATGTGCCTCTCGTCAATGGCTCACCAGATGGGCTCAGGTAACTCCCAGTAGTGCCACTAGGGCATTAAAACTCATAGATTTACTCTTCAATAAATTATACTAAGAGAATTATGTACATTTGGTAATAGAAGTAAATTGGAAAGTTTAAAATGTTATGTTCTGTCTGAATCATGAATGTTTAGTTTTGTCTTAATTGTTCCTTTAAATAACTTAACCAAAAACATTTGTCACAAATTGCTGGAATCTCATTAAGTAGATTAGTTCTGCCATCTTGAACAGTACTGTCTGCAAGAAACACAGTCATTTCTTTTCAATTTGTCTTCAAATCATTTGTTTCTGTATTTCTATGTTTACTGATAATCTGAGCATTCTAAGTGTCATTAAATGCAGAAATTACAACATTTAAGTGGCTATTTAGTTATTTTTATTTTTTTGCAAAATAACTATACTCAATAAGCCAAACTAAGTAAACATATCCTTAAATTATTTCAATGTGATGTGACTTGGTTTATTAAAAGCCTCAAACATTTTTTTCCGTTTGGAAATTGCAGTATTTTACACAAGCTGTGTTTTCTGAAGCAGAACACTTCATATTCTTTATCCAAATATTTTCAGAGCCAGCCACATTAGTCTTATACTCCTGCCTGCTATTGAGGGTTGTTTTCTTTTCCAGATTATTTCTTTGTTCTTACAGATTGTTTTCCATTTTCTATATATTGCAATTATTAGAGTACAATAGTCTTTCATCCCTATATTTTATTTCTACTGCCCTTTCTCATCTTTCATTTATTATCTAGAACCTGATCTCAACATAACAGAACTGTGATATATATACTGTATACATTTAGGGGCAGATATTCCTCACTTTTGACAGTCTTCTATATTGGAATGCTTGAATATGGCACGAGGTTTGGTTTTCTAAGAGCATTGGGCATAACTGCTAACAGATAAAATGCATCATTGCTTCCCTTAAGCTACATTCATTACAGATAAAGACTTAGGTTTGGGATATTTTGAACTTGAACAATTTATTACATTTAACATTTAACTACAGATAATGGAACTCACAAAATGAATTGGTTTCTGCAAATTTTACAAGCCATAATTTATAAAAAGAATCCCTGCATTGTGTATTTTAACTAGTTGTTTACTAATGTTAAAAAGTATTAAAGCATAAAAAAATTACAAATAATAAATATGTGTATGCGTGTATATATATATATACTGTATATATATATTGTTTTTGTTTATATATATATATATATATATATATATATATATATATATATATATATATATATATATATATATGTAAACAAACACAAATATAATATTTATTAATTTTATCATACAGAACAAACATATTTCACAGTGCTATGACATTAGGTCCTCAATAACATAGTAATATTAACAAAAATACAATTACATGACTAATAAAGGGGTAGACAGTCCTGCCTATGTATTGCCATTCAATGTTCACCAAATTAAAGGTAAGGTGGTCTACATGATGGAAAAACTGAAAGCCTGTGGCAAATGTACAGAGCCAGAAAATTCTACAGAATATCCATTGTTCTAGAAAGCTCTTATACAGCAATGGGACATAATCAGGGGGAGAGAATTAGCTCTTAGGTAGAATAAAGGGGTCCAGTGAGAAAATATTTGCAGAGAAGGACATAGATAAAGAAATGTATTGTGTTATTAAAGACTTTGAATGTTTGGGTTTTAATTTTTAATTTTATTTTTGAGGCTAAGGAAAACTAGTGGAGAGAGTGGCAACGCTTCTGGTATTACCCAAAAACTGGATGTGATGAATAAATGAAATGTTTGACCTCAGGTTTTTAGCCATGAAGTGAAAACATAGTTAGGCCTAGATTACAGGTGCAGCACTATCACATCCCTTTAGCATGCCGTATACTTTCAATGGATAGCACACCCACACTAAACATTGCTCAAGTTGTAAGTTAGGTGTTGTGCTTGAGCAACATATAATAATGCTAAAAAAATAGCGCAAATTAAAACTTGAAGTAAAGTGTTAGGGCTACAACACAAGTATAACAAAACAACATAACACATGCAAAACATATGAAAATAAGGTATTACACACACATATACTGTATATATATATATATATATATATATATATATATATATAAATAATATATGTTTATTATTGAAATAAATGTATAAAAAGTGTTTTAAAGGGATAAGGTTTATATCAAGGTGTTTGACAGGGCACAATGGTGTGCGTATATATGTATATATATATTTCAAGTGATGGTGTAAGTGCACTCTCACCAACTTATGCAACTTGTCAGGGTGCTGTAAGGTAATAGATAAACTGTAGCAAAGAAGCACTCACTGAACGATTCCAACTGTGACAAAAGACTTTAATTCAAACGAGTGACGTTTCGGGACAATAACAGTCCCTTCCTCTGACAAGCTAACAATGTGAAAAAGCAGGCCTTAAATAGGCTCCAAAAATACCCTCCCCATAAGTGTGACCAATCACGGTCAAGGTTACAAAACCTATCTTACCCAGTAACAAATAGTGATCGATATTACAATAGTGCAAAGTAAATTAATCAAGTGAGTTAAAACATAGGACCCCGTGTTGCTAATAGAGTGGGGGGAATAATCACTGTTCAACCCTTTCTAATCAGCTGCTAAACGACCATAAACAAAGGAAAAAACGAAGAAAAAAACGAAGAAAAAACCATATTATGTGAGGATCGTAATTCAACCAATCAGTGTGATCCCAGTCATGTAGATCGTAATTCCACCAATGGGCCGTCATCAGACTTGTGGGAATTATAATAGTACCAATCAGCAGCCTAATAGCATTCTGTATCAGAAGCGTCATACCATTACGCTTTCCAGATACGCCCACCTGTCACTGACTATGCCCGTTGCCTATAGCAACATAGTAAAAACATTTTGCTAAATCGGATCAGATCGCTACTTGCCAGTCATGGACAGATACAGCGATACGCTCGCCATATAGATCACAGCGGCTTTCGCATATCGGATAACAAAGGCGTTGCACAGCCAAAATAATGCTGTTAAAGAGATGGCGAGATCCGACCAATCAGCCGTGTGTCCACACCCCCATGGGCGTAACAAGATCATCACTGTGTTATTGTCCGCCTCTGTGCCTCTGTATCAGAGATGGGCTAATCTATTAAAATAATCACACTCGTATAAAGGTGACAAACAGTTTCCATCCTGGGCCACACATAGACTGTCAATGGCGAACACGGCTATATTCGTGTAACACTACCAATAAATTTCAGCTGTTTATTTCACAACAACAAACTGTTATTTATAATACCTGTCTGTTTCAACGGTCGCTGCATGCAGACTCCTATGCTGTGCATCAAACAACATCCTAAGAATAAAGTGTAAACAGTGTAAATAGAAACAATATATGTAAAAAAGGGGGACCTATATGTATAAAACCTATATACCTATAATTATATTCACTTTGTGCTTACCCCGTGTTGCTTTTTAGCTTGGGTGGTCTACTTCACACCAATCCCATAATCGGTGCCACAATTATGGTTAGATACAAGGCTGGCGGAGCCTTTACAGTGTTATACTTTTCACTTTTTCGTGATTACTTACTATGGATATATAATAGCTTATATGTTGTTTTATTCATATAGATTATATGTATATAGGTTTCCCGTTTTGTCTATATAGTTCCTTTTTACACTGTTTACACTTTACTCCAAGGATGTTGTTTGATGCACAGAATAGGAGTCTGCATGCAGCGACCGTGGAAATAGATAGGTATTAGAAACAACAGTTGGTTGTTATGAAATATACAACTAAAATTTATTTGTTTATACTTTTCACTTTTGTGTGATTATTCTTTATGGATATATAATAGCTTATTTGTGGTTTTATACATATAGGTTTTATACATATAGGTCCCCCTTTTTTACATATATTGTTTCTATTTACACTGTTTACACTTTATTCTTAGGATGTTGTTTGATGCACAGCATAGGAGTCTGCATGCAGCGACCGTTGAAACAGACAGGTATTATAAATAACAGTTTGTTGTTGTGAAATAAACAGCTGAAATTTATTGGTAGTGTTACACGAATATAGCCGTGTTCGCCATTGACAGTCTATGTGTGGCCCAGGATGGAAACTGTTTGTCACCTTTATACGAGTGTGATTATTTTAATAGATTAGCCCATCTCTGATACAGAGGCACAGAGGCGGACAATAACACAGTGATGATCTTGTTACGCCCATGGGGGTGTGGACACACGGCTGATTGGTCGGATCTCGCCATCTCTTTAACAGCATTATTTTGGCTGTGCAATGCCTTTGTTATCCGATATGCGAAAGCCGCTGTGATCTATATGGCGAGCGTATCGCTGTATCTGTCCATGACTGGCAAGTAGCGATCTGATCCGATTTAGCAAAATGTTTTTACTATGTTGCTATAGGCAACGGGCATAGTCAGTGACAGGTGGGCGTATCTGGAAAGCGTAATGGTATGACGCTTCTGATACAGAATGCTATTAGGCTGCTGATTGGTACTATTATAATTCCCACAAGTCTGATGACGGCCCATTGGTGGAATTACGATCTACATGACTGGGATCACACTGATTGGTTGAATTACGATCCTCACATAATATGGTTTTTTCTTCGTTTTTTCTTCGTTTTTTCCTTTGTTTATGGTCGTTTAGCAGCTGATTAGAAAGGGTTGAACAGTGATTATTCCCCCCACTCTATTAGCAACACGGGGTCCTATGTTTTAACTCACTTGATTAATTTACTTTGCACTATTGTAATATCGATCACTATTTGTTACTGGGTAAGATAGGTTTTGTAACCTTGACCGTGATTGGTCACACTTATGGGGAGGGTATTTTTGGAGCCTATTTAAGGCCTGCTTTTTCACATTGTTAGCTTGTCAGAGGAAGGGACTGTTATTGTCCCGAAACGTCACTCGTTTGAATTAAAGTCTTTTGTCACAGTTGGAATCGTTCAGTGAGTGCTTCTTTGCTACAGTTTATATATATATATATATATATATATATATATATATATATATATATATAGTAAAAACTGCATAACTGGTTCAGCAAATTTTCCAATATTAAAAGAAAGCTGAACCGTCCACCAGATGATATATAGCAGCTCAAACCTCAAGGCCTGTATGTATGCAAGAATCAAAGGCTATCATCCTTTGTAGTAGATAGGACAGGTGAGAACTGCTGTCTTTCCTGAGGACACTAAAGCAAATGTCATAAATCTTCATCGGACACAGATCAGGAAAATAGCATCATAAATCTTGAAAAACACTTAAATAACTTCTGTCCTGGGAGGGGTCACAGAGGTCAGATGGAGTTAGGAAAACAAATTTTCTAGAAAAACAGCAACAGCTACAGGAAGTTCACTTATCAGTGGGATTGTAATAAACCAGACAATGACTGGATTTGATTGGCTAGGACTGTCTTCCTGGTGTGGCTGCTTAACTATAAATATGTTGTGAGAAGCAGCTTGAAAAATAGAATGAAAAGACTTCAGCTTCCTTTGTATACATGCACCCACATGAGTTTAGAGAGAATAAAGCCTTGTATGTTACACCCTTCTCTCACCATTCGTGTATAGATCTGTCATTTAAAAAATTAAACGGACATAAAACAAGTTGGGATAGAGAGAAAATATAATAATACTAGTCCTAAAGCCCGTTCACACAGGCCATTTTTTGCAGAACAGCGGTCCCACCCCTTGCGCTCTCTCCCTCCCCCTTTATTTTGCTCTCCATATCTCCCCCCTCTCTTTTGCTCTCTCTCTCCCCCTCTCTTTTGAGCTCTCTCTCTCTCCCCTCTCTTTTTTCCCTCTCTCCCCCTTCTCTTTTGCGCTCTCTCCCCCTCTCTTTTGCGCTCTCTCTCTCTCCCCCTCTCTTTTGCGCTCTTCCTCCCTCTTCTATTTTGTGCTCTCTCTCCCCCTCTCTTTTGCTCTCTCTCTCTCCCCCTCTCTTTTGCACTCTCTCTCTCCCCCATCTCTTTTGCGCTCTCTCCCCCTCTCTTTTGAGCTCTCTCCCCCCTCTCTCCCCCCCCCCCTCTCTCTCTCTCTCCCTCCCTCTCTCTCTCCCTCCCTCCCCTCTCTCTCTCCCTCCCTTCTCTCTCTCTCCCTCCCCTCTTTCTCTCCCCCTCCTCTCTCTCTCTCTCCCCCCTCATCTCTCTCTCCCCCCTCCTCTCTCTCTCCCCCCTCCTCTCTCTCTCCCTCCCCTCCTCTCTCTCTATCTCCCTCCCCTCCTCCTCTCTCTCCTTCCCCTCCTCTCTCTCCCCCCCCTCTCTCTCCCCCTCCTCTCTCCCCACTCTCTCTCTATCTCCCCACCCTCCTCTCTCTCTCCCCCCTCCTCTCTCTCTCTCCCCCCTCCTCTCTCTCTCTCCCCCCTCCTCTCTCTCTCCCCCTCCTCTCTCTCTCCCCCTCCTCTCTCTCTCCCCTCCTCTATCTCTCTCCCCTCTCTATTTTGTGCTCTCTATCTCCCCCTCTTTTGCTCTCTCTCTATCCCCCCTCTCTTTTGTGCTCTCTCTCTCCCCTCTCTTTTGAGCTCTCTCCCCCCTCTATTTTGCTCTCTCCCCCCTCTCTTTTGTGCTCTCTCCCCCCTCTTTTGCTCTCTCTCTCCCCCCTCTCTTTTGCGCTCTCCTCCCCTCTCTTTTGCTCTCTCTCTCTCCCCCATCTTTTTTCCACTCTCTCCCCCCTCTCCTCTCTCTCTCCCCTCCTCTCTCCCCCTCTCTCTCTCCCCTCTCTCCCCCCTCCTCTCTCCCCCTCTCTCTCTCCCCTCCTCTCTCTCTCTCTCCCCCTCTCCTCTCTAACCCCTCTCCTCTCCTCTCTCTCCCCCTCTCCTCTCTCTCCCCCCTCTCATCTCTCTCCCCCCTCTCCTCTCTCTCCCCCACTTCTCTCTCTCCCCTCTCTCCTCTCTCTCTCTCTCTCTCTCTCTCTCTCTCCCCCCTCTCCTTTCTCTCTCTCCCCCCTCTCCTTTCTCCCTCTCTCCCCTCCTCTCCTCTCTCTCTCCCCTCTCCTCTCTCTCCCCCCTCTCCTCTCTCTCCCCCCCTCTCCTCTCTCTCCCCCCTCTCCTCTCTCTCCCCTCTCTCTCTCTCCCCCCTCTCCTTTCTCTCTCCCCTCCTCTCTGTCTCTCTACCCTCTCTATCTCGCGACCGCGCCCGGACACGCCCCTTAACACTCGGCCACGGCGCTTTCACAGACATTCCCGGCCGGCCACGCCCCCTTCACGCCGCTCATGCCCCCTGCTCATGCCCGGCCACGCCCACTTCTGCTGCAGATGAGATCAGCTAGGGATGGGAGTAGGACTCAAAGGCCAGGTGTGTTTGTCCTTGTGCTGTCTCTACTGCGAATGACAGCTTCGGACAAACACACTTGGCCTTTTATATAATAGGATGTACTTTGCCTGCAAATTTATACTGCAGTGCCTTGCCATTAATCTTTCATTAACCATTTAATTTAAGTTTCTGAATTGTACAGCTCTAACTCCCCTCATACATTTCCTTCTATGGCTACATCTATATCTAGCTTTGCTTTGGTAGAATGCAGACGTGCACACTCATTATCTGCTGGAGCATGCCTAGAAGCAAATAAGCAGCTGTGAACTCAGTTGAAATACAATGCCTGTGTTTCTGAAGTTAAACACTGATAAGGGGGTGGTGGATCAGACTATTCTAGATAGCATACTCATTATCTGCTGGCTCATGCCTAGAAGCAAATAAGAAGCTGTGAACTCAAACTGAAATACAATGCCTGTGTTTCTGAAGCTAAACACTGATAAGGGGGTGGATCAGACTATTTCAGACAGCATGGCTATGTAAGTAATTTTGCTTATTCATGGAAATTATTTTAAAATACTTGCCAGCAATTTTTAAACATTTTTATGCACAGTTTTTACTTAAAGGGACAGTCAACACCCGACACAACAGGACTCCTTATGTTTGTAACACAAGCGAAGATCTGCCTGCACCGCCTCCCTTCTCTATTACCTCTATCCTTGAACTAGTAATCCTTCCAAATGCATCCGTTAATCTACTCAAAATATTGCTTGCCGCCGAATTCCCCCCACCATTACGTACTAACCTTTTCTTTCAATCCATCCTCCAATCAGAATGGTAATCCTTGGTCAGAATCTTCAAATTCGTTCTCTGCGTTTCGCACATGCGCGATTCAACAGGAACCAAAAAAGGCGGAACTTTATTCTCTATATTTTTTTTATTTTCTAACTATAACGCTTCTGTGCCTCATGTGTTCACCCCTTCATCAGACCAACGGAATCCTTGGTCAGAATCTTCAAACTCGTTCACGGTGTTTTGCACATGCGTGATTCAATAGGAACCAAAAAAGCAGAACTTTATTCTCCCCAATAGTTTCCGACGTATTATATTTTTAACATAACCTTATTACCATTATAATAGGTAATTGCACCATCACTACAAGCGTTGTTTTTGCACTTCTAAATTGTCATTTATATAGATTTAATATAAATATATTGCATTTTGAACATAATTATAAACTCCTCATAGTAAATTAATTATAATATAATGTGTATATATGTATTTTTGCTAATGATGATATTGATTTACAGGCACTTGTAATCGATTCAAATAATATTGTATATTCTTTCTAATAAATTGATTAACGTTCTTACAATAATTATTCTTAATTGATTAAATTCTTTTTCATGCAATTTTTTTTTATTTTAGCTTATGTGCATCATTTATTCTTGAATTCAAATGTATGCACATAACATGATTTATTAAAACCATCTGTTTCTATACTTACTCTCGACTTTATCTCCAAATTAAAAAAAATATTTATCATTTAACATGTGTTCTTTTGAATATATATACTGTATATATATATATATATATATATATATATATATATATATATATATATATATATATATATATATATATGTAAATATATTACCAAGTTATAACACAAGCACCCACTGGACTTGATACAGGTGAAATAAAAAGTGTTTTATTCCATATAAACCAATGACATTTCGGGGTGTTCACCCCTTCATCAGACCCAAAACGTCACTGGTTTATATGGAATAAAACACTTTTTATTTCACCTGTATCAAGTCCAGTGAGTGCTTGTGTTATAACTTGGATATTTGAACTTTCTATAGCACCCTGGCAGAATTGAAATTTACTGTTCGTGGGAGTGCACTTATTTCAGTGGATTATGTAAATATATATAAATATATTTAGATATCTATATATATTCTGTATATATTAGTGTATATATATATATATATATATATATTATATATATATATATATATATTATATTATATTATATATACATATATGTATATATCATATATATTTATAACAGCTACAGTATATATAGTTCATTAAAAATGGTCTATATATGTTAATATATACCTATATGTTAAAATGACATATAGATATATCTATGAATGTGTAAATATATATATATATATATATATATTA
Organism: Bombina bombina; assembly: GCF_027579735.1. Lineage (NCBI taxonomy): Eukaryota > Metazoa > Chordata > Amphibia > Anura > Bombinatoridae > Bombina > Bombina bombina. The sequence goes on from NC_069502.1 coordinate 627,242,381, forward strand.
TAAATATATATATATAATTAGCATTTTATCTTTAAATATATATATTTATATAAAATGTAAATATATATATCTATATATATATATCTATATAAAAATGTTTATATATAAGAATATATATAATTTTTTCTATATTTACCTTAATCTCTCTATACTGTATATATATATATCTTGATATGTATCTATATACAAGCAAAATATATAAATATATTTTATTAAATATGTATTAATATATATATATATATATATATATATATATACAAACATATATTTGGATAACTTTATATTTATCAATTGAAATATATATGAATTTAGGTGTGTATGTATTTTTATATATATATATATATATATATATATATATATATATATATATATATATGAATAATAAAAAGAGAAAATCAAATAGTGGCGCACAGCTGATTACTATTAGTATATATGTTTAAGTAATATCAATATGTTGCAGGTTGGTGTGTCATAGGAATAAAGTACACATGTCCATCAAATGAGTTCGTAGACAAAATTATTTCTTATAATTCGACAGTTTCTTCGTCTAAGGTAAGTAAGATGTGCTTACCAGAAAGTACCTCAATCCTATGAGGTAAGGTGTCAGCTTTTTTGAGGTTTAAAGGTGGTTCTTGGACTCTTGTCGAGAGGTAAAATTTTTTCTTTTAAATGGGAAATCCTGCACTTCCCGTAGTATGCCTTTAATGGAAATCCTGGACTCTCTTGCAAAGATGTTTCAGCTGGGTGTTGTTTGATGAACAGTAATGGAGACTCCTGGACTCTTTTCTTTTCTCTATGGTGGTGAGGATCTTTATCTTGTATCAGATCATTCCATGGATCATAGAGGAGAAATAAGAGACAGATACATAGCGTAATACAGTTACAATAAAATGATATTTATTTTGCAAGATCAGTTATGCTTACATTTGACAACCTCAATCAATTATGAGGTAAGATAAAGGCACGTAAAATATCTTTATTTTCTTATTCCCTTGTAGTTGATGACACTGTATGTCTGGGTAAAAAACGTATGTGTCACCCCAAATTAGGTGTTTTTATGCTGCCAGTTGTGTGACTCAGTATATTTATGGCCACAATAAGTCTGGTGTAGAATAATATGCAAGGTGGTAAGTATTATGGCTAATTATTACTGTTAAAATATAGCCTGGATATAAATAGCCAAGGTAGTGTGAGCGTTTTATACTTTACCACCTTGCTGTAGTGCTTGTTAAAAGCTTTTCTTTGGATCAATAATGCCGTATTGGAACTTGGAAGTCCGCCCGCTTTCTTAAAATTCTTACGCGTTTCGAAGTGATACAACACTTCTTCGTCAGAGAGTTGAAAGTGGAATGGGCTGTGAATGGCATCTCGGCTTTTTAAAAGTAGAAATTGGGTGTGTTTTTTTCCCCCTGCAGTTCCAATACAGCTGTTTTGCGTGTGACGTCAAGCGTATTGACGTTTGTCTTAATGTTGTCATGGTTACGCCTGGGAGGGGAAAGGGTTGCTGCTGGGTCCTATTACCTCCCTTACGTTTTACGATATGTCTGTATGATATTTAGAATGTTCTAAAATTTACTTTCTTATTTCCTCTTTTTTGAAAAAGAAAATGTTATGTCATAAAATGTGTTCTTTCTATGTTGCGATATTTGGGGCAAAGTTACGTTTAAAAGTTATGCGATTTTTGTTGTTTCCATGTCATTATTGCCTAATTTCTCAATTAGTGAAAAAAGAGTAAATGATGAGGGAAAAAGGACCAAATATATTGAAACAAACATTGCCATATACATATTATAATATTTTAAAATATCTTTATTGGACTCTCCAATTCTACTTTTTACACATCTTTTATTTTATACATCCTAAAGTTTTTGATTAATTTTATTTGTAATCAAATAAAGGTAATTTCAAGACATACAATCCATAAAGAGATTTAACCAAGAAAAACAAAGTTACAAGACATTTGTAAAATCACAATATGTGGAGTATGCCTACCCAACTATACACCCTCTAAATGGACTATGAGGCCTCTCTTGGACCTCTCAAAGTTATAGGAAATATATTACAATAAAGAAGTCTATTAGAAACTTTATGAGACCACTCTTGGGTCCCAATTAGTGAATCTTATTTTTTTCTTGTTACAAGGGAGGGGATTATCAATTTTCACTATGGTTAAGCGAATATTCAAAAAACTTAGGGACGTAGAAAATACAATGGTGATGAACTTTATTTTGATAGGGGAAACCATCATTCCTGACATTGGTAAAATAATTAGTTGTAGTACGTGCTATATTCTAGTGGGACAGCAAGATGTAATAGTATGCCATGATGAGTATGAGATAAGATCTCCATAGATAGTTGTGCAAGTTGATATATCTAGATATATGACTGTTGTAAATCTAGAGTTATGCATTTAAGTTCTAAGGAGTTAAAGCCATAAGGTGCTCCGTGTAATGTATGTGTGTCCATGAGAAGTTACCTAGCTCTAGTAATAGATTAAAGATGTGCTATCCCGGCTGCAGACAGCACATCAACAGTAAACAATTATTCATATTACTCCACGTTAGGAAGATAGAGGTATAACAGGTACAATCCGTTATTCTGCTCAAATTCAACACTCATAAAAATTATACATAAAAATATAGATCTGTCACTCTATGCAGTTAGGACTGTAACTAAGCTACAACACTTGCAAGATACTATTGTAGTATTTATATAAAACCACCTCTTATGGGATCTGAATGAGAACTCTATTCACATGTACTAGATATAACATTTGTAGAAATAAAGTATGGGGATGTTGATGTAATTAAAGCATTTCAACTTATTATTAAACCATAGGATTCCATCTAGTCTAAATTACAGTAGAGACTATGAGGCATAACAGCCCTTAGTATAATCAATTTAACAGTAAACACACATTATCTATAGAAATGTAAATAAACTTTAGCCACCAATAGAGTCTCAGACTTCAATGTCATAATTTAGATAGCAGTTTTTCTCAGGATTTAATAAACTATTACTCTAGTTACCCAGGAAGTGGTAGTCTGTGTTGCATAACAAATTAATCCTGGGTCTTATATCTTACTTCAGCCCACACCTTGTCTGGCAGTACTACAAACGTCAGCAGGAGCAATATGTTCTGTGTGAGAAACTTGCCATCCTATGCCAGAGTGCCGAGGTAAATGAGAATCATCAGTGAAATGTCCCACAAACAATGGTAGCATTGACATCCATTGCTCATCAAACTGATCTAAGAGCTCCAGCTTACGTGCTGAACAGATCTGTAGTTTCCCAGCCAAGTCCATACTGCCTCTCCCCCTGAACTTGCTCTCATCAGTGGCACAGGAGTCGTGTTGTAAATCGGAGCCTTGTGAGGGTTGCCAGTCAGCCTGCTGGTCCGCAGCAATTCCTACAGCGTTGTCGATCACATAGTTAAGGAAAGCCTGACTCTCCTGATTCTCGGATGGCTACGTGTTATCCTCTGCCTGAGATCCCATTCCCAGGGGAGCCTTAACAGCGTACTGCTGAGCATGCAGATGATCTGGGCCGGCTACTTGGTGCTAAAAAAAACAGCAGCGTGGCAAACTGATCCCCACTCCAGCTGAAGCTGCGTACAAAATTCTGTAAAGTGATAGTGCAGGAGGCGGTCTACCTCCTCCAAAATGACTTGTGTTGCGCTCGCCATTATACAGAAAAGCTGTTAGTCCAAAATAAGTCTCTGTATTGTAACTATTTTATATAATCAAGAGTATCTACATACTTTTTGACCCAAAGGTCTATGGGGGTATATGCGGAAGCCGCAGGCACACAGTTTCTCGTCCACAGGCCCGGTAAGGCCCGACTAGCCAAGGTTATGCGCTACTCACTTAGAGAACATAGGTCAGGCCTGTCAATATCTGTTCCTTATCTCTAGCATAGATGGTAAACCATTATTTCTTCTCAAGAGTTGAGGTTATGCTGGAATAAAGCCTAGTTTAATAGAATATGAGCAGGAGCTTCATTGAGACACGTCCTGCCGCTCCAAGCATAGGCTCCGCCCCCCAACATCATAATTTTTATTGATTAAAAAGATAGATAATCCGTTTATTACCCATTCAACAGTTTTGCATAAAAAGCATACTTATAATAATCAACTTTTTTTTATCTCTGTGATTACCTTGTATCTAAGCCTCTGCAGAATGCCCCCATTATTTCAGTTGTTTTAAAATAATTTCATTTTAGCCAGTCAGTGCTCATTACAAGGTAACTTTATGTGCATGAGCTCAATATTATCTAAATGAAACACATGAAATAACGTCCTCTAGTGGAGGAAACACTGTCAAAATGTATTCAGATTAGAGGAGGCCTTCAAGGTCTAAGAAATTAGCATATGAGACTCCTTGGTTTTCAACTAAGAAGAAAGCTAAATTGCTGATTTAAAAAGTTGTTTTACATTACATGCCCTATCTGAATCTTGAAAGTTTAATTTGGACTTGACTGTCCCTTTAACCAATTTGATGTGTGTTAGAGTTTATGTTCTAAAACAGATCTATACATATATTTATAATTGTAATATATTCATCTTTATGAATTTGTGTCTATGTACATATAACAATATACATACTGTAACCTACTAATGTTAGATGAAAAGAGAGTGTACAGCACAACTAAGACAGAGGATGCTCGTGCAGACAGAGGACACCGCCAAGTCCCCAAGGCAATGGATACAAAGTAAATAGTCCACAGCACTCCAAAAAATTATTTTCAGCAATTTATTAAGTGAAAAACAGCGACGTTTTGTGGTCACAGCCCCTTACTCATGCTTGAGTAAGGGGCTGTGTCCCTGAAACGTCGCCGGTTTTTACTTAATAAATTGCTGAAATTTTTGTTTGGAGTGCTATCAACTATTTACTTTCACCGAGATTACGAGTTTTGCGGTAACAGGGGTGTGGTGCTAACAAGCCTTTTTTTTCCCACCGCTCCCTTAAGACAACGCTGGTATTACGGGTTTTTTAAACCTGGCATTAGCCGCAAAATCTTGCTCCACATCTCACCTCAATACCAGCGTTGCTTAAGTCAGCAGTGAGCTGGCTAAACGTGCTTGTGCACGATTTCCCCATTGTAAACAATGGGGCTGAGCTGGCTAAAAAAAAACCTAACACCTGCAAAAAAGCAGCGTTCAGCTCCTAACGCAGTCCCATTGTTTCCTATGGGGAAATTAATTTTATGTCTGCACCTAACACCCTAACATGAACCCTGAGTCTAAACACCCCTAATATTACACTTATTAACCCCTAATCTGCCACCCCCACTATCGCTGACACCTACATTATATTATTAACCCCTAATCTGCCGCCCTGGACACCGCCGCCACCTACATTATACTTATGAACCCCTAATCTACTGCCCCCAACATCGCCGCCACCTACATTATATTTATTAACCCCTAATCGGCCCCCCCCAACGTCGCTGCAACTATTTTAAATTTATTAACCCCTAATCTGCCTCCGCCAACGTCGCTGCCACTATTATAAATGTATTAACCCCTAAACCTAAGTCTAACCCTAACCCTAACACCCCCCTAACTAAAATATAATTTAAATTAAATGAAATAAATTTACCATAATTAAATAAATTAATCCTATTTAAAACTAAATACTTACCGATAAAATAAACCCTAAGCTAGCTACAATATAACTAAAAGTTACATTGTAGCTAGTTTAGGATTTATATTTATTTTAACTAGGTAGAATAGTTATTAAATAGTTATTAACTATTTAATAACTTCCTAGTTAAAATAAAGACAAATATACCTGTAAAATAAATCCTAACCTAAGTTACAATTACACCTAACACCACACTATCATTAAATAAATTACCTAAACTACCTACAATTAATTACAATTAAATTCAATAAACTAAAGTACGAAAAAAACAAACCCTAAATTACAGAAAATAAAAAAAGAATTACAATTTTTTTAAACTAATTACACCTACTCTAATCCCCCCTAATAAAATAAAAAAGCCCCCCAAAATAATAAAATTCCCTACCCTATACTAAATTACAAATAGCCCTTAAAAGGGCCTTTTGAGGGGCATTGCCCCAAAGTAATCAGCTCTTTTACCTGAAAAAAAAAGACAATACCCCCCCAACATTAAAACCCACCACGCACACACCCAACCCTACTCTAAAACCTACCCAATCCCCCCTTAAAAAAACCTAACACTAACCCCTTGAAGATCACCCTACCTTGAGATGTCTTCACCCAGCCGGGCACAAGTGGACCTCCAGAGGGGCAGAAGTCTTCATCCGATCCGGGCAGAAGAGGTCCTCCAAGCAGCAGAAGTCTTCATCCAGACGTCATCTTCTATCTTCATCCATCCGGAGCGGAGTGGGTCCATCTTCAATCCAGCCGACGTGGAGCCATCCTCTTCAAACGAAGCCCAAGCGAAGAATGAAGGTTCCTTTAAATGACGTCATCCAAGATGGTGTCCCTTGAATTCCGATTGGCTGATAGGATGCTATCAGCCATTCGTAATTAAGGTAGGAAAAATCCTATTGGCTGATCCAATCAGCCAATAGGATTGAGCTTGTATTCTATTGGCTGGGTGAAGACATCTCAAGGTACTGTGATCTTCAAGGGGTTAGTGTTAGGTTTTTTTAAAGTAATTTAGTGTTGTTTTTTTTCGTACTTTCGTAGTTTATTAAATTTAATTGTAATTAATTGTAGGTAGTTTAGGTAATTTATTTAACGATAGTGTAATGTTAGGTGTAATTGTAACTTAAGTATACAAAGAGAGGAGAGGGTAATTGTAACTTAGGTTAGAATTTATTTTACAGGTATATTTGTCTTTATTTTAACTAGGAAGTTATTAAATAGTTAATAACTATTTAATAACTTTTGTACCTAGTTAAAATAACTACAAAGTTGCCTGTAAAATAAATATAAACCCTAAGCTAGCTACAATGTAACTATTAGTTATATTGTAGCTAGCTTAGGGTTTATTTTACAGGTAAATATTTAGTTTTAAATAGGAATAATGTATTTAATTGTAGTTATTGTATTTAGATTATTTTAAATTATATTTAAGTTAGGGTTGGTTAGGGTTAGGTTTAGACTTAGGTTTAGGGGTTAATACCTTTACTATAGTAGTGGCGACGTTGGGGGTAGCAGATTAGGGGTTAATAAAATGTAACTAGTGTTTGCAAGGCGGGAGTACGGCAGTTTAGGGGTTAATATATTTATTAAAGTGGCAGCGATGTCCGATCGACAGATTAGGGGTTAATATATTTATTAAATTGTTTCCGATGTGGGGGGGGGGGGGCTCAGTTTAGGGGTTAATAGGTAGTTTATGGGTGTTAGTGTACTTTTTATCACTTAAGCTAAGAGTTTTATGTTACAGCGTTAGCCCATAAATCTCTTAACTACTGACTTTTAAATGCGGTAGAAGTCTTGACAGAAGAGGGTCTACCACTCACTTCTTCCAAGACTCGTTATACCAGCGTTAGGCAAATCCCATTAAAAAGATAGGATACGCAATTAACGTAAGGGGATTTGCGGTATGCTCGAGTCGCGGAAGAAAAGTGAGCGGTACACCTGTACCTGCCTGACTCGTAATACCAGCGGGCGTTAAAAAGCAGCAATGAGACCCCTCAACGCTGCTTTTTAAGGCTAATGCAAGACTCATAATCTAGGTGTAAGTATCCGTAACCAACTAATGTGATACAATTATATTATAGACAGAATGTCTTCCGGAGAAAATATTGTGCGTCATACTATTTATAAATTAGATACCCAAGAAATAGAAAGGATGGTGAGACATTATATAAATAAAATATTTTATTTTTTAAAAAGTGACTTTATAGTCATGATGTTTCATAATATTATATTCAAAATAAAGCGTATATGACCCATTCCATGTCTATGTATAAACAACACTGTTATATATATTTGACTTTTATACCTCATAAATAAGCTATCTAAGCCACATTGAACTGCACTATTATAACAATTTGATTGACAGCCTTGTATGTTATAACTATTCATTTGTAACAGATTTATCTTCGTCACACACATAAATTAACACCCTATTTTTATTAAAGAAACAGTCAATACCAGAATATTTGTTATTTTATAATATAGATAATCACATTATTACCCATTCACCAGTTATGCATATCCAACACACTTCTAATCAATTTTTTTTATCTAAGCCTCTGCAGACTGTCCCCTTAATTTAATGATTTTGACAGACTTTTATTTTAGCCAATCACTGATCACTACTCACGTGCATGAGCTCAATGTTATCTATATGAAACACTTGAACTAACGTCCTCTGTTGTAGAATTATTGTCAAAATGCATTTAGATTACAGGCGGCCTTCACGGTCTAAGAAATTAGCATATGAACCTCCTAGTTTTAGCTTTCAACTAAGAATATAAAGTGAACAAATTAAAATTGTTGATAAAATTAAATTGCAAAGTTGTTTATATTTACATGTCCTATTTCAATCTATTTTTTTTTTACTTGACTGTCCCTAAATAATGTAAGAATTCTTTTAGATAACAATTGTATATAATTAATTTAAAATTATGTTGTTGATATGTCTCACAGAACAGATACAAGGAGACCAATTCCCGCAGAAAATAATTTAGATGATTTAAATGCTACTCATGAGAGAGAGCAAATACAGTCCTAAAATGATAGGGTGGGTAACACTGATTGGTGTAAGTGTGGAAATTGTAAGCCTATGCCAACTCATGTAAAAAGCTTGTGTTGCCATGAAGTTCAGAGAATTTTTGTGAATCTTTCTGAGGAATTTCCGTGCATAGCTTTGGAACAGTATGTGACTGTCTGTCGACCTTGCAAACAGGGAGCTACTCAAAGTATTCTATGTATATGGAGCTCAATTTTTCAATGGTGGCAGCAACAGAACAATTCAAATGAAAGAATGGTATGCATTGTTTTGAATTAAATGGACATTAAAGTGAAAGTCAACCATAGTGTTTTTGAAATGCTAGGGTTGACTGTATAAGATACTTCATGCAGAAAGTGCCTTTATTAGTTTCAACCATTCAACATTCTTAGCTGCTACAGCAGCCCACGGCAAAAAAAAATAAAAAAATATTTTGCTAAGTGGTGAAGTATTCACCTCTTAGCAAATAGCCGTGTGTTAAATACGTCTCCCATGGGCACCAAACCGGATTTAACACATGGCTATTGGCTAAGGGGATGAAAAAGTCACCTATTAGCATCATTTTGTTTTTAAATGTGAGCTGCCATAGAAGCTAATAACGGAGAATGGTTGAAACGAATAAAGGCACTTTCTGCATGAAGTATCTTATACTTCATGAATGAAAGTGCACTTTATTTGTTTCAAAAGTCAACCCTTGCATTTCAAAAATGCTATGGTTGACTTTCACTTTAACAAGCATAAATATTTTTATTAATTTAAATGAGTATTTATTACCTTTATTATCCATTCACAATTTTTGCATAAACAACACATTTATAATAAGACATGATTATACCTCTGTAATAACCTTGTATCTATTCCTTTTACATATGCTCCTTTTTTTCATTTCATTTGAAACACTTTTATTTTTTTCAGAATCATTACTCTCTTATGATTTTCAAGTGCATCAGCTCAATTTTATAAATATGAAACACATCAACTAAAGACCTCTATTGATGAAAAAAATCTTAAAATAATTACAGATTATAGGTGGCGATCAAGATCTAATATTTTATCATATGAACCTCCTGGGTAGAGCTTTTAAATAAGAAAACAAAGATAGCAAACCTAAATTGCTTCAACAATTGCATTTTAGTTTTGTTTATAATTTGACTATACCAGTAATGACGCAAATAGGTCGTGTTATTTAAAAGTATTTAACAAAATCATGTTATTAACCATTAAGCTGTGTTATCATGCAATTCCAATTTGAAAAATAAAGATAGTATTTTAGGGTGACCATATTGCCACTTTAAAAAGTGTCACATGTGAATAAGAGATATGTCAGTGCAGTTTACAGGTATATCGAAACAAATGTTTGTTTAAAGAATACTGACATATGTATATTTCATGTTTGTCCCTTTTTTAAAGCGGACATATATATGTGTTTTGCCTATAGTAGAGTCCTGTCTTCATTTTGATGTCCATGTTTTTTAGGGATTCTAAAAACAGAATTCTAAGAATATTTTCCATAAAAAGTTATAAAACAAAAAGTAAGTTATCATAAAACTACATTATAAAATGTAAATGATATTTAATCCTTCTTTCTAGTGACTATCATAGAATCGCTTATAGGCGATTTGTCAATAGTATTCATGGATACCTAGGACTGAGAGTTAGAATAGCTTTTCCTTCATGCATGGTTACAAAGATATGCAAACATTTTCCAGCACCAGACAATTTGTATGTAGGATTTCGCTATGCAGATGAAGAGGGTCCAGCATATGAACTAATTTTTTAATGAATAATGACTGATCACAATGTTCTTGTTTAAATTTTTGTGTTATAAACAATATATATATATATAGATATTTATATAATATATATATATATATATATATATATATATTTATATATATATAATTAAAGTTATTTATTTGTTGTTCAATTAATGTTTAGAAATATTCACACATATTATAAATAAAGATATTGTCGTTCATTACTCCTTTTTCTTTTTTATATGTTAATTTTCTCCAACATTGGTGTGTCCGGTCCACGGCGTCATCCATTACTTGTGGGATATTCTCCTCCCCTACTGGGAAAGGCAAGGAGAGCACACAGCAAGAGCTGTCCATATAGCTCCCCCTCTGACTCCGCCCCCCAGTCATTCTCCTTGCCGCTCTGAACAAGTATCATCTCCACGGGGATGGTGAGGAGTTTGTGGTGTTAGTTGTAGTTTTTTATTTCTTCTATCAAGAGTTTGTTATTTTAAAATAGTGCTGGCTTGTACTATTTACTCTACAACAGAAAAGTGATGAAGATTTCTGTTTAAGAGGGCTATGATTTTAGCACAAGTAACTAAAATCCATTACTGTTACCACGCAGGACTGTTGAAACCAGAGAACTTCAGTTGGGGGTAACAGTTTGCAGACTCATCTGCTTCAGGTATGACTAGTCTCCTTCTAACAACACAGGCTAATGCTAGATGACAGTCATTTTTCCCCTCAGGGAAAACGATAAGCCATTTTTCTTTCACCTCAGCAAAAAAGATAACAGGCTTCCCCTTTTTGATTTTTATGCTGGTAGACACTGTTAGGGGCCAAATCGATTGGTTTTTATTACAATACCATGACATTTGAAATGTTTTATAAACTTATACACACTTGGGGACGTTTTTTATTGATCTGGCTTGTTTTAGACACCTAAATCTAGTCAGGAAGGCCCCTTCACTCTAGTATACTGAGGGAGGAGGCCTCATTTTGGAGCTTCAGCTGCACAGTTGATTTTAAGGCAGTGCATGCAGTTTCATGTGAGAGGGTCCTGTGGCTCAGAAAGTGACCCCAGAAGGTTTTTTTCTGTGGATGGTTGACCCCTAAGGAAGGTAAAAAGCTACAGCAATGCTGTAGCAGGGATTGTGGTGTATAAAAACGGTTAAATCCAACAATTAGCTCCGGTTTGCTTGAGTCTCCATATTTGCTGTGCAATACTTTCTAAGCATTAAGTCACTGGGGTCCAAATTTCATAAAAATCGGATATTGCCTTCATAGTTTTTTGAACATTCAGAAATATAGTGTGTCATTTTATTATTTAAAGAGACAGTAACGTTTTTGTTTAAAATCGTTTTTATTGCATTGTTTGCCTGCCTAAATCTGTTTAACATGTCTGTGCCATCAGATAACCTATGTTCTGTGTGTGTAGAGACAAATGTGGTTCCCCCTTTGAGTGTGTGTGATAATTGTGCCATAGCATCCAAACAAAATAAGGACAGCTCTGTTACATTTCATAATGTTGCCCAAGATGATTATCTAATGAAGGTTGTGGGGATAGTTCTACGTCCTCTCCTTCTGTGTCTACACCAGTTTTGCCCGCGCAGGCGACACCTAGCGCGCCAGTGCTTATTTCTATGCAACAATTAACAGCAGTAGTGGATAATTCTATAGCAAATCTTTTATCCAAACTGCCAGCATTTCAGAGAAAGCGTGATTGTTCAGTTTTAAATATAGATAAAAAGGATGAACAATCAGATGCTGACGATGCCTTATCTATTTTACCCTCACATCAATCGGAATTGGCTGTGAGGGAAGGGCTGTCTGAGGGTGAAATTTCAGACTCAGGAAAAATTTCTCCACAGGCAGAACCTGATATAGTAGCATTTAAGTTTAAGCTAGAACATCTCCGCGCTTTGCTTAAGGAGGTATTAGCTACTCTGGATGACTGTGATTCTATGGTAGTACCAGAGAAGTTGTGCAAATTGGACAAATTTTTAGAGGTCCCAGTGCACGACGACGCTTTCCCAATACCCAGGAAGGTAGCGAACATAGTGGATAAGGAGTGGGAGAAGCCAGGTGTACCCTTTGCCCCACCTCCTATATTTAAGAAAATGTTTCCCATAGTAGACCCTAGAAGGGACGCATGGCAGACGGTCCCGAAGGTTGAGGGAGCTGTTTCAACACTAGCGAAGCGCACAACTATTCCTATAGAGGACAGCTGCGCTTTCAAAGATCCTATGGATAAAAAATTGGAAGGATTGCTTAAAAAGATTTTTGTTCAGCAAGGGTTCATCCTTCAACCAGCTACGTGTGTTATTACTGCCACTTCAGCGGCGTCCTTTTGGTTCGAGGAACTAGAAAGGTCGCTCCAGAAAGAGACTTCCTATGAAGAAGTCATGGACAGAATTCACGCATTAAAGTTAGCTAATTCCTTTATATTGGATGCCGCTTTTCAAATTGGTGGCGAAAAACTCAGGTTTTGCTATAGTAGCGCGGAGGGCGCTTTGGCTAAAATCCTGGTCGGCAGATGTGTAGTCCAAGACTAAGTTACTTAATATTCCTTTCAAGGGTAAGACCCTTTTTGGGCCGGAATTGAAGGAAATTATTTCAGACATCACTGGGGGTAAGGGCCATGCCCTCCCACAGGTTAGGCCTTTTAAGGCTAAGAACAAGTCTAATTTTCGTTCCTTTCGCAATTCAGGAACGGACCGGCTAATAACTCCACTGCCGCTAGACAAGAAGGTAACGCGGCCCAGCCCAAACCTGCTTGGAAGCCCATGCAAGGCTGGAACAAGGGTAAACAGACCAAGAAACCTGCTGCTGCTACCAAGACAGCATGAAGAGGTAGCCCCCGATCCAGGACCAGATCTGGTAGGGGGCAGACTATCTCTCTTCGCTCAGACTTGGGCAAGAGATGTTCAGGATCCCTGGGCACTAGAGATAGTCTCCAAGGGATACCTGCTAGAGTTCAAGGGACTTCCTCCAAAGGGAAGGTTCCACCTGTCTCGCTTATCTTCAGACCAGATAAAGAAACAGGCATTCTTACATTGTATAAGAGACCTATCAAAGATGGGAGTGATAAACCCAGTCCCCTCCGGGGAACAGGGTCTAGGTTTTTACTCAAACCTGTTTGTGGTTCCCAAAAAAGAGGGAACTTTCAGGCCAATTCTGGATTTAAAGATTTTAAACAAGTTCCTCAGAGTTCCATCCTTCAAGATGGAAACCATTCGGACAATCTTGCCGACAATCCAGCAGGGTCAATATTTGACTACAGTGGATCTAAAGGATGCGTATCTGCATATCCCAATCCACAAAACTCTTCATCAGTTCCTGAGGTTCGCCTTTCTGGACAAACATTTTCAGTTCGTGGCTCTTCCATTCGGTTTAGCCACTGCTCCCAGAATTTTCACAAAGGTGCTAGGGTCCCTTCTAGCAGTCCTAAGGCCGAGAGGCATCGCTGTAGCACCTTATCTAGACGACATCCTAATCCAAGCGTCGTCTCTTTCCAAAGCATGGGCCCACACAGACATTGTGTTGGCTTTTCTCAGATCTCACGGGTGGAAGGTGAACATAGAAAAGAGTTCACTGTCACCGTCCACAAGGGTTCCTTTTCTGGGAACAATAATAGATTCTGTGGAAATGAAGATCTTCCTGACAGAAGTCAGAAAGCTAAAGCTTCTAAACGCTTGTCGAGTTCTTCATTCTATTCCTCAACCCTCCATAGCTCAGTACATGGAAGTAATAGGCTAATGGTCGCAGCAATGGACGTGGTTCCTTTTACTCTAATTCATCTAAGACCACTACAGCTGTGCATGCTCAATCAGTGGAATGGGGACTATACAGACTTGTCCCCCCAAATTCAAGTAGACTAGGTAACCAGGTACTCACTTCTCTGGTGGTTGACCCAGGATCACCTGTCTCAGGGAATGAGTTTCCGCAGACCGGAGTGGGTCATCGTTACGACCGACGCCAGCCTCTTGGGGTGGGGCGCGGTCTGGGACTCCCTGAAAGCTCAGGGCCTATGGTCTCGGGAAGAGTCGCTTCTCCTGATAAACATTTTGGAACTAAGAGCAATATTCAATGCGCTCCTGGCTTGGCCTCAGCTAGCGGAAGCCAGGTTCATAAGATTTCAGTCGGACAACATAACGACTGTTGCGTACATCAATCATCAGGGGGGAACAAAGAGTTCCCTAGCGATGAAGGAAGTAACCAAGATCATCCAATGGGCAGAGAATCACTCCTGCCATCTATCTGCTATTCACATTCCAGGAGTAGACAACTGGGAGGCGGACTATTTGAGTCGTCAGACTTTCCATCCGGGGGAGTGGGAACTCCACCCGGAGGTCTTTACTCAGTTAACCCAATTATGGGGCATTCCAGACATGGATCTAATGGCGTCCCGTCAGAACTTCAAGATTCCTTGCTACGGGTCCAGATCCAGGGATCCCAAGGCGACTCTAGTGGATGCATTAGTGGCGCCTTGGTCGTTCAACCTAGCGTATGTGTTTCCACCGTTTCCTCTCCTTCCCAGGCTCATAGCCAGGATCAAACAGGAGAAGGCCTCGGTGATTCTGATAGCTCCTGCGTGGCCACGCAGGACTTGGTATGCAGACCTGGTGAATATGTCATCGGCTCCACCATGGAAGCTACCTTTGAGACAGGATCTTCTAGTACAAGGTCCATTCGAACATCCAAATCTAGTTTCTCTGCAGCTGACTGCTTGGAAATTGAACGCTTGATTTTATCCAAGCGTGGGTTTTCAAATTCTGTGATAGATACTCTGGTCCAAGCCAGAAAACCTGTGACTAGAAAGATTTACCATAAAATATGGAAAAAATATATCTGTTGGTGTGAATCCAAGGGATTCTCCTGGAGTAAGATTAAAATTCCAAAGATTCTCTCCTTTCTCCAAGAAGGTTTGGATAAAGGGTTGTCAGCTAGTTCTCTAAAAGGACAGATCTCTGCTTTATCTGTCTTGTTACACAAACGACTGGCAGCTGTGCTAGATGTACCAGTTTTTGTTCAGGCTTTGGTTAGAATCAAGCCTGTTTACAGACCCATGACTCCTCCTTGGAGTCTAAATTTAGTTCTTTCAGTTCTTCAAGGGGTTCCGTTTGAACCTTTACATTCCATAGATATTAAGTTACTATCTTGGAAAGTTCTGTTTTTGGTTGCTATTTCTTCTGCTAGAAGAGTTTCTGAATTATCTGCTTTGCAGTGTAATCCACCCTATCTGGTTTTCCATTCAGATAAGGTTGTTTTGTGTACTAAGCCTGGTTTTCTTCCAAAAGTTGTTTCCAACAAGAATATTAACCAGGAGATAGTTGTTCCTTCTCTGTGTCCGAATCCAGTTTCAAAGAAGGAACGTTTATTACACAATTTAGATGTTGTTCGTGCTTTAAAGTTCTATTTGAAAGCAACAAAAGATTTTAGACAAACCTCATCTTTGTTTGTCGTTTACTCTGGTAAGAGGAGAGGTCAAAAAGCTACTGCTACCTCTCTCTCTTTCTGGCTGAAAAGCATTATCCGATTGGCTTATGAGACTGCCGGACGGCAGCCTCCTGACCGAATCACAGCTCATTCTACTAGGGCTGTGGCTTCCACATGGGCCTACAAGAACGAGGCTTCTGTTGATTAGATATGTAAGGCAGCGACTTGGTCTTCTCTGCACACTTTTGCCAAATTCTACAAATTTGATACTTATGCTTCTTCGGAGGCTATTTTTGGGAGAAAGGTTTTGCAAGCCGTGGTGCCTTCCATTTAGGTAACCTGATTTGCTCCCTCCCTTCATCCGTGTCCTAAAGATTTGGTATTGGTTCCCACAAGTAATGGATGACGCCGTGGACCGGACACACCAATGTTGGAGAAAACAGAATTTATGCTTACCTGATAAATTACTTTCTCCAACGGTGTGTCCGGTCCACGGCCCGCCCTGGTTTTCTAATCAGGTTGAAAAAATTTTCTTTATACACTACAGTCACCACGGCACCCTATAGTTTCTCCTTTTTCTCCTAACCGTCGGTCGAATGACTGGGGGGCGGGGTCAGAGGGGGAGCTATATGGACAGCTCTTGCTGTGTGCTCTCCTTGCCTTTCCCAGTAGGGGAGGAGAATATCCCACAAGTAATGGATGACGCCGTGGACCGGACACACCGTTGGAGAAAGTAATTTATCAGGTAAGCATAAATTCTGTTTTTTATACAAAGCTAATGAACATCAATACAAAATTGACAAATTGATAAGTATATATAATTTTAAATTTTTGGAAGAAAATAAGCTTTGTATTTGTTTTTTTACTTATATATGTTATTACTGTTATAAACATTACAAATCTAATTATTTCAGAAATATATTGATCAATTTTAAGTTTGGTTTAACTAAGAAACGTGATGTTTTATTTTCAAATAAAATTACTTCACTTGGTCGTGGCTTGCTAACAATATTATCAGGCAAGGAATCATTTTTAGATTCCCATGTGTTGTCCAGGTCACCGGCATATAAATAAAGTACATCAAGTAACATGGGAAATATGTGATCCATTTTCGGCCTCATCTGCCATTCCTTTTTTCTTTTTGTAAACACTGCCTTGAATTTCAAATCACCTAAATTACCACTTTTTTCTGTTTGTTTGCGTTCCTGAATTCTTGTGGTGTTGTTGTTGTTATGTGCCAGTTTCGTCCTAGCATCCATTGAAAAATTCACTCTTTTTGATCGATATTTTAATACAAGACCATGAAACACTTCTATTGATCCTGTATGACAGAATTGTGAAAGACTTTGAAAATCCTTATCCATCCTTGTATCAATTATTATGTTTTGCAAATTTTCAAAAGCCTTGTTTTTGCATTCAACCATGCTCTTTCACGCTCACCTTCTTGGTTCAATTCATCATGTCCACAAACATTAATGGAAATGCCATCATTCCATGAGTGTATATTACAAATGTGATACAATGAAGATTGCCAAATTTTTCTCATTTAATCTTCATTTCCATTACACTTTAAGCTGGCGGTCTTAAGGTGATTAATTAAAGAAGGTATCCAGGTGGCGATAGATCGACAATTTTTTTTACGACTTAAGGAAATTAGTTTCTTGCGAATACTCTTACTATAGTGCCAAATATCAAATTGATGTTTGATCACTGGGTATCCCTCTCTCAAAATGTTTCTGATGCTTACGTGTCTGTCAGTTGCTATTTGTAGTACCATTAATTTTTCAGATAAAATGTTGTTCATAGCTCTCTGAAAAAGCCTTTGACTCCATTCCAACTGATGAAGATGCCTCTGTGACTTGAACTATGTTTACATCAATTATCTTTTTTGACTCATCTTCAATCATCGTGTAACTACAATAGCCAGGGCTGTCACTTTGGCCACCACCACACAATTTGATGGCCCTGTCTGTTAATGTTCCATTCAAGGTCTTGAACCCAATGTCGCTCTATAGTTGGAAATAAATATTTCCTTTGGATTTTGTAGTATGTTTGATTAGAAATTGATTGTAGACCCATGTATTCACAAAACTCTTCTATTTTTTCAAAGTGATTTCCACTAAATAAGATGGAAGCAGAATATAACAGATTACCAATCAGCATTTGTTCTATTGTTGGTTGACTATACCATAGTTTACCTTCATGTCCTGACAGACATTCACCTGTAACTATTAATAAAACTTCCAAGTGTTCGTTTATCTAATGAAATTATAGGTGAAGTGCAAGTCGTTTGCGAGCAGGGAAGAAACTTTAATAATCTATCTAAACAACTTTCAAACACTAAGTACTTTTTTTCTCTAACAAAATAATCGTAAGATGGTTCTTTTAAAATACTAACTTCATCAGCTGTAGCCATGCTGTGTTGGGACTGTAATTAGGGTCTTTGAGTACAGAATTTTCAAATAATTGACAGGTTGCCGCAGTTTCATTTAACATTTCAGAATCATCCTGTATATCTTCTTTATCTTAAGAATTTAGATCAATGGGTGAAGAGGAATAAATGGGTGACATAATAGAAAACTTTGGTGTTATGTTTTCTTCTAAATTTGGAGTATCAATGCTGTTCTCAAGTCCTGTCCAAGTTCCAACAGATGTACATGTATATTTTTCCTGGATATCGCCCATTGTCCAATTATATGCATCCTTAGTCATTATTTATCCTATGGTTGAAGTTGAAACTTTTTTTTTCCAAATAAAATTTTTGATTGTGTACTTGCAGAATTTGTACCATGCCTTCTATCAAATTAGATTTCTTTATCTTGCCCTAATGGTTCTGTGTTTGTGTAGACATCTCTATTGAATGTATTCATTGAATGTCCACAAGAGTGGCATGTAACCACACGGGGGAAACACATTGCTGATATTGAATATGACGGTACCACTGGATCAATTACATTTTCTACGACTGCACCTTCGTTCATTGAAAGTACTATGTTTTTTACAGTGTGTGTCTTGGCTTGTTGGGTTGATGACATTTGTTTCAAAATATCACTTTTTTTTGCAAATGAGTACCAAAGATATAAGGTATTGCATGTTTGTACAGAGACATTTTGAGACCACTAGAATAAAAATCACTCGCGGTGAAATGAAGTGAGCACATTCTATATCTACCACTCTTGTTTGTTTTTATAATTCTAGCAACCATCTCATCAATGGCATCATTAAACTGTTCAGTAGCTAACAACCATTGACATACAAGTTCAGGTGAGGTTGGAAACTTATGAAGGTATGCAGATAGATTCAATTTGGTCTTTTTGCTGGAGTTTGGACAAAATTTATACATGCAAAGCAACATTTTTTTTTCGTAAATTAAAAAAAATAGAAAATTTTAATTACCATTTGAAGGATCTATAAATAAAAAATTTAGAAAAAAAATAAAAATTTTAAAAATAAAAATATGTACCAAAATTATGTAATTCAATATGTAATTGAGGATAAAAATAATTACTTACCGGAAAGGAACAATGTCCCTTTATCAATATTGTACGATATATTGAAATTTAAAATACTCATTCTGGAAATAAAAAATGGAAATAAAATACATTAAATTTGATCTATGAATGTATGTGTGAGAAAGTCTCTTTATGTGTGTCTATTTCTAATTAAGGTTATGTATGTGTGAGTGTCTTTATGAGTATTTGTTTTTTTAAATATGAGAAAGTGTGAACATCTGTATGTGTGTGTGCGTGTGTGACATTATCTTTCGATTTGTGTGTCTGTATGAGAGTGTCTTTCATAGTATGTGTGAGTGTCTTCATGTGTCTGTTTGTGACATTGCAACTATGTGTATGTGTATGCGTGTGTGTGAGCATGTGATAGTGTCTTTATATGTATGTGTTTATGTGTGTTTAAGTGTAAATATATGTATGTATTTGTGTGTGTGAGAGAG